>NC_092751.1:31404201-31716468 GCF_047496795.1 Chiloscyllium punctatum
TCAGAGATATCATCAGGGGATAGATCTGAGTTGGGTTCTCTTCAGAGGGTCTTTGTGGACTCGATGGGCTGAAGGGCCTGTTTCTGCTCTGTAGCGATTCTATGGTATCACTTATCAGCCATATGACAATCGGTTTGACCAATGTACAAAATGGTTTTCGCTCAAATAACAGGCTACTCTGACAACAAACATAACCAGCTTTTAAAATTAGGTTTGTAATTCATTGTATAAGCTTCTTTCTATTCAAAAGACTGGGTGGGGGAGGGGGAATGGGTGAAATGTTGCGGCCTCCTTGCTAAAACACAGATAGACAGCCAAGAGATGCTGGGTATATTGGACAAGTTATACTCCCAAATCACAAAAGCCAGACAGCAGCCAGATGGTTATCCCATCAGCGTAATGTAAAAGGCAACAGTTCCCCTGGGCAGACATATCCCTAATAACGTCTCCACTAAACAAAGGAGGGCCCAGACAGGAAGGTACCGGGTCCTGCTACACAAAGAAACAAACAGGAACAAGCCATCCAAATGATTAGCAACGCTTCAAACTATTAACTGATTCTCCGAATTGGCCAGAAGTATAGAAAGTTCTGGGAAACCATCCAGAAATGAACAAAACCAGGGATCACCTGCAGACTGATCTCTTGAATTTTCTGGAGGCTTTCTGAGGTGACCAACATGGCAAGGGACAGAGATCAGCTCACCATCCAGAGAGAGGGAGAGAGAGAGGGAGAGAGAGACAAGCTGAAGGAAACCTCAGGAGCATGGGAGAGAGGGAGTGTGAAAAACCATTGAGAGAGAGAGAGCTGGAACCAACTGGAATACTGAGTGTCACCCCTTCAGTCTGTCCATGCTTTAACGCCTGTTTGTCTCAGTCTGACTTCCCCTTCTCTCTTTGTCCTTCTCTCTCCCTGTCTGTCTCTTTCTCTCAATCTGCCTTTCTCTCACACCCTCCCTCTCACTGTCTGTCTCTGCCCCATCTTTCTCTCATCCCCCTTCTCCATCCCCACTCTCTCGACCTCTCTCTCTTTTTCTCACCCTCCCTTTCTCTTTTTCTTTATTTCAGACCTGAAAGTGCTCACCCCCTAAAAATATTTTGCCCCTCATTTTCACTCTCCTCCCAAATTTATTCCCTTCCCCAAATACCTTCCCTCCCAAATACCTACCTTACGAACTGTGCCCCCCTCAAATATTTTGCTGCCCCCAACATTGCTGTGAGCCCCACTTCCTGGGGCAGAGGGAGTTGAGTGGAAAAGTGTGGAGCTGGAAAAGCCCAGCAGGTCAGGCCTGAACCATCGACTCTCCTGGCTGACCCGCTGTGCTTCCCCAGCTCCACACTTTGTAACTCTGACTCTCCAACATCTGCAGTCCTCACTTTCTCACACAGGTAAATGAGTCTGGGTTAACTGACTCGCCTGGGACGATTTTAATGTACAGCAAGATCCCAGTCCGAGAATTACAGAAGGTTTGCATCACAGATGGAGTCCTTTCTGCCCATCATCCCCCCTCCCCCATTAAATGATCCTGGTCCGGTTCAGGATCGTCAGGAATCGCCCCTGAATGGCCTCATTGACTATCCTTCCTGTGGAGACCTCTTCACAACCCTGTCTCAGATTTTGCATCACATGCTATCCCTCCCTCCATCTCTCTCTGACAACAGCCCCTCCTTTCTCCACCAACCCCAAAACCCCATCAAACCCTCCCGGTGTCTCTGGTTGTCCCACTCTCTCCTTGTCTCCCACTCTCCCACTTCCCATGCAGACTCACAGCCCCTGGGCTGGAGGACATAGTGCAGAGACTAACTCACCTTTTGACTGACTGTTGTAACGCACAGCAAGATCCCACTCTGAAACCATCACCAAGTACACACACTGTCCTTCTCCCTCCATATATGTCCTTCTCACTCTCTCTCTCTCCCTGTTTCTCTCTGTCCTTTTCTCACGCCACCTCCTTGACTCTCACTGGCCATCTCTCTCTCCACTGTCTCCATCTCCAATCTCTCCATGTCTCTCTCTCTTTTTGTCACTCTCCCTTTCTCTTTCTCTTTTTCTCTATTCCAGACGCATTCAGAAAAGTACTTCATGTTCCTCCCCACAGTGGGGGTAAAACCTGAGAGAGACCAGGCACTGAGGCAAGCTCTTCCCATTGCCCCTTCCCCCAGTCACTGGGACAGAGTAGAGGGGTCCAGGGAGAAAGAGGGAGAGAAACTACAGGAGAGAAAGAGAGAAATGATGGACAGACAGTGAGAGGGAGGGAGAGAACAAGAGATAGACAGGCAGGCAGAGGGAGGGAGAGGAAGTGAGAAGAACTGAGATGGAGCAGAAGAGAGACAGACAGAGAGAGAGTGAAACTCCTGGAAGAGAAGTACAATGTCAGACAGATACAAGGTGAAAATGGGGAGAGAAAGAGAGGGAGAGAAGTTCAGGCAGACAGCAAGACAGAAATCCCAGGGAGACATATAGGACAGAGAGAGAGAGAGAGAGAGGAGTTGCAACAGCAGAGGGATAGAGCTGAGAGAATTGGGTGGTGGTGGGGGCTGCTGTGATGTGGCTAGGATGATGTACAGACAGGAATAGCAAGATCCCACAGAGCTGACAGACAGATGCAGAGAGAGTTGAGCAAGGTGTTAGATTTGTGAAAGACTGAATGATTAAGCATTCCTGAAAAACCTGGTGAGGTGACAAAGGGGGAAGGGAATCTACTGGGAAATGTAAACAGGACAGAGATGTGAAGGATGGTGAGGAATAGAGATTGAAGGAAAGATGTGGGGGAGAGAAAACTGGGAAAACAAAAATAGACATGAGAGCCGTAGAGACAGAGGGAAGCAGTGAAATCTGTTGGAACAGATCCCTCTGTAGCATTTTGCTCCTTTCCACAGACGGCCTGAATCCCACAATATGTGTTTGTGTGTGTGTGTGTGTCTGTGTGTGTGTGCGCACGCTTTCGTCTGATGATTCCTCATGGCGGAATAATTTGATTCTCTGTCTCTGTATTGTCCAAGTTTCAGCTCCCAAATCAAATGTTGAATCATCCACGATCCTATTGAATAGCAGAGCAGGCTCGAGGGGCTGAATGGTCTCCTCTTGTTCCTATTTCGGATGGTCTTATGTTCTTAACACAACCTCCCAGCTCTTGGTCCCCACACTGGAGGTTATGACTCCACAAGGCCCTGATCTGTAGAGGGCTGCACTCTTCCGTGAGTCTCGGAGGGAACCAGCCTGATTTGGATTGGAGTTGCAGCCTCTCAGTGAGAAGTGAAATCTCCTTGAGGTTCCCCTCAGTCTCTCACTGTAAGGTGGAGCAGGCCAGTCTCGGGGAAGCAAACAGCAGGCCAGGTCTGCCCTGTCCTCCTGCTCCATTTCAGAAGGCCACATGGGAGGGGCTTGTTTCCTTCATCAGCTTCCCGTACTCTCCCTTCTGGGTTAGGGTGGGGGCCGAATGGCCTTGGTCCTGGATCCTATTGAGGTGCAGGCTGGCTATGATTGGGTTATACAGGACATGCCCCTGGAGTGAGGTCAGTTAGCTCAGTTGGCTGGACAGTTGGTTTATAATGCAGAGTAAAACCAATAGCGTGTGTTCAATTCCCACACCAGCTGGGGTTATCCTGATGGACTCTCCTTCCCAACCTCTCCCCTCAGTTGGGCCATAGTGACCCTCTGATTAAATCCCCACCAGACCCCACTCTGTAATGAGGAGCTGTCCCATGCTCTGGTAAGACTACGGTGACATTACATTGGTTTGTACCTGGAGCACTGTGTGCAGGACTAGTAACTGCATTGTCAGAGGGATGTTAGTGTGTGGGGAAGGTTTATTGGATGAATCCCCACTGGAATGAACAGCACTCTCTTTCCCCCAGTTAATTCACTCTTGCAGCCTTTGTGTCTTTGGAGACACGAGGACCATTTCACCTGAAACAGCAGCTGGATTTTAAATTCATGAGCACCCAATAAGATTGGCTATTTACATGCACACACACACCCACACACACAGACACACGCTCCCTCAAACACACACAGACACTCTCACACACACATACACAAAGGACTCCCCCACACACATACACACGCTCCCTCAAACACAAACACAGACACACTCTTGCACACACATACACACACAAGCACACACTATCTCTCTCACACACATACACGCACAGACATACGCTCCCTCAAATACACACACGGACACACTCTCTCACACATACACGCAGACACACTCTCTCTCACACACAGACATACTCTCTCTCACACACACAGACACTCTCTCTCACGCACACACACACTCTCTCTCACACGGACACACTCTCTCACACACACATACACACACTCTCTCTCATTTACACACACACTCTCACACACCCACTCACTCTCACGCACACAGACACTCTCTCTCTCACACACACACTGTCTCTCTCACACACAGACACTCTCTCTCACACATACACACAGACAGACACAAGACACACAATCCCTCACACACACACAGACACACTCTCTCTTATGCATACACAGACACACACTCTCTCTCACATGGAAACACTCTCTCTCACACACACAGCCACACTCTCTCACACACAAATACACACACTCTCTCTCATTTACCCACACACTCTCACACACACACTGTCATTCTCTCACACGCCCACTCACTCTCACGCACACAGACACTCTCTCTCACACACACACTCTCTGTCTCTCACACACACAGACACTCTCTCTCACACATACACTCTCTGTCTCTCACACACACAGACAATCTCTCTCACACACATACACACAGGCAGACACACAGACACACAATCTCACACACACACAGACATAAACACACAGTTACACTCTCTCTCACACTCTCTGTCTCTCACACACAATCTCTCTCACACACATACACACAGGCAGACACACAGACACACGATCTCACACACACACATAAACACACAGTTTCACTCTCTCTCACACACATACACACGCAGACACACGCTCCCTCAAACACACATAGACACACTCTCTCACACACAAACACTGACACACACTCTCACACACAGACAATCTCCCTCTCACACGCATAAACATAAAGTTACACTCTCTATCAAACACACATACACATGCAGACACACGCTCCCTCAAACACACGTAGATACACTCTGTCTCACACAGACACATGGATACACACTCCCTCACACACACAGACACACTCACTCTCACACACGCATGCACACAGACACACACTCTCTCACACACATATACACACACTCTCTCACCCAAGACACACTGTCATACACACCCATAGACACACAGACACATACACACACAGACACACACTCTCACACACAGACACACTCTCACACACACACATACACACTCTCTCACACACAGACACACTCTCACACACATACACACAGACACACTCTCTCACACATACATACACACATACATACACTCTCTCATACACCCTCACTCACACACATGCACACAGAGACACACACCCCCTCAAACATACACGCAGCCACACAATCTCACATGAACATGCACTTTCCCTCTCTCGCACACATATACAGGCACACAAAGATACACATGCATCCACACTCTCGCACGCACAAACACGGACAGTCTCTCTCTCTCTCTCTCTCTCTCTCTCTCTCTGACTGTTTCACACACACACACACACACACCTGTAAAGGCATGGTTGAGGTATTGCTGGAGAAGTGATTTCTCCGAGGACTGAACCCTGATCTCACATGATGACTGCTCCAGGGAGACAGACAGCAGCTACAGATGACTTGTTGGATCTTCCTGTGCACCACCTCTTGCATCGACAGCGTTAGTCTGTTTGGGTGCCTGCTTTTCTAAAGCGTCTCCAAGCAACAAGTAACAATAGATTGATGAAAGTTTTCCCCAAACCATGTTTCAGACACATGCTGCTGTTATTTTTCAGTGATTGTTTAAAATGATCGGATTCTTCTGAAATGGGGAGTGGCTTCCATTTCAAATTACGACACCAGAGTGCCTCAGGGACCCTGAGGAAATGATCAGGGAATTATATCTGTTCCTTTCTATCCTCTGCACTCTGTACCACCAGATAGTGCTCCCTCACTACCTCAGATAGTTCTCTCTCAGTACCTCAGATAGTTCTCCCTCAGTACCTCAGATAGTGCTCCCTCAATACCTCAGATAGTGCTCCCTCAATACCTGAGATAGTTCTCCCTCATTACCTCAGAAAGTGCTTCCTCAGTACCTCAGAACTTTCTCCATCAATACCTCAGATAGTGTGCCCTCAATACCTCAGAAACTGCTCCTTCAATATCACGGATAGTTCTTCCTCAGTACCTCAGATAATGCTCCGTCAATTCCTCAGAAAGTGCTCCCTCAATACCTCAGCAAGTGCTCCTTCAATATCTAAGAAAGCGCCACTTTCTTGTGTTTAACCCCCAAAGCCCCTTAGAAAGTAGCTCCACAAAACATTCACATCCTCAACATTTCAGGGCTCAGCCCAGCTCCCCCCTCAGATTGCGTTCAAACCCCTTCAGACTGGAAGGACCCACATCCACCCCTATCCAAGATTGGAGCCCAGGTCCCCAGAACATTACTTGTCTCTCTGGATTAATTTTAGAATTCCTACAGTGTAGAAGCAAGCCATTCGGTCCATTGGCTCCACACTGACTGTCTGAACAGCATCCCACCCAGACTCACATCCTCTACTCTATCCCTGTAATGCTGCATTTCCCATGGCATCTTTGGGCGGTGGGAGGAAACTGGATCACCTGGAGGGAACCCGCACAGATACAGAGAGAATGTGTAAACTCCACACAGACAGTCACCGGGAGTTGGAATCAAACCACTGAGACACCGTGCTGTCCTCTCTCCTTGGATGCTATCTCAGCTTACCTTTTACTAAGCAACCTCCCATCTAAAACCTTCACATCTGTCTCCTTGGTCATCCCTTCAAAAGCTCTATCAACTTGGACACATCATTTCCACAAACAAAGCCAAGCTGACCATCCCTAATCAATTCTTGCTTTTCCAAATGCATGTAAATTGTCTCTCAGAATGCCCTCCAACAGCTTACCCACCACTGCCATCAGGCTCACAGCTCCATAGTTCAATGACTGTTCCTTGCAGCCTTACTTCAATAATGGCACATCATTAATCACTCTCCAGTCTTCAGGCACCTCACCCGTTGCCACTGATCGGTCCATCTGACAAGGCCATCTCCATCCTTCTGTAATCTAAGGCTATCATCCTCAGTATTTATCACCCAACCAATCTTCATATCATTCATGAACCCAATGGTTAACCCTCCACCATTCAAATCTAAATATTTCTATCAACCACATCAGCAAGACCCCAACAGTGAGACATGAACAGATAGAGATTTCTAATTGGGCCATCACTGTCTGGTTCCTGCCACTCAGCATTCTGCGCCAAATTCCTTGGATCTTGAGTTTTTATGTTCACTATCAGTTTCCAGTATGGGTCCTGATAAAAGCCTTACTGACCTCCAAGCAGATGACAGGAAAGTATTGCCCTTATTTACACACCTGGTCACCTCCTTAAAAAGTGCAATCCCATTGGTCAGACCTGACCCCCCCTTAACACAACCATTCTGACTGGTCTTCATGAACTCCAGTCTCTTTAAATGCTGATTAATTCTATCTCCCAAAATTGCTTCCAACAGACGTCCCACCCACGATATTAGCCTGACTGGCCTGTAGCTGCCTGATATATCCCGTGTTCCTTCTTGAATAACAGTACCACCTGGTCAGTCCGACGACACCTCTCCTGTGGCCAGAGGGGATTTGAAAATGTTTGCAAGTGTACCTGCTCCTTCCTCCATCACCTCATTCGGTACACTGAGATACATTTCCACCGTCTTTGGAGATTTATTGGGTTGTAAGAAGGCCAGACCACTCAGAACCATCTCTCTCTCTATATATGCTAATTCATTTAATTGTATCACAGAGCATCTTCACAATTTCATATCAACCCTGTCCCAATGAGCATTGACAAAATGAATCCATTCACTGTAGCCTCTGGGTCCATGCACAAATTCTCACTGTGTTCCACATCCTACTCTTTCTGTCATTATCAATTCACCCTTAATGTCACTGTAAGGTACTTTCAGATTTTTATTTCCTCTCTTAGCACTCCTCTTTCCCAGGCAATTAGCCTGCGAAACGAGGAGTGTGGGATGTCATTCTGGATTTGGATTAGCATTGGGAAGCTCAGAAATAAGGAACACATGACTGTGCTGAGTGTGGGGCAGTGGGATTCATTTGGGATGAGTACACGGAAGCTGAGGAATAAACCTCAGGCCTGCAGCATGAAAATATCCCTTTGAGGTGGCAGGTCAGTCACACGAAACGAAAACTCCAACACTGGGAAAAGAGGGTGGTAACCAAATGGAGACGGTCTGTTTCAACAGTCTCTAGAATCTGGACGTGGGAATCATTGCTGAGCAGGGTCTGTAAGAAGCAGAGGCAGAAATATACTGAACAATTTCGGATATTCCTGTAGACCACAAGACATGGGAGCAGAAATTAGGCCATTCAGCCCATCTGATAGTGTGGCACTCACTCAGTCCTGACTCTCTTACAATGCAGGTATCCCCCAGACTGACCCTCTGACAGTGCAGCACTCCCTCAGTAATGACCCTCTGACAGTGCAGCAATCCCTCATTACTGACCCTCTGACAGTGCAGCACTCCCTCAGTACTGACCCTCTGACACTGTGGCACTCCCTCAGTACTGACTCTCTGACAGTGCAGCACTTCCTCAATACTGACATTCTCACAGTGCAGCACTGCCCCCAGATTGACCCTCTGACATTGCGGCAATCCCCCATTACTGACCCCCTGATAGTACAGCACTCCCTCAATAGTATCGTCTGACAGTGCAGCACTCCCTCAGTACTGACCTTCCGACAGTACGGAACACCCGCAGTGCTGACCCTCTGAGAGTCCAGCCCTCCCTCAAACTGACCCTCTGAGAGTCCAGCACTCCCTCAGTACTGACCCTCTGACAGTGCAGCGCTCGCTCAGTACTGACTCTCCGAGAGTGCAGCAATCCCTCAATACTGACCCTCTGACAGCGCGGTGCTCCCTCAGTACTGACCCTCCAACAATGCAGCTCTCCCACAGTACAGTCCCTCTGATAGTGCAGCACTCCCTCAGTACTGACCCTCTGACAGTGCAGCACTCCCTCAGTACTGACCCTCTGACAGTGCAGCACTCCCTCAGTACTGACCCTCAGACAGTGCAGCACTCCCTCAGTCCTGACCATCTGACAGTGCAGCACTCCCTCAGTACTGACCCTCTGACAGTGCAGCACTCCCTCAGTACAGACCCTCTGACAGTGCAACACTACCTCAGTAATGACCCTCTGACAGTGCAGCACTCCCTCAGTACTGACCCTCTGACAGTGCAGCACTCCCTCAGTACTGACCCTCTGACAGTGCAGCACTGCCTCAGTAATGACCCTCTGACAGTGCTGCACTCCCTCAGTACTGACCCTCCGACAGTACGGAACACCCGCAGTGCTGACCCTCTGAGAGTCCAGCCCTCCCTCAAACTGACCCTCTGAGAGTCCAGCACTCCCTCAGTACTGACCCTCTGACAGTCCAGCACTCCCTCAGTGTTGACCCTCTGACAGTGCAGCACTCCCTCAGTACAGACCCTCTGACAGTGCAGCACTCCCTCAGTACAGACCCTCTGACAGTGCAGCACTCCCTCAGTACTGACCCTCTGACAGTGCAGCACTCCCTCAGTACAGACCCTCTGACAGTGCAGCACTCCCTCAGTACTGACCCTCTGACAGTGCAGCACTCCCTCAGTACAGACCCTCTGACAGTGCAGCACTCCCTCAGTACAGACCCTCTGTCAGTGCAGCACTCCCTCAGTACTGACCCTCTGACAGCGCGGGGCTCCCTCAGTACTGACCCTCTGACAGTGCAGCACTCCCTCAGTACTGACCCT
The DNA here is from genome assembly GCF_047496795.1 of Chiloscyllium punctatum. Classification (NCBI taxonomy): domain Eukaryota; kingdom Metazoa; phylum Chordata; class Chondrichthyes; order Orectolobiformes; family Hemiscylliidae; genus Chiloscyllium; species Chiloscyllium punctatum. The sequence continues at coordinate 31,414,164 of NC_092751.1, forward strand.
CTGACAGTACAGCACTCCCTCAGTACTGACCCTCTGACAGCGCGGTGCTCCCTCAGTACTGACCCTCTGACAGTGCAGCACTCCCTCAGTACTGACCCTCTGACAGTACAGCACTCCCTCAGTACTGACCCTCTGACAGTGCAGCACTCCCTCAGTACTGACCCTCTGACAGCGCGGTGCTCCCTCAGTACTGACCCCCTCACAGCGCGGTGATCCCTCAGTACTAATCCCCTCAGAGTGTGGAGCTCCCTCAGTACTGACCCCCTCACAGCGCGGTGATCCCTCAGTACTAACCCCCTCACAGCGCGGTGATCCTTCAGTACTAATCCCCTCAGAGTGTGGAGCTCCCTCAGTACTGACCCCCTCACAGCGCGGTGATCCCTCAGTACTAATCCCCTCAGAGTGTGGAGCTCCCTCAGTACTGACCCCCTCACATCGCGGTGGTCCCTTAGTACTGAACCCCTCACAATGCGGTGGTCCCCCAGTAATAATCCCCTCAGAGTGTGATGATCCCTTAGTACTGACCCCCTCACAGCGCGGTGATCCCTCAGTACTAATCCCCTCAGAGTGTGATGATCCCTCAGTAATGACCCCCTCACAGCGCGGTGATCCCTCAGTACTGAACCCCTCACATCGCGGTGATCCCTCAGTACTGACCCCCTCACATCGCGGTGATCCCTCAGTACTGATCCCCTCAGAGTGTGATGATCCCTCAGTACTGACCCCCTCACAGCACGGTGATCCCGCAGTACTGACCCCCTCACATCGCGGTGATCCCTCAGTACTAATCCCCTCAGAGTGTGGTGCTCCCTCAGTACTGACCCCCTCACATCGCGGTGATCCCTCAGTACTGATCCCCTCAGAGTGTGATGATCCCTCAGTACTGACCCCCTCACAGCACGGTGATCCCGCAGTACTGACCCCCTCACGTCGCGGTGATCCCTCAGTACTAATCCCCTCAGAGTGTGGTGCTCCCTCAGTACTGACCCCCTCACAGCGCGGTGATCCCTCAGTACTGATCCCCTCAGAGTGTGGTGCTCCCTCAGTACTGACCCCCTCACAGCGCGGTGATCCCTCAGTACTAATCTCCTCAGAGTGTGGAGCTCCCTCAGTACTGACTCCCTCACAACGCGGTGATCCCTCAGTACTAATTATCTCAGAGTGTGGTGATCCCTCAGTACTGACCCCCTCACAGCGCTGTGATCCCTCACTACTGACCCCCTCACATCGCGGTGATTGCTCAGTACTAACCCCCTCACAGCGCGGTGATCCCTCAGTACTGAACCCCTCACAGCGCGGTGATCCCTCAGTACTAATCCCCTCAGAGTGTGGTGCTCCCTCAATACTGACCCCATCACATCGCGGTGGTCCTCAGTACTAATCCCTTCAGAGTGCGGTGCTCCCTCAGTTCTAACCCTTTCACAGTGCAGCGCTCCCTCAGTAGTAACCCCGTCACAGTGCGACACTCTGACAGCATGGCCATCCATTAGTAATGACCGTTAGAGAGTGTGCACTTCATCATTACTGACTCTCTCACTGCACAGCAATCCCTGCGTCCTGACTCACTGACAATGCTGCACTCCCTACACACTGATCCTCTGACAAAGCTGCACTCCCTACACACTGATCCTCGAACAATGCTGCACTCGGTCCACACTGATCCTCGAACAATGCTGCACTCCCTCCACACTGATCCTCTGACAATGCAGCACTCCCTCCACACTGATCCTCTGACAATGCTGCACTCCCTCCACACTGACCCTCTGACAGTGCTGCACTCCCTCCACACTGATCCTCTAACAATGCTGTACTTCCTCCACACTGATCCTCTGACAGTGCTGCACTCCTTCCACACTGATCCTCGAACAATGCTGCACTCCCTCCACACTGATACTCTGACAATGCTGCACCCCCTCCACACTGATCCTCTGACAATGCTGCACTCCCTCCACACTGATACTCTGACAATGCTGCACCCCCTCCACACTGATCCTCTGACAATGCTGCACTCCCTCCACACTGACCCTCTGACAGTGCTGCACTCCCTCCACACTGATCCTCTAACAATGCTGCACTTCCTCCACACTGACTAAATGACAATGCTGTACCCCCTCCACACTGACCCTCTGACAACGCTGCACTCCCTCCACACTGACCCTCTGACAATGCTGTACTTCCTCCACACTGATCCTCTGACAGTGCTGCACTCCTTCCACACTGATCCTCGAACAATGCTGCACTCCCTCCACACTGATACTCTGACAATGCTGCACCCCCTCCACACTGATCCTCTGACAATGCTGCACTCCCTCCACACTGATACTCTGACAATGCTGCACCCCCTCCACACTGATCCTCTGACAATGCTGCACTCCCTCCACACTGACCCTCTGACAGTGCTGCACTCCCTCCACACTGATCCTCTAACAATGCTGCACTTCCTCCACACTGACTAAATGACAATGCTGTACCCCCTCCACACTGACCCTCTGACAACGCTGCACTCCCTCCACACTGACCCTCTGACAATGCTGCACTCCCTCCACACTGACCCTCTGACAATGCTGCACCCCCTCCACACTGATCCTATGACAATCCTGCACTCCCTCCACACTGACACTCTGACAATGCTGCACTCCCTCCACACTGATCGTCTGAAAATGCTGCACTCCCTCCACACTGATCCTATGACAATGCTGCACTCCCTCCACACTGACCCTCTGACAATGCTGCACTCCCTCCACACTGACCCTCTGACAATGCTGCACTCTCTCCACACTGATCTTCTGACAATGCTGCACCTCCTCCACACTGATCCTCTGACAATGCAGCACTCCCTCCACACTGATCCTCTGACAATGCTGCACTCCCTCCACACTGACACTCTGACAATGCTGCACTCGTTCCACACTGACCCTCTGACTCTGCTGCACTCCCCCCACACTGACTCTCTAACAATGATGCACTCCCTCCACACTGACCCTCTGATATTGCTGCACTCGCTCCACACTGACCCTCTGACTCTGCTGCACTCCCCCCACACTGACTCTCTGACAATGATGCACTCCCTCCACACTGATCCTCTGACAATGCTGCACTCCCTCCACACTGATCCTCTGATAATGCTGCACCCCCTCCACACTGATCCTCTGACAATGCTGCACTCCCTCCACACTGACCCTCTGACAATGCTGCACTCCCTCCACACTGATCCTCTGATAATGCTGCACCCCCTCCACACTGATCCTCTGACAATGCTGCACTCCCTCCACACTGACCCTCTGAAAATGCTGCACTCCCTCCACACTGATCCTATGACAATGCTGCACACCCTCCACACTGACCCTCTGACAATGCTGCACTCCCTCCACACTGATCCTCTGACAATGCTGCACTCCCTCCACACTGATCCTCTGATAATGCTGCACCCCCTCCACACTGATCCTCTGACAATGCTGCACTCCCTCCACACTGACCCTCTGACAATGCTGCACTCCCTCCACACTGACCCTCTGACAATGCTGCACTCTCTCCACACTGATCTTCTGACAATGCTGCACCTCCTCCACACTGATCCTCTGACAATGCAGCACTCCCTCCACACTGATCCTCTGACAATGCTGCACTCCCTCCACACTGACACTCTGACAATGCTGCACTCGTTCCACACTGACCCTCTGACTCTGCTGCACTCCCCCCACACTGACTCTCTAACAATGATGCACTCCCTCCACACTGACCCTCTGATATTGCTGCACTCGCTCCACACTGACCCTCTGACTCTGCTGCACTCCCCCCACACTGACTCTCTGACAATGATGCACTCCCTCCACACTGATCCTCTGACAATGCTGCTCCTCCTCCACACTGATCCTCTGACAATGCTGCACTCCCTCCACACTGATCCTCTGACAATGCTGCACCCCCTCCATACTGATCCTCTGACAATGCTGCACTCCCTCCACACTGAGCCTCTGACAATGCTGCACTCCCTCCACACTGCCCCACTGACAATGCTGTACTCCCTCCACACTGATCCTCTGACAACGCTGCACTCCCTCCACACTGACCCTCTGATAATGCTGCACCCCCTCCACACTGATCCTCTGATAATGCTGCATTTACTCCACACTGATCCTCTGACAATGCTGCACTCCCTCCACACTGACCCTCTGACAGTGCTGCACTCCCTCCACACTGATCCTCTGACAACGCTGCACTCCCTCCACACTGACCCTCTGATAATGCTGCACTCCCTCCACACTGATCCTCTGACAATGCTGCACTCCTTCCATACTGACCCTCTGACAATGCTGCACTCCCTCCACACTGATCCTCTGACAATGCGGCACTCCCTCCACACTGACCCACTGACAATGCTGTACTCCCTCGACACTGATCCTCTGATAATGCTGCACTCACTCCACACTGATCCCCTGACAATGCTGCACTCACTACACACTGATCCCCTGACAATGCTGCACTCACTCCACACTGATCCCCTGACAATGCTGCACTCCCTCCACACTGATCCTCTGATAATGCTGCACTCCCTCCACACTGACCCACTGACTATTCTGCACTCCCTCCACACTGATCCTCTGAAAATGCTGCCCTCCCTCCACACTGACCCTCTGACAATGCTGCACTCCCTCCTCACTGATCCTCTGATAGTGATGCACTCCGTCAGTACTGACCCATTTACAGTGTGGAAGTGGCCCTATACTGACCCTCTGACAGTGTGGCCCAATCTCAGGACAAAACCTCCTACAGTACTGCACTCCATCATGACTGACTCTCTGACAGTTCAGCACTGCCTCAGTACTGACTCATTGACAGGGTAGCACTCCCTCAGTACTGACCCATTGCCTTGGTCGTGCACCTCTGACAGTCCAGCAGTGCCTCAGTACTGTCTATCTGACAGTGCAGCACTCCCTCAGTACTGTCCCTCTGACAGTGTAGCACTCCCTCAGTACTGACCCTCTGACAGTGTGGAAGTTGCCCTATACTGACCCTCTGACAGTGTGGCCCAATCTCAGGCCAAAACCTCTGACAGTACTGCACTCCATCATAACTGACCCTCTGACAGTACAGCACTGCCTCAGTACTGACTCATTGACAGTGTAGTACTCTCTCAGTACTGACCCTCTGCCTCGGTCCTGCACCTCTGACAGTCCAGCAGTGCCTCAGGGAACTGTCTATCTGACAGTGTAGCACTCTCTCTGTACTGACCCTCTGACAGTGCAGCACTCCCTCAGTACTGACACTCTGGCAATGAGGCACTCCCTCAGTACTGACCCTCTGACGATGCAGTGCTCTCTCAGTGCAGATCCTCTGCTAGTGAGGCTTGCCGTCTGGACTGACCCTCTGACAGTGTGGTGCTCACTCAGTACTGACTCTCTGACAGTGCAGCACTCTCTCGGTACTGACCATCTGACTGTGCAGCACTCCCTCAGTACTGACAGGGAAGCATTCTCTCTGTACTGACCCTCTGAAATAGCACTCACTCAGAACTGACACTCTCACTGTATAGCGCTCCCTCAGTACTGACCTTTTGATAGTGCATGCTCCCTCAGTTCTGACCCTCTGACAGTGTAGTGCTCGTTCAGTGCTGACCCTCTGATGTTGCAGTGATCTCAGAGTACAGAGCTTCAGACAGTGCGGCATTCCCTCTGGATTGAACCGCTGACAGTGTGGTGCTCCCTCAGTACTGACCCTTTGACAGTGTAGTACTCCTCAGAAATGGCCCTCTGGTAATGCAGCAGTCCCTCACTACTGACTGTCCGATAGTGCGGTGATCCCTCAGTACTCACCCTCTGACATTGCAGCACTCCCTCATTCCTGACGCTCACACAGTGCAGAACTCCCTCAGTACAGACCATCTGACTGTGTGGCTCTGCCCCCATACTGACCATGTGACTGTGTGGTACACCCTCAGTACTGACCCTCTGACAGTGCAGCTCTTTGGCAGTGCAGCGCGCCTTTAGTTCTGACATTCTTACAGTGTAGTGCTCCATCAGTACTAACCCTCTGAGAATGCACCGCTCCATCAGTACTGACCCTCTGACAGTGCGACACTCCCTCAGTACTGACCCTCTGACAGTGCAGCACTCCCTCAGTACTGACCCTCTGACAGTGCAGCACTCCCTCAGTACTAACCCTCTGTCAGTGCAGCACTCCCTCAGTGTTGACCTTCCGACAGTGCAGCACTCCCTCAGTACTGACCCTCTGACAGTGCAGCACTCCCTCAGGACTGACCATCTGACAGTGCAGCGCTCCCTCAGTACTGACCCTCTGACACTGCAGCACTCCCTCAGTACTGACCCTCTGACAGTGCAGCACTCCCTCAGTACTGACCCTCTCACAGTGCGGCGATCCATAAGTACTGACCCTCTGACAGTGCGGCGCTCCATCACTACTGACCCTCTGACATTGCAGCACTCCCTCAGTACTGACCATCTTACAGTGCAACACTCCCACAGTACTAACCCTCTGACAGTACAGCACTCCCTCATTACTGACCCTCTGACAGTGAAGCTCTCCCTCAGTACTGACCATCTTGCAGTGCATCACTCCCACAGTACTAACCCTCTGACAGTACAGCAGTCCCTAGGTACTGACGCTCAGGCAGTGCAGCACTCCCTCAGGGCTTCATGGTAATTTCAGACATGATAGAGATTGAGCCAACAATGTTGGCATCACGAAACTGTTAGCTGAGGTTAATGACCCCCCTTTGTAGCAGAGGGATTCAATCCCTCTGTCAGTGCAGCATTCCCTAAGTGTTGACCTTCCGACAGTGCAGCACTCCCTCAGTACTGACCCTCTGACAGTGCAGCACTCCCTCAGTACTGACCCTCTGACAGTGCAGCACTCCCTCAGTACTGACCTTCCGACAGTGCAGCACTCCCTCAGTACTGATCCTCTGACAGTGCAGCACTCCCTCAGTACTGACCTTCCGACAGTGCAGCACTCCCTCAGTACTGACCCTCTGACAGTGCAGCACTCCATCAGTACTGACCTTCCGACAGTGCAGCACTCCCTCAGTGTTGACCTTCCGACAGTGCAGCACTCCCTCAGTACTGACCCTCTGACAGTGCAGCACTGCCTCAGTACTGACCCTCTGACAGTGCAGCACTCCCTCAGTACTGACCTTCCGACAGTGCAGCACTCCCTCAGTGTTGACCTTCCGACAGTGCAGCACTCCCTCAGTACTGACCGTCTGACAGTGCAGCACTCCTTCAGTGTTGACCTTCCGACAGTGCAGCACTCCCTCAGTACTGACCCTCTGACAGTGCAGCACTCCCTCAGTTCTGACCGTCTGACAGTGCAGCACTCCCTCAGTGTTGACCTTCCGACAGTGCAGCACTCCCTCAGTACTGACCCTCTGACAGTGCAGCACTCCCTCAGTGTTGACCTTCCGACAGTGCAGCACTCCCTCAGCACTGACCCACTTTTTTTCTATTTCATAGAGTCTTGTGGAAATTTGGAGACATAGGGTTTGCAGATTCTCAGGAAGCATGAGAGAGACACACAAACCAAACCCTCTCTGAAACTCTCTGCAATAGACTATTCAGAGGCACAGAGTCACTGAGATGAAACTCTCTGCAATAGACTATTCAGAAGCACAGGGTCACAGAGATGCACAGCTTGGAAATGGACGCTCTTGTCCAACTCGTCCATACCAACCAGATATTCTCATCTCATTTCATTCCATTTGCTAGCACTTGGCTGATATCCCTCTAAACCCTTCCTATTCACATACTCATCCTGATGCCTTTTAAATGTCGCAATTATACCAGCCCCCAACACTTCCTCTGGCAGCTACCTGCATGCCCTTGAATAAGTGCTCAAACATTCATACTGTTGATACAAACTCTAATAAACACCAACCTACGAAAGGATATCATTGTCATTTTCAACTGACCCTTTGCTTCTTCATTACGCTGATTTGGACAGAGGTAAAGAAACAGAGTTAGTGACCATCCACCATCACCCTGTTATAAAACTTATTTTCAAATGTGGCTTGTATGTGATTCCCACCCCCTCTAATAGTTGCCTGGAAGGTGGGGGTGAGCTGTACTCTCCTGCTACAGTCCTTGGGTGTCCCACAGTGATGTTACGGAGGGAGCTCCAGGAGTTTGACCTGAACCATGTAAAGAGCTCTCTTACTGGAGTGCCCTTTTTAAAGTTGGGAAGTTATTATAGACCAGGAGGACCCGAGAGCTGCTGTCTTGTCAGAGAAAGGCCTGGTGGGTTACACACCTCAGGTGAGGGGCGAGGTTGAGAAGCTGGGGCCTTCATGGTCATTTCAGACATGATAGAGATTGAACCAACAATGTTGGCATCACGAACTTTTTAGCTGAGGTAACTGACCCCCCTTTGTAGCAGAGGGCTTCAATCCCTTGAAAAGAGCAAGCTGGAGAATTCAACACTAAAATCAATCTGTACGGACACGCTAGAGACCGGAAACATCAATACAGAGATTGCTGAAGAAGCTCAGCATGTCCTGCAGCATCTCTGAAGGGAGAGGGAGAAAGAGACAGAGACAGAGTTCACCTTTCAATCCAATGATTTCTGCGGGAAAGTTCCTTCAGAACAGACCGTTTTGAGGAAGGGTCACTTGAGAAAGGCACTTCACAAAGATCCTGATCAATGTAACTTTGTGATGTTAGTTCAGAAGGAACAGCTCAGACCTAACATTTCCGTGTGCCTTTGTTCTGTATCTGTTCTCCCATGTAGCCCGCCCTCGGAATACAATACCTTACACAGCCTTAAACCTGTTTGTCAACTTTCAGCAGAAGCAGCCTCAGGGCATTGAACACAGTCTGAATTACTCAGTGACACTTGGATCAACTAATCCAGTATTTGATTTTCAGCAACTGCAGTCATTGTTTTTACCTTGTTGATTTTAACCCTACTGCAAATCCTCTTGCAAGGATGCCTGCCTTGAAGAAGTTTTCCTCCTCTCTCTACAAGAATCTCAGGGAGTCCCTCTCCCACTGCAACTCCCAGGTCATTTCCTCTGCTCTGAAGCTCTTCTCAGTTACTGTCTCCTTGACTTGTCCGACCTGCCTATCTTCTTTTCCACCTATCCACTCCACCCTCTCCTCCTTGACCTATCACCTTCATCTCCTCCCCCACTCACCCATTGTGCTCTATGCTACTCTCTCCCCACCCCCACCCTCCTCTAGCTTATCTCTCCATGCTTCAGGCTCACTGCCTTTATTCCTGATGAAGGGCTTTTGCCCGAAACGTTGATTTCGTTGCTCTTTGGATGCTGCCTGAACTGCTGTGCTCTTCCAGCACCACTAATCCAGTATTTGATTTTCAGCATCTGCAGTCATTGTTTTTACCTTATCAAGTTCTCAAGTCAACAGATGGTGGGGAAATTCAGCACAATTCAGCAGGTAGCAACAGTGAAGAGAGAGGAACAATTCACATTCCAAGTGATTCTTCCTCAAAACGGTCTGTTCTGAAGGAACTTTCCCGCAGAAATCACTGGATCGAAAGATGAACTCTCTCTCTGTCTATTTCTCCCTCTCCCTTCAGAAATGCCGGCGGACATGCTGAGATTCTTCAGCAATCTCTGTATTGATGTTTCAGGTCTCTAGTGCGTCCGTACATATTGATTTTAGTGTTGAATTCTCCAGCTTGCTCTATTAAAGGGATTGAATCCCTCGGCTACAAAGGGGGGTCAGTTACCATCGCTAACAGGTTCGTGATGCCAACATTGTTGGTTCGATCTCTATCATGTCTGAAATGACCATGAAGGCCCCAGCTTCTCAATCTCTCCCCTCACCTGATGTGTGTAACCCACCAGGCCTCTCTCTCTGACAAGACAGCAGCTCTCGGGTCCTCCTGGTCTACAATAACTTCCCAACTTTAAAAAGGGCACTCCAGTAAGAGAGCTCTTTACATGGTTCAGGTCAAACACCTGGAGCTCCCTCCGAACATCACTGTGGGTCACCCAAGGACTGCAGCAGGAGAGTACAGCTCATCCCCACCTTCCAGGCAACTATTAGAGGGTGTGGGAATCACATACAAGCCACATTTGAAAATAAGTTTTATAACAGGGTGACGGTGGATGGTCACTAACTCTGTTTCTTTCCCTCTGTTCAAATGCAGCGTAATGAAGAAGCTAAGGGTGGGTTGAAAATGACAGAGTGTCAGTACTGAGGGAGCACCATACTGTCAGAGGGTCAGTACAGAGAGAGCGCCAAACTGTCAGATGGTCAGTACAGAGAGAGTGCTACACTGTCAGATGGTCAGTACAGAGAGAGTGCTACACTGTCAGATGGTCAGTACAGAGAGAGTGCTACACTGTCAGCTGGACAGTATTGAGGCACTGTTGGACTGTCAGAGGTACAGGACCGAGCCAGAGGGTTAGTACTGAGGGAGTGCTACACTATCAATGGGTCAGTACTGAGGGAGTACTACACTGTCAATGGGTCAGTGCTGAGGGAGTACTACACTGTCAATGGGTCAGTACTGAGGGAGTGCTACACTGTCAATAGGTCAGTGCTGAGGGAGTGCTACACTGTCAATGAGTCAGTACTGAGGGAGTGCTGTACTGTCAGAGTGTCAGATCTGATACAGTGCTGTTCTGTCAGAGAATCAGTTATGATGGAGTGCAGTATTGTCAGAGGTTTTGGCCTGAGACTGGGCCACACTGTCGGAGGGTCAGTATAGGGCCACTTCCACACTGTCAGAGAGTCAGTACTGAGGGAGTGCATCACTATCAGAGGATCAGTACTGAGAGAGTGCTGCACTGCCAGAGGGTCAGTACTGAGGGAGTGCTGCACTGTCAGAGGGTCAGTACTGAGGGAGTGCTGCATTGTCAGAGGGCCCTTACTGAGGGAGTGCTACACTGTCACAGGGTCAGTACAGAGAGAGTGCTACACTGTCAGATGGTCAGTACAGAGAGAGTGCTACACTGTCAGCTGGTCAGTATTGAGGCACTGCTGGACTGTCAGAGGTACAGGACCGACCCAGAGGGTTAGTACTGAGGGAGTGCTACACTGTCAATGGGTCAGTACTGAGGGAGTGCTGCACTGTCAGAGGGTCAGTGTGGAGGGAGTGCAGCATTGTCAGAGGATCAGTGTGGAGGGAGTGAAGCATTGTCAGAGGATCAGTGTGGAGGGAGTGCAGCATTGTCAGAAGGTCAGTATGGAGGGGGTGCAGCATTGTCAGAGAGTCAGGACGGAGGGAATGCAGAATTGTCAGAGGGTCAGTATGGAGGGAGTACAGCATTGTCAGAGGGTCAGTGTGGAGGGAGTGCAGCATTGTCAGAGGATCAGTGTGGAGGGAGTGAAGCATTGTCAGAGGATCAGTGTGGAGGGAGTGCAGCATTGTCAGAGAGTCAGGACGGAGGGAGTGCAGAATTGTCAGAGGGTCAGTACGGAGGGAGTTCAGCATTGTCAGAGGATCAGTATGGAGGGAGTGCAGCATTGTCAGAGGGTCAATGTGGAGGGAGTGCAGCATTGTCAGAGGGTCAGTGTGGAGGGAGTGCAGCATTGTCAGAGGGTCAGTGTGCGGGGAGTGCAGCATTGTCAGAGGGTCAGTGTGGAGGGAGTGCAGCATTGTCAGAGGGACAGTGTGGGGGGAGTGCAGCATTGTCAGAGCCTCAGTGTGGGGGGAGTGCAGCATTGTCAGAGGATCAGTGTGGAGGGAGTGCAGCATTGTCAGAGGGTCAGTGTGGATGGGGTGCACCATTGTCAGAGGGTCAGTGTGGAGGGAGTGCAGCATTGTCAGAGGATCAGTGTGGAGGTAGTGCAGCATTGTCAGAGGGTCAGTGTGGAGGGAGTGCAGCACTGTCAGAGGGTCAGTGTGGAGGGGGTGCAGCATTGTCAGAGGATCAGTGTGGAGGGAGTGCAGCATTGTCAGAGGATCAGTGTGGAGGGCGTGCAGCATTGTCAGAGGGTCAGTGTGGAGGGGGTGCAGCATTGTCAGAGGGTCAGTGTGGAGGGAGTGCAGCATTGTCAGAGGATCAGTGTGGAGGGAGTGCAGCATTGTCAGAGGATCAGTGTGGAGTGAGTGCAGCATTGTCAGAGGATCAGTGTGGAGGGGGTCCAGCATTGTCAGAGGGTCAGTGTGGAGGGGGTGCAGCATTGTCAGAGGGTCAGTGTGGAGGGAGTGCAGCATTGTCAGAGGATCAGTGTGGAGGGAGTGCAGCATTGTCAGAGGGTCAGTGTGGAGAGGATGCAGCATTGTCAGAGGGTCAGTGTGGAGGGAGTGCAGCATTGTCAGAGGATCAGTGTGGAGGGAGTGCAGCATTGTCAGAGGATCAGTGTGGAGGGAGTGCAGCATTGTCAGAGGGTCAGTGTGGAGGGAGTGCAGCATTGTCAGAGGGTCAGTGTGGAGGGAGTGCAGCATTGTCAGAGGATCAGAGTGGAGGGAGTGCAGCATTGTCAGAGGGTCAGTGTGGAGGTAGTGCAGCGTTGTCAGAGGATCAGTATGGAGGGGGTGCAGCATTGTCAGAGGATCAGTGTGGAGGGAGTGCAGAATTGTCAGAGGATCAGTATGGAGGGGGTGTAGCATTGTCAGAGGATCAGTGTGGAGGGAGTGTAGCATTATCAGAGGCTCAGTGTGGAGGGAGTGCAGCATTGTCACAGGATCAGTGTGGAGGGAATGCAGCATTGTCGAAAGGGCAGTGTGGAGGGAGTGCAGCATTGTCAGAGGGTCAGTATGGAGGGAGTGCAGCATTGTCAGAGGGTCAGTGTGGAGGGAGTGCTGCATTGTCAGAGGGTCAGTGTGGAGGGAGTGCAGCATTGTCAGAGAGTCAGTACTGAGGTAGTGCTGCACTGTCAGAGGGTCAGTACTGAGGGAGTGCTGCACTGTCAGCTGGTCAGTATTGAGGGAGTGAAACACTGTCAGAGGGTCAGTGTGGAGGGAGTGCAGCATTGTCTGAGGGTCAGTACTGAGGGTGTGCTGCACTGTCAGAGGGTTAGTACAGAGAGAGTGCTACACTGTCAGATAGACAGTACCCTGAGGCACTGCTGGACTGTCAGAGGTGCAGGACCGAGACAGAGGGTCAGTACTGAGAGAGTACTACACTGTCAATGAGTCAGTACTGAGGGAGTGCTACACTGTCAATGGGTCAGTACTGAGGGAGTACTACACTGTCAATGGGTCAGTACTGAGGGAGTACTACACTGTCAATGGGTCAGTGCTGAGGGAGTGCTACACTGTCAATGGGTCAGTGCTGAGGGAGTACGACACTGTCAATGGGTCAGTGCTGAGGGAGCACTACTCTGTCAATGGGTCAGTGCAAAGGGAGTGCTACTCTGTCAATGGGTCAGTACTGAGGGAGTACTACACTGTCAATGGGTAAGTACTGAGAGAGTACTACACTGTCAATGGGTCAGCACTGAGGGAGTACTACATTGTCAATGGGTCAGTGCTGAGGGAGTACTACATTGTCAATGGGTCAGTGCTGAGGGCGTACTACACTGTCAATGGGTCAGTACTGAGGGAATACTACACTGTCAATGGGTCAGTACTGAGGGAGTGCTGCACTGTCAGAGGGTCAGTACTGTGGGAGTGCTGCACTGTCAGAGGGTCAGTACTGAGGGAGTGCTGCACTGTCGGAAGGTCAACACTGAGGGAGTGCTGCACTGACAGAGGGATTGAATCCCTCTGCTACAAAGGGCGGTCATTAACCACAGCTAACAGGTTCGTGATGTCAACATTGTTGGTTCAATCTCTATCATGTCTGAAATGATCATGAAGTCCTGATGGAGTGCGGCACTGCCAGAGGGTCAGTACCTAGGGAGTGCAGTACTGTCAGAGGGTTAGTACTTTGGGAGTGATGCAATGTAAGATGGTCAGTACTGAGGGAGAGCTGCACTGTCGGCGGGTCAGTAGTGAGGGAGTGCTGCACTGTCAGAGGGTCAGTACTGAGGGAGAGCTGCACTGTCGGAGGGTCAGTACTGAGGGAGTGCTGCACTGTCAGAGTGTCAGTACTGAGGGAGCGCTGCACTGTCAGAGGGTCAGTACTGAGGGAGTGCTGCACTGTCACAGGGTCATTTCTGAGTGAATGCTGCAGTGTCAGAGTGTCAGTACTGAGGGAGAGTTGCAATGTCAGAGGGCCAGTACTGATGGAGCGCCGCAGTGTGAGAGGGTCAATACTGAGGGAATGCTGCACTGTCAGAGGGTCAGTACTGAGGGAGTGCTGCACTGTCGGAGGGTCAGTACTGAGGGAATGCTGCACTCTCAGAGGGTCAGTACTGAGGGAGTTCTCACTGTCAGAGGGTCAGTACTGAGGGAGTGCTGCACTGTCAGAGAGTCAGTACTGAGGGAGTGCTGCACTGTCGGAGAGTCAGTCATGAGGGAGTGCTGCACTGTCAGAGGGTCAGCACTGAGGGAGTGCTGCACTGTCAGAGGGTCAGTACTGAGGGAGTGCCGCACTGTCAGAGGGTCAGTTTGAGGGAGTCCCGTACTGTCAGAGGGTCAGTACTGAGGGAGTGCTGCGCTATCATGGGGGTTAGTAATGGGGCATTGCCGCAATGTCAGAGGGTCAATCTGGGGGCACTGCTGCACTGTGAGAATGTCCGTACTGAGGGAGTGCTGCACTGTCAGAGGGTCAGTACTGAGGGAGTGCTGCATTGTCAGAAGGTCAGTACTGAGGGAGTGCTGCAGTGTCAGAGAGTCAGTACTGACGGATTGCTGCACTGTCAGAGGATCATGACTGAGGGGGTGCTGCAGTGTCAGCGCATCAGTCTGGGGGATACTTGCATTGTAAGAGAGTCAGGACTGAGTGAGTGCCACACTATCAGATGGGCTGAATGGCCTAATTTCTGCTCCCATGTCTTGTGGCCTAAGAGGAATATCCGAAATTGTTCAGTATATTTCTGCCTCTGCTTCCTACATACCCTGCTCAGCAATGATTCCCACGTCCAGATTCCAGAGACTGTGTTCAAACAGACCGTCTTCATTTGGTTACCACCCTCTTTTCCCAGTGTTGGAGTCTTCGTTTCGTGTGACTGACCTGCCAGCTCAAAGGGATATTTTCATGCTGCAGGCCTGAGGTTTATTCCTCAGCTTCCGTGTACTCATCCCAAATGAATCCCACTGCCCCACACTCAGCAGAGTCGGGTGTTCCTTATTTCTGAGCTTCCCAATGCTAATCCACACTCCTCCAAATCGTATCGCAGGCTAATTGCCTGGGAGAGAGGAGTGCTAAGAGAGGAAATAAAAATCTGAAAGTAGCTTACAGTGACATTGAGGGTGAATTGATAATGACAGAAAGAGTAGGTTGTGGAACACAGTGCGAATTTGTGCATGGTCCCAGAAGCTGCAGTGAATGGATTCGTTTTGTCAGTGCTCATTGGGACAGGGTTGATATGAAATTGTGAAGATGTTCTGTGATACAATTAAATGAATTAGCATATATATAGAGAGAGATGGTTTTGAGTGGTCTGGCCTTCTTACAACCCAATAAATCTCCAAAGACGGTGGAAATGTATCTCAGTTTACCGAATGAGGTGATGGAGGAAGGAGCAGGTACACTTGCAAACATTTTCAAATCCCCTCTGGCCACAGGAGAGGTGTCGTCGGACTGACCATATGGTACTGTTATTCAAGAAGGAACACGGCATATATCTGGCAGCTACAGGCCAGTCAGGCTAATACCGTGGGTGGGACGTCTGTTGGAAGCAATTTTGGGAGATAGAATTAATCAGCATTTAAAGAGACTGGAGTTCATGAAGACCAGTCAGAATGGTTGTGTTAAGGAGGGGTCGGGTCTGACCAATGGGATTGCACTTTTTAAGGAGGTGACCAGGTGTGTAAATAAGGGCAATACTTTCCTGTCGTCTGCTTGGAGCTCAGTAAGGCTTTTATCAGGATCCATATTGGAAACTGATAGTGAATATTAAAACTCAAGATCCAAGGAATTTGGCGCAGAATGCTGAGTGGCAGGAAGCAGACAGTGATGGCCCCATTAGAAATCTCTGTCTGTTCATGTCTCACTGTTGGGGTCTTGCTGACGTGGATGATAGAAAAGATTTAGATTTGAATGGTGGAGGGTTAATCATTGGGTTCATGAATGATATGAAGATTGGTTGGGTGATAAATACTGAGGATGATAGCCTTAGATTACAGAAGGATGTAGATGGCCTTGTCAGTGGCAACGGGTGAGGTGCCTGAAGACTGGAGGGTGATTAATGATGGTCCATTATTGAAGTAAGGCTACAAGGAACAGCCATTGAACTATGGAGCTGTGAGCCTGATGGCAGTGGTGGGTAAGCTGTTGGAGGGCATTCTGAGAGACAATTTACATGCATTTGTAAAAGCAAGGATTGATTAGGGATGGTCAGCTTGGCTTTGTTTGGAAATGATGTGTCCAAGTTGATAGAGCTTTTGAAGGGATGGACAAGGAGACAGATGAGAAGGTTTCACATGGGAGGTTGCTTAGTAAAAGGTTAGATGAGATGGCATCCAAGGAGAGAGGACAGCACGGTGCCTCAGTGGTTTGATTCTAACTCCCGGTGACTGTCTGTGCGGAGTTTACACATTCTCTCTGTATCTGTGTAGGTTCCCTCCTGTTGATCCAGTTTCCTCCCACCACCCAAAGATGCCATGGGAAATGCAGCATTACAGGGATAGAGTAGAGGATGTGAGTCTGGGTGGGATGATGTTCAGACAGTCAGTGTGGAGCCAATGGACGGAATGGCTTGCTTCTACACTGTAGGAATTTTAAAATTAATCCAGAGAGACAAGTCATGTTCTGGGGACCTGGGCTCCAATCTTGGACAGGGGTGAATGTGGGTCCTTCCAGTCTGAAGGGGTTTGAACACAATCTGATGGGGGAGCTGGTCTGCATCCTGAAATGTTGAGGATGTGAATGTTTTGTGGAGCTACTGTCTAAGGGGCTTTGGGGGTTAAACACAACAAAGTGATGCTTTCTTCGGTATTGAGGGAGAACTTTCTGAGGTATTGAGGGAGAAATATCTGAGGAATTGAGGGAGCATTATTAGAGCTACTGAGCGAGAACTATCTGAGCTATTGAGGGAGCAATTTTTGAGGTATATAGGGAGTACTATCTGAGGTATTGAGGGTGAACTATCTGAAATATTGAGGAAGCACTTTCTGAGGGATTGAAGGAGAACTATCTGAGGTATTGAGAAGTCACTATCTGAGGTACTGAGGGAGCACTATCTGAGGTATTGAGGGAGCACTATCTGAGGTATTGAGGGAGCACTTTCTGAGGTATTGAGGGAGAACTATCTGAGGTATTGAGGGAGAACTATCTGAGGTATTGAGGGAGTACTAGCTAAGGTATTGAGGGAGAAATATCTGAGGTATTGAGGTAGCACTATCCGAGGTATTGAGGGAGAACTATCTGAGGTACTGAGGGAGCAATGTCTGAGGTATTGAGGGAGACCTATCTGAGGTAATGAGGGAGAACTATGTGAGGTACTGAGAGAGCACTTTCTGAGGTATTGAGGGAGCACCATCTGAGGTACTGAGGGAGAACTATCTGAGGTATTGAGGGAGCACTTTCTGAGGTATTGAGGGAGCAATATCTGAGGTACTGAGGGAAACATATTTGATGTATTGTGGGAGCACTTACTGAGGTACTGAGGGAGATCTATCTGAGGTATTGAGGGAGCACTATCTGAGGTATTGAGGGAGAACTACCTGAGGTACTGAGGGAGAACTATGTGAGGTATTGGGGGAGCACTTCCTGAGGCACTGAGGGAGAACTATCTGAGGTACTGAGGGAGCACTTTATGAGGTATTGAGGGAATAATATCTGAGTTATTGAGGGAGAACTATCTGAGGTATTGAGATAGAACTATCTGAGGTATTGAGCGAGCACAATCTGAGGTATTGAGGGAGCACTTTCTGAGGTACTGAGGGAGCGCTTTCTGAGTCACTGAGAGAGAACTATCTCAGGTACTGAGGGAGCACTATCTGACGTCTTGATGGAGAACTATCTGGGGTATTCAGGGACCACTATCTGAGGTACTGAGGGAGCACTATCTGACGTATTGAGGGAGAACTATCTGTGGTATTCAGGGCGCACTATCTGAGGTACTGACGGAGCACTATCTCGTGGTACAGAGTGCAGAGGATAGAAATGAACAGATGCAATTCCCTGATCATTTCCTCAGGGTACCCGAGGCATTCTGGTGTTGTACTTTGAAATGGAAGCCACTCCCCATTTCAGAAGATTCAGATAATTTTTAAAAATCAGTGAAAAATAACAGCAGCATGTGTCTGAAACATGGTTTGGGTGAAAACGTTCATCAATCTATTGTTACTTGTTGCTTGGAGACGTTTTAGAAAAGCAGGCACCTAAACAGAATAATGCTGTCGATGCAAGAGGTGGTGCACAGGAATATCCAACAAGTCCATCTGTAATTGCTGTCTGTCTCCCTGGAGCAGTCATCATGTGAGATCAGGGTTCAGTCCTCGGAGAAATCATTTCTCCAGCAACACCTCAACCATGCCTTTACAGCCGTGAGAGAGAGAGAGAGAGAGAGAGAGAGAGAGAGAGAGAGAGAGAGAGAGAGAGAGAGAGAGAGAGAGACTGCCCGTGTTTGTGTGTGTGAAAGAGTGGATGCATGTGTATCTCTGTGTGTCTGTATATGTGTGCGTGAGAGAGAAAGTGAATGTTCATGTGAGAGTGTGTGGCTGTGTGTGTGTGTGTTTGTGTGTGTGTGTGTCCGTGTGAGTGTGTGTCCGTGTATGTATTTGAGGGAGCGTATATCTATGCGTGTATGTGTGTGTGAGAGATATAGTGTGTGCTTCTGTGTGTGTGTGTGAAAGAGAGTTGTGCCTGTGTGTGTGAGTGTTTCTGTTTGAGGGAGCATGTGTCTGTGTGTGTGAGAGAGCCTGTGTGTGGCGGGGTCCTTTGTGTATGTGTGTGTGAGAGTGTGTCTGTGTGTGTTTGAGGGAGTGTGTCTGTGTGTGTTTGAGGGAGTGTGTGTGTGTCTGTGTTTGTGTGTGTGTGTGTGTCTGTGTGTGTGTCTGTGTGTGTTTGAGGGAGTGTGTCTATGGGAGTGTGTGTGTGTGTGTGAGAGAGAGTTGTGTCTGTGTGTGTTTGAGGGAGTGTGTCTGTGTGTGTTTGAGGGAGTGTGTGTGTGTGTGTGTGTGTGTGTGTGTGTGTGTGTGTGTGTGTGTGTGTGTGTGTGTGTGTGTGTGTGTGTGTGTGTGTGTGTGTGTGTAAACTAGCCAATCTCATGAATATAAAATCCAGCTGCTGTTTCAGGTGAGGTGGTCCTCGTGTCTCCAATGACACAAAGGCTGCAAGAGTGAATTAACTGGGGGAAAGAGAGTGCTGTTCATTCCAGTGGGGATTCATCCAGTAAACCTTCCCCACACACTAACATCCCTCTGGCAATGCAGTGACTAGTCCTGAACACAGAGCTCCAGGTACAAACCAATGTAATGTCACTGTAGTCTTACCAGAGCATGGGACAGCTCCTCATTACAGAGCGGGGTCTGGTGGGGATTTAATCAGAAGGTCACTATGGCCCAGCTGAGGGGAGAGGTTGGGAAGGAGAGTGCTTCAGGGTAATCCCAGCTGGTGTGGGAATTAAACACGCGCTATTGGTTTAACTCTGCATTAAAAACCAACTGTCCAGCTAACTGAGCTAACCGAATTCACTCCAGGGGCATGCCCTGTATAACCCAATTATAGCCAGCCTGCACCTCAATAAGAGCCAGGAGCAAGGCCATTCGGCCCCCACCCTAACCCAGAAGGGAGAGCATGGGAAGCTGATGAAGGAACCAAACCCCTCCCATGTGGCCTTCTGAAATGGAGCTGGAGGACAGGGCAGACCTGGCCTGCTGTTTGCTTCCCCGAGACTGGCCTGCTCCACCTTACAGTGAGAGACTGAGGGGAATCTCGAGGAGATTTCACTTCTCACTGAGAGGCTGCAACTCCAATCCAAATCAGGTTGGTTCCCTCCGAGACTCACAGAAGAGTGCAGCCCTCTACAGATCAGGGCCTTGTGGAGTCATAACCTACAGTGTGGGGGCCAAGAGCTGAGAGGTAGTGTTAAGAACATAAGACCATCCGAAATAGGAACAGGAGGAGACCATTCAGCCCCTCGAGCCTGCTCTACTATTCAATAGGATCGTGGATGATTCAACATTTGATTTGGGAGCTGAAATTAGGACAACATAGAGACAGACAATCAAATTATTCTACCATGAGGAATCATCAGACGAGAGCACACACACACACACACACACACACACACACACACACACACACACACACACACACACACACACACACACACACACACACACGAATTGTGGGTTTCAGGCTGTCTGTGGGAACGGGGAGAGACAAAGGAGCAAAATGCTAGAGAGGGATGTGTTCCCACAGATTTCACTCCTTCCCCCTCTCTCTACGGCTCTCATGTCTATTTCTGTGTTCCCAGTTCTCTCTCCCACATCTTTCCTTCAATCCCTATCACTCACCATCCTTCACATCTCTGTCCTGTTTACATTTCCCTGTAGATTCCCTTCCCCTCACCAGGTTTTTCAGGAATGCTTAATCATTCAGTCTTTCAGAAAACTAACACCTTGCTCATCTCTCTCTGCATCTGTCTCTCAGCTCTGTGGGATCTTGCTATTCCTGTCTGTACATCATCCTAGCCACATCACAGCCCGCACTACCACCCCACTCTCTCAACTCTATTGCTCTGCTGTTGCAACTCCTCTCTCTCTCTCTCTGTCCTATATCTCTCCCTGGGATTTCTGTCTTGCTGTCTGCCTGAATTTCTCTCCCTGTCTTTCTCTCCCCATTTTCACCTTGTATGTGTCTGACATTGTATTTCTCTTCCTGGAGATTCACTTTCTCTCTCTCTCTGTCTGTCTCTGTCCTGCTCTTTCTCAGTTCTTCTCACTTCCTCTACCCCCCTCTGCCTGACTGTTTTTCTCTTGTTTTCTCCCTCCCTCTCACTGTCTGTCCATCCATCTCTCTTTCTCTCCTGTAGTTTCTCTCCCTCTTTCTCCCTGGACCCCTCTGCTCTGTCCCAGTGAGTGGGGAAGGGGCAATGGGAAGACCTTGCCTCAGTGCCTGGTCTCTTCCAGGTTTTACCCCCACTGTGGGGAGGGGGTGAATGGAAGGAACATGAAGTAGTTTTCTGAGTGTGTCTGAAATAGAGAAAAAGAGAAAGAGAAAGGGAGAGTGATAAAAAGAGAGAGAGACATGGAGAGAGTGGAGATGGAGAAAGTGGAGAGAGAGAAATGGGCAGTAAGAGTCAAGGAGGTGGAGTGAGAACAGGACAGAGTGAGAGAGACAGGGGGAGAGAGAGAGAGTAAGAAGGGCATATATTGAGGGAGAAGGACAGTGTGTGTACTTGGCGATGGTTTCAGAGTGGGATCTTGCTGTGCATTACAACAGTCAGTCAAAAGGCGAGTTAGTCTCTGCACTATGTCCTCCAGCCCAGGGGCTGTGAGTCTGCATGGGAAGGGGGAGAGTGGAAGACAAGCAGAGAGTGGGACAACCAGAGACACCGGGAGGGTTTGATGGGGCTTTGGGGTTGGTGGAGAAAGGAGGGGCTGTTGTCAGAGAGAGATGGAGGGAGGGATAGCATGTGATGCAAAATCTGAGACAGGGTGGAGAAGAGGTCTCCACAGGAAGGATAGTCAATGAAGCCATTCGGGGCCAATCCTGAGGATCCTGAACCGGACCACGATCATTTAAAGGGTGAGGGGGGATGATGGTCAGAAAGGACTCCATCTGTGATACAAACCTTCTGTAAATCTCAGACTGGGATCTTGCTGTACATTAAAATAGTCCCAGGCGAGTCAGTCAACCCAGATTCGTTTACTGGTGTGAGAAGGTGAGGACTGCAGATGCTGGAAAGTCAGAGTTACAAAGTGTGGAGCTGGGGAAGCACAGCGGGTCAGCCAGGAGAGTCGATGGTTCAGGCCTGACCTGCTGGGCTTTTCCAGCTCCACACTTTTCCACTCAACTCCCTCTGCCCCAGGGATTGGGGCTCACAGCAACGTTGGGGGGACATCAAAATATTTGAGGGGGGCACAGTGGGTAAGGTAGGTATTTGGAAGGGAAGGTATTTGGGGAAGGGAATAAATTTGTGAGGAGAGTTAAAATGAGGGGCAAATGTTTTTAGGGGGGTCAAAATTGGGTGAGCAATTTCAGGTCTGAAATAAAGAAAAAGAGAAAGGGAGGGTGAGAAAAAGAGAGAGAAGTAGAGAGAGTGGGGATGCAGAAGGGGGATGAGAGAAAGATGGGGCAGAGACAGACAGTGAGAGGGAGGGTGTGAGAGAAAGGCAGATTGAGAGAAAGAGACTGACAGGGAGAGAGAAGGACAAAGAGAGAAGGGGAAGTCAGACTGAGACAAACAGGTGTTAAAGCATGGACAGACTGAAGGGGTGACACTCAGTATTCCAGTTGGTTCCAGCTCTCTCTCTCTCAATAGTTTTTCACACTCCCTCTCTCCCATGCTCCTGAGGTTTCCTTCAGCTTGTCTCTCTCCCTCTCTCTCTCCCTCTCTCTAGATGGTGAGCTGATCTCTGTCCCTTGCCATGTTGGTCACCTCAGAAAGCCTCCAGAAAATTCAAGAGATCAGTCTGCAGGTGATCCCTTGTTTTGTTCATTCTGGATGGTTTCCCAGAACTTTCTATACTTCTGGCCAATTCAAAGAATCAGTTAATAGTTTGAAGCGTTGCTAATCATTTGGATGGCTTGTTCCTGTTTGTTTCTTTGTGTAGCAGGACCCGGTACCTTCCTGTCTGGGCCCTCCCTTGTTTGGTGGAGACGTTATTAGGGATATGTCTGCCCAGGGGAACTGTTGCCTTTGACATTATGCTGATGGGATAACCATCTGGCTGCTGTCTGGCTTTTGTGATTTGGGAGTATAACTTGTCCAATATACCCAGCATCTCTTAGCTGTCTATCTGTGTTTTAGCAAGGAGGCAGGAACATTTCACCTATTCTCACTCCCCCACCCAGTCTTTTGAATAGAAAGAAGCTTATACAATGAATTACAAACCTAATTCTAAAAGCTGGTTATGTTTGTTGTCAGAGTAGCCTGCTGTTTGAGAGAAAACCATTTTGTACATTGGTCAAACCGATTGTCATATGGCTGATAAGTGATATCATAGAATCCCTACAGTGCAGAAACAGGCCCTTCAGCCCATCGAGTCCACAATGACCCTCTGAAGAGAATCCAACTCAGATTCATCCCCTGATGATATCCCTGAAACCCTGCATTTCCCATGGCTATTCCAGCTAACCTGAATATCCCTCGACACTACGGGCAATCTGTCCAAAATGCCCACCATTGAACAGTGGGAGAAAACCCATTCAGATGCAGAGAGAATGTACAAACTCCACACAGACAGTCGCTCAGGAGTGGAATCAAACCCAGGTCTCTGGCGATGTGAGTTGACAGTGCTAACCACTGAGCGACTGTGGCTCTCCAAACTGTTTGGACAAAACATATTCCGTTCTGAGAATCCATACAGAATTGTGATGCATAGCCAACATCCGGTGAGCAGAAGAAATGCAAGGGAATGAGACATGCTGGCTCAAACTCCAGGAATTCCTTCCCAAAGGAAATTGTGGGTCCACCACCTGCAACAGTTCAAGGAGGCTGCTCACCACCAAAACCAGCTCCCGAGCAGCTACGGACAGGCAATCAATACTGGGCCCAGCCAGGAACACTCAAACACTGCAAATGAATGAAACTAAGGTGATCACCCGGGGAGTTCCATCTACAATCCAGTCCCTGGGGGTGTGTCTAGGCATTATTCACCATGATCGGACCAATCTGTTGCAGCCTGCAATCCTAACCACTGGTAACCTGAGATATATCAAGGTGAGTGCAGTTAGGACCACAGCTTGATGTGAGAGGAGCCGAATTCGTTAATGACAGGCGGTGGGAATGTCATAGTATGGCCTGTTCCTTCACATTTAGGTAAGTGTGGTCCCTGTCAATGTCCCCTCTATCTCCACAGCATGTGGGAGGGAATCATGATAACCCATCCAAGTAACTTTTTTTAATGTAATTCCGATACTTTCGACTTCAAAGATCCCCATCCTAACTTTGTCACTTGGGATAATTGGAATCCCTCGCACCAAGCTCAGTGCCCCACCGAACGTGTCCTTGCAGCTGTCATTAACCCAGCCCTTGGTGAGCTGCTGTAACTGACAGTGAGACATGTTCGTGTGGGTGTTCTCCTGGAACAAATATTTACGCTGTTTGTTACTAATCCGGGATGGGACTTCTCTCGAGCATTAAGGACCACTGCCTTCATTTCATCATGGATGTCCCTCCATCACTGTTGTCCCTCAGCGAGGGCTGAATGGCCTGGTGGACAAAGTCACATGGTGATTAATTTAATTTGTTTGTCAGCATCCAGTCCGTGTATGACAGACTGTCAGTCTGTCTCAACCAAAAATGTATCTGGGTTTGAGACAGGATCAAACAGAGTGGCCTTTTTAGTGCTGCCCACCAGCTGGGTGCCTGGAATGGCTGTTGTGTACGGAGTGAGACCATAAGCTGCTTTACACTGGGTAACCACAGGATTCATGGAATCTGAGTTCGGCTGTGGGCCAGAACTTGGGGCAAAAGGTGCAGTTACCAGGGAGACAGGCAGTGGGAGTCCCCATCTGTGAGCGGGTGTGGATGTGTCAGTGTGGGGCCTGTCATTATCTCCCTGGGGAGGTAGAACTCCAAAGGCACACATTATCCCATTCTGGGAGGAGTCCTAGTTCCCTAGGGATTGTATTTGCTCCTGGCACCTCCTACTAGGGCCTGATGTGTGTTGCTCCGTGTTGTAGGTGTACAGGACCCATGCAGCTGCTTGGAGCTCATACACTGTCCTTCCAGATTGTCAATGTAACCTGAGGCTGCCTCCCCATCCCCAGAGACCCTCCTTTCACTGGATTGGGCTCTTCCCAATTGGAACTGGAGTAGTCCCATGTGGGTGAGATTTTCCTGTAACGTTCTGTCCTGCTCATTGTGTCGGAGACCTAGCTCGGTCACAGCCTGTAGTTTTCCCTGGGGTGACTGGATCCCAGCTGCCTTATCCCAGCTGCGGGTCCTCCAGGCTATCGGCAGTGCAGTGAGCTTTCCAGCTTCCTTCCCCAGTTCTCTATGGGCATCTCATCACAGTTCCTGTACCAAGAATCCTTCACTGCACGGCCAGGGTGGCTTCCTGTGAAATTCTGCAGGACTGTTTCACATTGTACCGGCTCCTGTTCCTGTTGCTTTGGCTGTTTCTGTATTATGGGACACCTGGGTATGTTCATAGAGACATAGAGGTCTACAGCATGGAGACAGTCTCTTTGGCCCAAACTGCTCCATCCACACTAACCCCGTTTCCCTGCACTTGGCCCATATCCTTCCAATACGTTCCTCTCCATGTATTTGTCCAAGTGCCTTTTAAATGTTATTAAATGTATCCTCCTCGACCACTTGCACTGGTAGTTCATTCCGTATGTGTACCACCCTCTGGGTAAAAGTATTGTCCCTCAGGTTCCTTTTTAATCTTCCCCTTTCACCTTAAACTGATGCCCTTTCATCCTTGATTCCCCAAGCCTTGGATAAAGACTGAGTGCATTCACCCTATTCATGCCTCCCATGATCTTATACACCTCTATAAGGACACCCCCCTCAGTCTCCTACACACTAAAGAAAATGTCCTTGCTTGTCCAACCTCTCTCTTTATCTGTCTAGTTGAGTTATGGCAACATCCTTGTAACTTTCTTCTGCACTCTTTCCAGTTGAATAACATCCTTCCTATAGCAAGGTGGGTAAAACTGAACACAATACTCCAAGTGCGGCCTCACCAACATCCTGCACAACTACAACAGAACTTCCCAACTTCGATATTCCATGCCCTGACTGGTGAAGGGCCCAGTGTGCCAAAAGCCTTCTTCACTGCCCTGTCTCCCTGAGTTCGGAGAACCGTGCTCCTGGAATCCAAGGTCACTCTGTTCCACTACACTCCTTCAGGTCCTCCCCATGAAACCCCAGTCTTGATGTGATTTTCCAAAATGCAAGATCTCACCCTTGTCTGTATTAAACTCCATTTGCAATTTCTAAGCCCAATTTCCCAGCTGATCAAGGCCCTGTTGCAATTGCTGAGACCCTTCCTCACTTATTTTAGTGTAATCTGAAAACTTACTAATCATGCCTTAAACATCCTCATCCAAATCATTGATATAGATAACAAACAGCAATGGGCCTAGCACTGACCAGCTCAGCGGCACAATGGATCTGTGGTTAGCACTGCTGCCTCACAGCACCGTGGATCTGGGTTCAATTCCAACCTCACAAGCTGGTCTGTGTGGGTTAGATCCTGTTAGGGTTAGATTTCCTACAGTATGGAAACAGGCCATTTGGCCCAACAAGTCCACACCGACCTGCTGAAGAGTAACCCACCTAGAGCCATTCTCCCGGCCCAATAGTTACGCTGGACGAATGCACCTCGCACTATGGGAAATTTAGCCTGGCCAATTCATCTGACCTGTGCAATTTTGGAATGGGGAGGAAACCGGAGCACGCAAAGGAAACCCATGCAGACACAGGGAGAATGTGCAAACGCCACACAGTCACCCGAGGCTTGGGTCGAACCTTGGTACCTGGCGCTGTGAGGCAGCAGTGCCAACCACTGAGCCACCATGCCACACCAACTGAGTTTGTACGTTCTCCCCATGTCTGCGTGGGTTTCCTCTGGGTGCACCGGTTTCCTCCCACAGTCCAAAGCTCTGCAGGTCAAGTAAATTGGCAATGCTTAATTGCCGAGAATGTTCTTGGATGTGTAAGTAAGTTACATTACTCAGGGGTCAATGTCGAGTAACAGAGTAGGGGAATGGGTTTGAGTGAAATAATTTTCAGAGGGTCAGTGGACTTGTTGGGCCGAAGGGCCTGTTTCCACAGAGGAGGGATTCTATGATTCTATGACCGCTGAGGCACACCACGAGTCACAGTCCTCCAGTCTGACTGTTACCCTCTGCTTCCTACCATCAAGCCAATTGTATACACAGCTTGCCAACGCCACCTGGATTCCATGCGATCTAACCTTCCAGAGCAAGGTACCATGTGGAACCTTCTCAAAGGCCTTCCTGAAATCTGTAGAGGCAACATGTACTGGCCTGTCCTCGTCAAACTTCCTGATCACTTCAATAAAGAACGCTGACTAATTTGTGAGGCATGGTCTCCCATGCACAAGGCTTTGCTGACTACTCTCAATCAAATGTTGTATTTCCAAATGCATGTCTAACTAATCTCTCAGCATCTTCTCAAGTAACGTACTTACCAAGGATCTTAGGTTTACTGATCTATAGTTCCCAGGTTTATCTTTGCAGCCATTCTTGAATAAGGGCACAACATATGCTGTCCTCCAGTCTTCCGGGACCTCACCCGTGGCTAACCGTGAGGCAAAAAGATTAGCAGGGACCCCACAAGTACTTCCCTCGCCTCTTGAGGTGCCGTTGGATATGTTTGGTCAGGTCCAGGAGATTTATCCACCTTCATACATTCTAATGCATTCAACACATCCTCTCCTGTGATATGGTCTAACCCCAAGAGATCATCACTAACTTTCCCAAGTTCCCAAGCCTTCATGTCCTTCTCCAAGGTCAACACAGAGGAGAAAAACCTCCTGTGATTCTGCACACACATGTCCACTTTGGTCCTTGAAGGGTCCTATTTTCTCTTTAGTTATTCTTTTTTCCTTGGGAGGGGGAGATTGCAGTGTCTTACTGAGATATTTGTATCATCAATATTCACAGGTGAGGTGCCAGTAGACTGGAGGTTGGGCTAACGTGGTGCCACTGTTTAAGAAGGGTGGTAAGTACAAGCCAGGGAACTACAGACTGGTTCACCTGACGTCAGAAGACGGATACATGAGGGACAGGAATTACATGTGTTTAGAAAGGCAATGTCTAATTGGGGATAGTCAGCATTGCTTTGTACATGGGAAATCATGTCTCAAGATATTGAGTTTTTTGAAGTAGTAACAAAAGGATTGATGAGGGCAGCGCGTGGGTGTGAGTGATATGGACTTCAGTCAGGTGTTCGAAATATTTCCACATGGGAGATTGGAGAGCAAGGATAGATCTCATGGAATACAGGTAAAACCAGCCATTTGGATACAAAACTGGCTCAAAGGTAGAAGACAGAGGGTGGTTGTGGAGGGTGATTTTTCAGACTGGAGACCTGTGACCAGTGGAGTGCCACAAGGATCGGTGCTGGGTCCACTACTTTCCATTAATGATATAAATGATTTGGATGTGAACACAGCAGGTATACTTAGTACGTTTGCAGATGACACCAAAATTGGAGGTGTAGTGGACAGTGAAGAATGTTACTTCATATTACAACGGGATGGTGAACTGATGGGCCAACGGGCTGAGGGGTGGGAGATGGAGCTTCATTTAAATAAATGGGAGGTGCTACATTTTGGGAAAGCAAAAGTCTTCGCAGGACTGATACACTTAACGTTAATGTCCCAGGGAGTGTTTCTGAACAAAGAGACCTTGGAGTGTAGGTTCATTGTTCCTTGGAAGGAGGATTGTGGGTCGGTAGGATAGTGACGAAGGTGTTTGGGATGGCTGGGTTTACTGATCAGGGCATTGGGTAGAGGAGTTGGGAGGTCATGGTGTGGCTGTACAGGATATTGGATAAGCCAGTTTTGGCATATTGTGTGAAATTCTTGTCTCCTCCCTATCAGAATGATGTTGTGTAATTTGAAAGGGTTCAGAAAAGATTTGCACAAACGCTGACAGGATTGGAGGATTTGACCTAAAGGGAGAGGTTAAATGGGCTGGGCCTGTTTTCCCTGGAATGTCTGAGGCCGAGGGGTAACCCATATGGAGGTTTATAAAACCATGAGAGACATGGTTAGGTTTAACAGACAAGGTCTTTTCCCTGGGGTGGGGTAGTCCAGAACTGGAGGGCCCAGGTTCAGGATGAGAGGGGAAAGATATAAAAGGAACCTAAGGGACAACGTTTTGATGTGGAGGGTGTTGCGTGTATGGAATGACCTGCCTGGTGAAGTGGTGGAGACTGGTACAATTACTGCATTTAAAAGGCATCTGGATGGGTATACGAACAGGAAGGGTTGAGAGGGATTTGGGCCAAGTGCTGACAAATGTGATGAGATTATGTTAGGATATGTGGGTGGCATGGATGAGTTGGACAGAAGGGTCTGTTTCTGTGCTGTCCATCTCTCTGACTGTAAATGTTTTCCACTGTCCATTACCAGCCATACACTTCACTGTTTCCCCTGTTTACCTTGGTCAGTTCTCCTCTCAAACACATGTCAATGGCTTTGGTTGTGATTGTAGGGTGTGCTTTATGGTCACTTTAAAAATCCATCATCTCACTGAATTCCACTACACTACAATTTCCTACAGGATATCTCAGTGTGACATTACTCCTTCACTCAGCGTCATCACCCAACGGTCGATCAGAGATATTGACCTCCCTGGCTGTTTCCACAACGTGTTATTCAAAGATACACTGACACAAACATTCGAAGAGTAGTTCGGAGACCATCACTTTTGTCGATGTGACTGTCCCAGATTATACAAAGACTGAAGTCTCCCAGAATTATCACAGTGTCTTTGTATTACACAGGAAAACATTGGAATGTGTAACAGGGTTGAGCAATGAAATGCTGTTAGGCAGCCTCTAAACTGTTCTCCTGCTTCTGTTTTTGACACGTGTTACCCAGAATCTGCATTCAGGCTGATTCAGCTTCATCGTCTGAGGCCAAATGCTTTCTCTGTAATGCCTTTGTTACCCATTACTGTCAGGGGTACCCATCCTGCACTCCCTGACATCCCTCAAGGAGGTGTGCAATAAAATATTCTTGTTCCACCTTTCGTTCACCGTGTCACCACTAAATCTCATTTATCTCTGTGCCACAGTCCATCCTCCTTATTGCAGACACTTTATCCATTCCAAAAAAGAACATTACGATTGACTCTTTCCACAATTTCTTGTCACAGTCCAATTCACTGATGTACAGTTTCAGTAAACTCTGTCTCTTCCTGTTCCTTTCTGCTTGTCTTCAGCTACATTGCCATTTCTGTTTGGATTTGGAAAGCTCCATTCACCTGAACCCTGACCCTGCATCCTCTCTGTCAGTTTAAAGTCCTGCCCATAAGCTTACCGACATGGTTGACCAGGACACTGCTCCCAACAGTGTTGTCTTTAATTCACTCATGGGATGTTGCTGTCTCTGGCTGGCCAGCATCGCATGCCCACCCCGAGCTGCCCTTGAGCTAAGTGCCTTGCTGGATGAATACCGAGAGCAGTTTAGAGTCAACCCCATCGCTCTGGGTCTGGATCATGTGTAGGCCAGACCCGCTGTCTATAATAGATTTCCTTCCTAAAAGGATATTAAGCAGTTGGATGGGTTATACTGGACCCCAGCATTAACATCTGGATGACCAGTCGGGTGAGAATAGCACGAGGCCATCACCTGTCCCCCTCGTAGCTCACCTGTCACTGAGTACTGATCCCCGTGCACCATGAATCACAACCCTTTCATCATGACCATTGTGTGATCCTGATACCTTCCTGCACTCTGGTGATATCACTTAGTCTCTCTCCATGTGGTATCCCTCACTGTGTGGGTCTAATTGCTGCCTCTGTCAGCGTCTCTCATACTTGCAGCTACTCCAGATCCTGAGCCAATGGAATTCCCCATTCCAGAGAGACGCAGCAGCACAGGCCAGGGATGGAGACTGGGATTTTCCAGATCTCTGTGGGATTCAGTGCCATTCTCCATGTGTAACCCTCACTGCATCAGTCTAACTTCCCATTCTGTCTGTTTCTCTGTCTCCTGCAGGTCATCAGGATGTTCCTGTCTCAGCCGAATTCCTAACTCTTGTCTCGTCCATAACCACATCAAAGACGCTTGGTCAGCCAGAGAGAGATGGAGAGGGAAATCTGGAACCTTCAGTAAATCCTGCAGTCAGTAAGATCACTGACAGCACAGGGAGGGGTTAGTGACCTTCGGTATTCAGACCTGGAAGACAGGACATAGACACAGAGCTGGGCAAGGTACAGCAACATTCTAGGCTTCATTCACATCATCTTGTGAGGGACCTGCTTTCACCTCTGCTGTACTGGTCCTCCCTGAGACATCTCTCTCTCTCTCTCTCTCTCTCTCTCTCTCTCTCTCTCTCTCTCTCTCTCTCTCTCTCTCTCTCTCTCTCTCTCCCTTGCTCTCACCCCCTCACTCGTATTCTCTCTTTCTGACCCTCTCTCTCTCTCTCTCTCCCTCCCCCTCACTCACTCTCCACCCAAACCCTCTCTCTCACCCGACTCTCTCTCTCCCTCGCGTCCCTCTCTCCCTCATCCCTCTGTGTCTGGCTTGCCCTCTATCTCTCCCTATCACGCTCTGTCCCCTCTCTATCTATCTTTCTATCTCTCTCTCTCCTTCCCTTCTCATGCGCTCTTTTGCTCTCTCAGACTCTCTCTCTCATTTCCATCCCCTCCCTCCCGCTCAGTTGCACCTCTCTCTCGCTTGCCCCCTCTCTCTCTCACTCACTCGCCCCCTCTCTCGCACCACTCTCTTGCTTCCCCCTCTCTCTACCCAACCCTCTCACACCTCTCTCTCACCCCCTCTCACTCTCACCCCCTCTCGCTCACACCCCTCTCACTCTCAACCCATCTCTCTCTCACCCTCTCTCCCCCCACCTCTTTCTCTCTCTTCCCCTCTCTCTCTGCCCCTCTTGTGCTCTCTACTCCTCTCTCACTCCACCTCTCACTCCCCCCTCTCTTCCCCCCACTCTCCCCCTCTCTCTCACCCCTCTCTCTCGCCCACCAATCTTCCCCCACCACTCTCCCCCTCCCCCCGCTCTCCCCCTTCCCTCTCTCTCCCCTCTCTCACCCCTTTCTCTCACCTCTCTCACCCCTTTCTCTCACCCATCTCTTTCACCCCTCGTTCACACTCCCTCTCAGTCTCAATCCATCTCTCTCTCACCCTCTCTCCCTCCCGGCCTCTCTCTCTCTTCCCCCTCTCTCTGCCCCTCTTGTGCTCGCTTCCCCCTCTCTCACTCCACCTCTCTCACTCTCCCCTCTATTCCCCTCTCTCCCCCCTCACCCCTCTCCCCCTCTCTCCCCTACCTCACCCTCTCTCCCCTCCCTCTCTCTCACCCCCCTCTCTCGCCCGCCGCTCTCCCCCTCCCCTCTGTCTCATCCCTCTGTCTCACCCCTCTGTCTCACCCCTCTCTCT
Organism: Chiloscyllium punctatum; assembly: GCF_047496795.1. Lineage (NCBI taxonomy): Eukaryota > Metazoa > Chordata > Chondrichthyes > Orectolobiformes > Hemiscylliidae > Chiloscyllium > Chiloscyllium punctatum. The sequence goes on from NC_092751.1 coordinate 31,446,357, forward strand.
CACCACTCTCTCACCCCTCACACTCCCCCATCTCTCTCGCCCACCTCACTCCCCTTCTCCCCTCTCTCACCCCTCTCTCATTCCTCTCTCTTACCCCTCTCTCCCCTCTCTCTCCCCCTCTCTCTCCCCCCTCTCCCACCTCTCTCTCCCCACTCTCTCTTGCCCACATCTCTCCCCCTCCCTCACCCCCCTCTCTCACCCCCTCTCTCTCCCCTTCTCTCTGCCCCCCGCTCTCCCCATCTCCCCCTCTCTCTCCCCTCTCTCTCCCCCTCTCTCTCTCCCTCTCACTACCCCTCTCTCTCTCCCCCACCACTCCCCTCTCTCCCTCCTCTTTCCCTCACTCTCCACTCATCTCACCCCATTTCTCTCACACTCTCTCTCCCCTCCCACTCTCTCTCACCCTTCTCTCACACTCCACCCTCCTCCCGTCTCTCCCCCCTCTCTCTGCCCCCCACTCTCCCCCCTCTCTCTCCCCCCTCTCTCCCGCTCTCTTTCCCTCTCTCTCCTCCTCTCTCTCCCCCACCTCTCCCCTCTCTCCCTCCTCTCTTTCCCTCTCTCTCCCCCTTTCTCCCCTCTCTCTACCCATCTCACCCCATTTCTCTCACACCATCTCACCCATCCCCCTCTCATTCACCCTTCTCTCACACTCCTCTCTCCTCCCGTCTCTCCCCCTCTCACACCCATCTCTCACTCCCCTCTCTCTCACTCCCCTCTCTCTCTCACCACTCCCTCACCGCTCTCTCACCCCTCTCTCTCACCCATCTCTGCCACCCTCTCCTTCTACTCCTCTCTCTACCCCTTCTCTCCCCCTCTCTCCCCATCCCCTTACCCATCTGTCTCCCGCACTCTCTCATCCCTCTCAACCCCCTCTCTCTCCCCCCTCCCTTCCCCACTCTCACCCCCTCCTCACCCTCTCCCCCTCTCTCTCACCCCTCTATCTCTGCCCATTCTCTCAAACCTCTCTCTCTAACCCCCTCACTCACCCCGTCACTCTCTCCTCTCTCTCTCTCACCGCCTCTCTCTCTCACTCTCACCCCTCTCTCTCTCTCACCCCGTCTCTCTCACCCCTCACTCTCACCCCTCTCCCTCTCTATCTCTCTCTCTTTCACCCCCCTCTCTCACACGCTCTCTCTCTCTCGCCCCCTCTCTATCATCCCCCTCTCTCTCACCCTCTCTTTTAACCTCCCTCACACATTTCCTCACTCTCTCCCCCGGTTTATCTCACCCCTCTCTCTCTCTCGCCCCGTCTCTCTCACCCCTCTCTCTCTGACCCCTCTCTCTCACCCTCTATCTCTTTCACCCCATCTTTCACACACTCCCTCTCTCTCGCCCCCTGTCTCTGTTGCCCCTTTCTCTCTCGCCTCCTCTCTCTCTCGCCCCTCTCTCTCCCCCTCACACTCTCCACCGTCTCTCTCCCCTGTCTCTCCCTCCTCTCTCCCCCCTCTATCTCTGCCCCTGTCTCTCACCCCTGACTCTCTCACCGCGTCACTCTCTCTCCCCTCTCTCCCTCACCACTCTCTCTCTCACCCCCACTCTCTCATCACTCTGTCTCTCACCCCTCTTTCTCTCACCCTCTCTCTCTCACCCTATCCTCTCGCTCACCCCTCTCTCTCACCCCTCTCCCTCACTCTCTCTCTTTCACCCCGTCTCTCACAAACTCCCTCTCTCTCGGCCCCTGTCTCTATCGCCGTCTCTCTCTAGCTCACCCCTCTCTCACTCTCTCTCTCTCTCATCCCTCTGTCTCTCACCCTCTCTCTCTCACCCCATCCTCTCGCTCACCCCTTCTCTCACCCCCTCCCTCACCCTCTCTCTCTCTCACCCCCGTCTCTCTCTCCGTCTCTCTCTCTCGCCCTCCTCTCTCGCGCCTCTCTCTCCCTCTCTCTCTCCCTCTATCTCTCTCCCTGTCTCTCAGCCCCTCTCTCTCTCACCCCCTCACTATCTCACCCTTTCACTGTCTCTCCCCCTCTCTCTCTCACCGCCTCGCTCTCAACACCGTCTCTCACTCACCCCTCTCTCTCTCACCCTCTCTCTCACTCCCCTCTCTCACCCCCTCTCTCTCACGCCCTCCATCTTATCACCTGTCTATCTCACCTCCTCTCTCTCCACCTCTCTCTATCTCACACCCCTCTTTCTCACCCCCGTCTGTCTCACCTCCTCTCTCTCATACACCTCTCTCTCACTGCCTCTCTCTCAACACCCTCTCTCACTCACCTCCTCTCTCTCACACCTCTCTCTCTCTCACCCGTTCTCTCTATCTCACTTCACTATCTCACTCACACCTCTCTCTCTCTCTCAACCCTCTCTCTCATCCCTCTATCTCTCCCTCTCACCCTCTCTCTCACCTCATCTCTCTCTCGCCCCTCTCTCTCTCACCGCTTTCTCTCTCACCCCCTCTCTCACCCCCTCACTCTCTCACCCATCTCTCACACCCTCTCTCTCTCATCCCTCTCTCTCTCTCACCCTCTCTCTCTCTCTCGCTCTCACCCTTCTCTCCCTCACCCCCCTCACTCTCTCACCCCTCTCTATCTCACCATTCTCTCTCTCAGCCCTCTATCTCTCACCCCCTCTCTCACCCCCGTCTTTCTCACCTCCTCTCTCTCTGATACCCCTCTCTCTCACTGCCTCTCTCGCAATACCCTCTCTCACTCACTCCCTCTCTCTCTCACCCCCCCTCTCTCACACCTCTCTCTCTCCCTCGTTCGCTCTATCTCACTTCACTATCTCACTCACTCCTCCCTCTCTCTCAACCCTCTCTCTCATCCCTCAATCTCTCCCTCTTACCCTCTCTCTCTCTCACGCCATCTTTCTCTCACCCCTCTCTCTTTTTCACCCCTCTCTTTCTCACCCCTCTCTCTCCCCCTCTCTCCCTCACCCCACTCTCTCTCTCACACCCTCTCTGTCTCTCAGCCCCCTCTCTCTCACCCCTCTTTCTCTCACTGCTCTCTCTCACCCCCTCTCTCATCACCTCACTCTCTTATCCCTCTCTCTCTCACCCTCTCTCTCTCTCGCTCTCACCCTTCTCTCCCTCACCCCTCTCTCTCACCCTCTCTCTCTTTCAACCCACCTCTACACACTCCCTCTCTCTCATCCCCTCGCTCTCTCACCCCATCTCTCTCTCTTTCCCCCTCTCTCTCAGCTCTCTCTCTCTCACCCCTGTCTCTCACCCCTCTCTCTCTCATCCTGTCTCACTCACCCTCTCTCTCTTTCACTCCCCTCTCGCACACGCTCCCACTCTCTCACCCCTCTTTCACCCCATGCTCTCGCTCTCCCCTCTCACTCACCGCTCTCTCTCACCCTCTCTCTTTCTCCCCGACTCTCACACACTCCCTGCCTCTCGCCCCCTGTTTCTCGCTCCACATCTTTCTGTCCCCCTCACTCTCTCGCCCCCTCTCTCTCGCCCCTCTCTCTCTCCCTCTCTCTGTCTCCCCACTCTCTCTACCCCCTCTATCTCTCCCCCTGTCTCTCAGCCCCTCTCTCTCTTTCACCGCCCTCGCTCACACACTGCCTCTCTCTCGCCCTCTCTCTCGCACCCCGTCTCTCTCTCTCCCCCTCTCTCTCTCAGCTCTCTCTCTCTCACCTCTCTCTCCCCCCCGCTCTCTACCCCTCTCTCTAATCCCTCTCTTACCCCGTCTCTCTCTTACACTCCTCCCTCTCTCTCTCACCCCTCTCTCAGCCCTCTCATATTCTCACCCCTCTCTCTCTTACACCGCTATCTCCCCCCCTCTCTCATCCCACTCTCTCACTGCTCTCTCTTACTCCCCTCTCTATTTCTCTCACCCCTCTCTCATCCCCTCTCGCTCTCACCCTCTCTCTCTCACCCCTCTCTCTCTCACCCCCTCTCTCGCTCTCACCCTTCTCTCTCACCCCCCTCTCTCTCACCGCTCTCTCTCTCTCTCTCACCCCCTCTCTCACCCCCTCACTCTCTCACCCCTCTCTCAGATTGTCTCTCCCTCAGCCCATCTCTCTCTCTCACCCCCTCTCTCTCACCCCTCTCGCTCTCTCACTCCATGCTCTCACTCACCCCTCTCTCGCATCCTCTCTCTCTTACGCCTTCCTCTCACCCATCTCTCACCCTCTCTCTCTTTCACGTTCCTCTCTCACACACTCCCTCTCTCTCACCGCGTCTCTCACGCCCCCTCTCTCGCCCCCTCTCTTTCTCGTCCCTCTCTCTCTCCCCCTCACTCTCTCCACCCTCTCTCTCTCCCCCTCTTTCTCCCCCCTCTATCTCTCCCCCGTCTCTTACCTCCTCTCTCTCCCACCTCTTCTCTCTCTCAACCCCTCTCTCTCACCCCCTATCTGTCTCACCTCCTCTCTCCCTCATCCCCTCACTCTCACCCCTCTCTCTCACACCTCTATCTCCCCCTCCCTCTCTGCCCTCTCTCTCTCTCACCCACTCTCTCTCACGCTGTTAGTCTCTCACAGCGTCTCTCTCTCTCACCCCTCTCTCACCCCCACTCTCAGAACCTCTCCCTGTCACACCCCTCTCTCTCTCACCCCCTCTCTTCCTCACTCCCTCCATCTCTCGCCCACTCTCTCTCGCCCACTCTCTCTCGCCCACACACTCTCTCGCCCACACTCTCTCTCCCCTCTCTCTCTGTCTCACGCCCCTCTCTCTCTCACCCCCTCTCTCTCTCTCCCCTCTCTCTCACCCACTCTCTCTCCGCCCTCTCTCTCCCCCATTCCTTTCTCTCTCTCACACACCCCTTCTCTCTCTCCCATCTCCCTCTCACTCCTCTCTCACCTCTCTCTCACCCCTCTCTCTCACCACTCTCTCTCTTTCACCCCCCTCACACGCTCCCTCTCTCTCGCACCCCTCCTCTCTCACCTCGTCTCTCTCTTCCCCCCTCCCTCACAGCCGTCTCTCTCTATCGCCACTCTCTTTCCCTCGCACTCATCCCTCTTAACCACTCTTTTTCTTAGACCCCTCCCTCTCTCTCTCACCCCTCTTATAATCTCACCCCTCTCTCTCTTACATCACTCTCTCTCCCCCTCTCTCTACCTCCCTCTCTCAACCAACTCTTTCACCCCTCTCTCTTACACCCCTATCTCTCAGCCCTCTCTCAACGCCCTCTCTTTCTCACATCTCTCTCTCTCTTGTTCTCACCCCTCTCTTTCACCCCACTCTCTCTCACCCCGCTTTCTCTTACTCTCTCTCTCTGCCATCTCTCTCTGTCACCCCTCTCTCTCACCCCTCTCTCACCCATCTCTCTCGCTCAGCCTTCTCTCACCCCTCTCTCTCACCCATCTCTCTTTCTCCCCGTCTCTCACACACTCCCTCCTTCTCACCCCCTGTTTCTCTCTCCACCTCTTTCTCTCCCCCTCTCTCTTACCTCTCCCTCTCTCACCACTCTCTCTCACCACTCTCTCTCACCCTCTCTCTCACCCCCTCTCTCACCCCATGTCTATCTCACTTCCTCTCTCTCCCAACCCCTCTCTCTCTCACCGCCTATCTCTCAACCCCTGTCTGTCTCACCTCCTCTCTCTCGCCCCCTCTCTCTTTCACCGCCTCTCTCTCAACACCGTCTCTCACTCAACCCCTCTCTTGGTCACCCCTCTCCCTCTCTCAACCCTCTCTCTCACCCTCTCTCTCACGCCTCTCTCTCGCCCCCTGTCTGTCTCATTCCTCTCTCTCTCACCCCTCTCTCTCACACATGCGCCTTCTCTCTCACCCATCTCCCTCTCACCCCCTCTCTCACCCTCTCTCTCTCACACCCCCCTCTCTCTATCAACCATCTCTCCCACAGCCCTCTCTCTCTCCCACCCCTCTCTCTCTCACCCCCTCACTCTGTCACCCCTCTCTATATCATCCCTCTCTCTCACACTCTCTCTTTCACTCCCCTCTCTCACACACTCCCTCTCTCTCACCCTCACTCTCTTACGCCTCCCTCTCACCCCTCTCTCGCCCTCCCTCTCTCTCTCACCCTCCTCTGTCACACACTCCTTCTCTCTCACCCTTGTCTCTCTCTCCCCCTCTCTTTCTCGCCCCTCTCTCTCTCCCCCGCACTCTCTCCACTCTCTCTCTCCCCCTCTCTCTACCCCTCTATCTCTCCCCTGTCTCTCACCTCCGCTCTCTCCCACCCCCTCTCTCTCTTAAACCCTCTCTCTCACCCCCTATCTGTCTCACCTCCTTCTCTCTCATTCCCCCCTCTCTCTTTCACCGCCTCTCTCTCAACACCCTCTCTCACTCATCCCCTCTCTCTCTCACCCCTCTCTCTCACACCTCTATCTCCCCCTTTCTCTCAACCTCTCTCTCTTACACCGCTCTCTCTATCGCCCTCTCTCTCATACCACTCTCTCACTGCTCTCTCTTCCTCCCCTCTCTAATTTTCTCACCCCTCTCTCATCCCCTCTCTCTCTCTCACCCTCTCTCTCTCTCTCGCTCTCACCCTTGTCTCTCTCGCCCCCTCTCTTTCTCGCCCCTCTCTCTCTCCCCCTCACTCTCTCCACTCTCTCTCTCTACCCCTCTATCTCTCCCCTGTCTCTCACCTCTTCTCTCTCCCACCCCCTCTCTCTCTTAACCCCTCTCTCTCACCCCCTATCTGTCTCACCTCCTCTCTCTCACTCCCCTCTCTCTCTTTCAACGCCTCTCTCTCAACACCCTCTCTCACTCATCCCCTCCCTCTCTCACTCCTCTCTCTCACCCCTCTCTCTCTCTGCCCTCTCTCTCTCACCCACTATCTCTCACTCACTCTCTCTCATGCTGTTAGTCTCTCACAGCGTCTCTCTCTCTCACCCCTCTCTCTCACCCCCACTCTCAGAACCCCTCCCTGTCACACCCCTCTCTCTCTCACCCTCTCTTCCTCACTCCCTCCATCCCTCGCTCACTCTCTCTCTCTCGCCCACACACTCTCTCGCCTGCACTCCCTCTCACCCCTGTCTCTGTCTCACGCCCCTCTCTCTCACCCCTCTCTCTCTCTCACCACTCTCTCTAACCCACTCTCTCTCAGCCCTCTCTCTCTCTCAGCCCTCTCTCTCTCTCACGCCCCTTCACTCTCACCCATCTCCCTCTCACCCCTCTCTCTCACCCTCTCTGTCTCGCCCCCCTCTTTCTCTCAACCCACTCTCTCACCTCTCTCTCTCACCTCTCTCTCTCTCTCACACACCCCTCTCTCTCTCACCAATCTCTCTCTTTCACACCCCCACATGCTCCCTCTCTCTTGCACCCCCTCTCTCACAGCCCTCTCTCTCTCACACACCACTCTCTCTCCCTCTCACTCATCCCTCTCTTAACCAGTCTCTCTCTTACACTCCTCCCTCTCACTCTCAATAGTCTCTCAGCCCTCTTATAGTCTCACCCACTCTCTCTTACAACAATCACTCTCTCCTCTCTCTCTCTACCCCTCTCTCTCAACCAACTCTCTCACCCCTCTCTCTTACACCCCTATCTCTCAACCCTCTCTCAATCCCTCTCTCTCTCACATCTCTCTCTCTAGCTCTCACCCCTCTCTCTCTCACCCTCCTCTCTCTCACCTCACTCTCTCTTACCCCCTCTCTCTGCCATCTCTCTCTCCCACCCCTCTCTCTCACCCATTTCTCTCTCAGCCTTCTCTCACCCTTGTCTCCCACCTCTCTCTCTCTTACCTCTCCCTCTCTAACAACTCTCTCTTACCCTCTCTCTCACGCCACTCTCTCACCCCGTGTCTGTCTCACCTCCTCTCTCCCAACCCCTCTCTCTCTCACTCCCTCTCTCTCAACCCATGTCTGTCTCACCTCCTCTCTCTCACCCCCTCTCTCTCTCACCCTCTTTCTCTTTCACCCCCCTCTCTCGCACGCTCCCTCTCTCTCGCCCCCCCTCAGCCTGTCTCACTCTCTCTCTCTCTCCCCCCTCTCTCTCAACCCTCTCTCTCTCTCCCACTCTCTCTCTCCGGCTCTCTCTCTCCTCTCACTCATCCTTCTCTTAACCACTCTCTTTCTTACAGTCCTCCCTCTCTCTCACCAGTCTCTCAGCCCTCTCATACTCTCACCCCTCTCTCTTACACCACTCTCTCTCTCTCACGCCTCTCTCTTACACCCCTTTCTATCTATCTCACCCCTCTCTCAACCCCCTCTCTCTCACACACACAACTCTCTCTCTCGCTCTCACCCCTCTCTCTCTCACCCCGGTCTCTCTTACCCTCTCTCTCTCTGACCTCTCTCTCCCTCACCCTGTCTCTCACCCCCTCTCTCTCAACCCCTGTCTGTCTCACCTCCTCTCTTCCAATTCCCCCTCTCTCTCACCCCCTCTCTCTCACCCCCTGTCTGTCTCACCTCCTCTCTCTCTCACACCACCACTCTCTCAACACCCTCTCTCGCTCATCCCCTCTCTCTCACACCTCTTTCAGCCCCCTCTCTCTCTCACCCCTCACTCTCTCTCACCCCATGCTCTCGCTTACTCCTCTCTCTCACCCTCTCCCTCACCCTCTCTCTGATTCACCCCGTCTCTCACACACTCCATCTTTCTCGCCCCCCTCTCTCTCGCCTCTCTCTCTCTCACTCAGCCCACTCAGTCTCTCACCCCATCACTCTCTCTCCCTCTCTCTCACACCGCCTCTCAAAACCCTCTCTCACACATCCCCATCTCTCCATCACCCCTCTCTCTCTCACCCCGCTCTCTCACCCTCTCTCTCACCCCCTCTTTCTCACATCCCCTCTCTCACAACCTCCCTCGCCCTCTCTCTCTTCCATCCCATCCCTCACATACTCTCTCTCTCTCGCCCCCTGTCTCTCTCGCTCCCTCTCTCTCGCCCCTCTCTCTCTCGCCCTCTCTCTCCCCCTCACTCTCTCCCCACCTATCTCTCTCCCTGTCTCTCAACCCCTCTCTCTCTCATCCCCTCGCTCTCACCCCGTCACTCTCTCTCCCCCTTCTCTGTCTCACCACCTTTCTCTCTCTCGCTCTCACCCATCTCTCTCTCCCACCATCTCTCTCTACCCCTCTCTCTCATCCCACTCTCTCACCCTTCTCACTTATTTCCTCTCTATCTCTCTCACTCCTCTCTCATCCCCTTCTCTCTCTCGCACCTCTCGATCTCACCCCCCTCTCTCTCACTCCCGCCCCTCTATCTCAAGCCTCTCTCTCTCACCCCTCTGTCTCACCTCTCTCTCTCTCACCCCTCTCTCTCTCTCACCCCCTCTCTCTTTACCCCTCTCTCTCATCCCACTCTCTCACCCCTCTCTTCTACACTCCTCTCTATCTCTCTCACCCCTGCATCATCCACCACACTCTCTCACACCTCTCTCTCGCACCCCTCTCTCTCTCACACTCATGCCCCTCTCTCTCACCCCCCCCTCACCCCTCTCTCTCTTACCCTCTCTCTCTCAGCTCGCTCTCTCTTACATTCTCTCTCTTAGCCCGCTCTCTCATCCCTCTCTCACCCATCTCTCTCTCACCCCTCTCTCTCACCACTCTCTCTCTCACCCCCTCTCTCACTCCCTCACTCTCTCTCCCCTCTCTCACACCCTCTCTCTCTCAGCCCCTCTCTCTCTCACACCCTCACTATCTCACCCTGTCACTGTCTCTCCCCCTCTCTCTCTCACCGCCTTAGTCTCAACACCCTCTCTCACTCATCCCCCTCTCTCTCACCCCTCTTTCTGTCTCACCCCCCTCTCTCACCCTCTCTCTCACCCCCTCTCTCTCACCCCCTCTCTCTCACCCCGACTCTCTCACCACCTGTCTGCCTCACATCCTCTCTCTCTCTCACCCCACTCTATTTCTCACCCCCTCTCTCTAACCCCCGTCTGTCTCACCTCCTCTCTCTCATACCCCTCTCTCTCACCGCCTCTCTCGCAACAACCTCTCTCCTTCACCCCTCTCTCTCACCCCTCTCTCTCTCACACCTCTCTCTCTCTCGCCCGTTCTCTCTATCTTACTTCACTATCTCATTCACCCCCTTTCTCTCTCAACCCTCTCTCTCATTCCCTATCTCTCCTTCTCACCCTCTCTCTCTCTCACCCCGTCTCTCTCTCACCCTCTCTCTCTTTCACCCCTTTCTTTCTCACCCCTCTCTCAGCCCTCTCTCTCCCTCACCCGACTCTCTCTCACTCCCTCTCTGTCTCTCACTCCTTTTCTCTCTCTTACCCCCTCACTCTCTCACCCCTCTCTCACACCCTCTCTCTCTCAGCCCCCCCTCTCTCTCACCCTCTATCTCTCTCGCTCTCACCCTTCTCTCTCTCACTCTCACCCTCTCTCTCTTTTACCCTCCTCTCTCACACACTCCCTCACTCTCGCCCCCCTCTCTGTCTCACCCTTCTCTCTCACCCCCTCTCTCTCACCCCATGCTCTCGCTCACCCCTCTCTCTCTTACCCCTCTCTCACCCTCTCTCTCTCTTTCACCCCGTCTCTCACAAACTCCCTCTCTCGCCCCCGTCTCTGTCGCCCCCTTTCTCTCTCAGCCCCTCTCTCTCACCCGTCTCCCTCCCCCCTCACTCTTCACCCTCTCCCCTCTCTCTCCCCCCTTTCTCTTCACCCTCAATCTCTCCCCCTGTCTCTCACCCCGTCACTCTCTCTCCCTCTCTCCCTCACCACTCTCTCTCTCTCACCCCTCTCTCTCACCCCATGCTCACGGTCACCCCCTCTAACACCCCTCTCCCTCATCCTCTCACTGTTTCACCCCGTCTCTCACACACTCCCTCTCTCTCGCCAGCTGTCTCTCTTGCCGTCTCTCTCACCCCCTCTTGCTCACCCCTCTCTCTCACTCCTCTCCTTCACCCTCTCTCTCTTACACCCTGTCTCTCACACACTCCCTTCTCTCGCCCCCTGTCTCTCTCGCCGTCTCTCTCTCTCGCCGTCCCCTCCTACCTCTCTCTCCCCCACACTCACTCCCCCCTCTCTCCCCCTCTATCTCTCCCCCTGTCTCTCAGTCCCTCTCTCTCTCTCATCCCCTCACTATCTCACCCCGTCACCATCTCTCCCACTCTCTCTCTCACCACCTCGCTCTCAACACCCTCTCTCACTCAACCCCCTCTTTCACCCTGTCTCTGTCTCACCCATCTCTCTTACCCCCTCTCTCTCACCACCTGTCTATCTCACCTCCTCTCTCTCCCACCCCTCTCTATCTCTCACTCCCTCTCTCTCACCCCATCTGTCTCACCTCCTCTCTCTCATACCCCTCTCCCTCACTGCCTCTCTCGCAACACCCTCTCTCACTCACCCCCACTCTCTCACCCCTCTCTCTCACACACCTCTCTCTCTCACCCGTTCTCTCTGTTTCACTTCACTATCTCACTCACCTCTCTCTCTCTCAACCCTCTCTCATCTCACTATCTGTCCCTATCACCCTCGCTCTCTCTCACCCCGTCTCTCTCTCACCCCTCTCTCTCTTTCACACCTCTCTTTCTCACCCTCTCTCTCTCCCCCCTCTCTCCCTCACCCGACTCTCTCTCTCACTCCTCTCTCTCTCACACCCTCTCTCTCAGCCCTCTCTCTCCACCCTCTCTCTCACACTCACCCTTACCTATCTCTCTCTCTCACCCCCCTCTCTCTCACCGCTCTCTCTCTCACCCTCTCTCTCTCCCTCTCACCCCTCTCTCTATCACCCCTCACTCTCTCACCCCTCTCTCTCATCCCTCTCTCTCTCGCTCTCACCCTTCTCTCTCTCTCTCTCTCTCATCCCCCCTCACTTCCTCACTCTCTAACCCTCTCTCACACCCTCTCTCTCATCACTCTTTCTCTCACCCTCTCTTGCTCTCACCCTTCTCATCCACATCCCTCTCTCTCGCCCCCTCGCTCTCTCACCCCATCTCTCTCTCTTTCCCCCCCTCTCTCAGCTCTCTCTCTCTCTCACATCTCTGTCTGTCTGTCTGTCTGTCTCATTCCTCTCTTACCACCTCTCTCTCTTATACTCCTCCATTTTTCTCTCACCCCCCTCTCAGCCCTCTCATACTCTCACCCCTCTCTCTTACACCATTTTCTCTCTCCCCATCCTCTCTTCCCCTTTCTCTCATTCCACTCTCTCACCCTCCTCTCTTACACCTCTCTCTATCTCTCCTACCCCTCTCTCATCCCCCTCTCTCTCCGCCTTTCTCTCTCCCCCTCACACTCTCCACCCTTGCTCTGTCTCCCCCTCTCTCTCTCCCCCTGTCTCTCAGCCCCTTTCTCTCTTTCACCGCACTCTCTCACACACTGCCTCTCTCTCGCCCCCTCTCTTGCACCCTGTCTCTCTCTCCCCCTCTCTCTCTCAGCCCTCTCTCACCACTCTCTCTCCCCTCTGCTCTCGACCCCTCTCTCTCTCACCCCACTCTTACTCCCTCTCTCTTACACTCCTCCCTCTCTCTCACCCCTCTCTCAGCCCTCTCATTTTTTCATAGAACATAGAACATAGAACATAGAACAATACAGCGCAGTACAGGCCCTTCGGCCCTCGATGTTGCGCCGATCAAAGCCCACCTAACCTACACTAACCCATTATCCTCCATATACCTATCCAATGCCCGCTTAAATACCCATAAAGAGGGAGAGTCCACTACTGCTACTGGCAGGGCATTCCATGATCTTACGACTCGCTGAGTGAAGAACCTACCCCTAACATCAGTCCTATATCTACCCCCCCTTAATTTAAAGCTATGCCCCCTTGTAATAGCTGACTCCATACGCGGAAAAAGGTTCTCACTGTCAACCCTATCTAACCCCCTAATCATCTTGTACACCTCTATCAAATCACCCCTAAACCTTCTTTTCTCCAAAGAAAACAACCCCAAGTGCCTCAGCCTTTCCTCATAGGATCTTCCTACCATACCAGGCAACATCCTGGTAAACTTCCTCTGCACCCGTTCCAGTGCCTCCACATCCTTCCTATAGTATGGCGACCAAAACTGCACACAATATTCCAGAAGCGGCCGCACCAGAGTCTTATACAACTGCAGCATGACCTCAGGACTCCGGAACTCAATTCCTCTACCAATAAAAGCCAGTACGCCATATGCCTTCTTCACTGCACTATTTACCTGGGTGGCAACTTTCAGAGATCTGTGTACATGGACACCAAGATCCCTCTGCTCTTCCACACTACCAAGTAGTCTACCATTAGCCCAGTAATCCATCTTTTTATTACTCTTACCAAAGTGAATCACTTCACACTCAGCTACATTGAACTCCATTTGCCACCTTTCTGCCCAGCTCTGCAGCTTCTCTATATCCCGCTGTAACCTGCCATATCCTTCCTCACTGTCTACAACTCCTCCGACTTTCGTATCATCCGCAAACTTGCTCACCCAACCTTCTAACCCTTCCTCCAGGTCATTTATAAAAATGACAAACAGCAATGGTCCCAAAACAGATCCTTGCGGAACACCACTAGTGACGGCACTCCAAGATGAATCTTTGCCATCAACTACTACCCTCTGTCTTCTTCCAGAGAGCCAATTCCTAATCCAAACCTCCAACTCACCCTCAATGCCATATCTCTGTATTTTCTGCAGTAGCCTACCATGGGGGACCTTATCAAACGCCTTACTAAAATCCATATATACTACATCTACCGCTTTCCCCTCATCTACCTCCTTCGTCACCTTCTCAAAGAATTCAATAAGGTTTGTGAGGCACGACCTGCCCTTCACAAAACCATGCTGACTATCCTTGATCACATCATTCTTATCCAGATGTGCATAAATCCTATCCCTTGTAATTCTCTCTAAGACTTTGCCCACAACAGAAGTGAGACTCACTGGCCTATAGTTACTAGGATTATCCCTACTCCCCTTCTTGAACAAGGGAACCACGTTTGCTAGCCTCCAGTCCTCTGGCACTACTCCTGTAGACAAAGAGGACACAAAAATCAAGGCCAATGGCTCTGCAATCTCCTCCCTTGCTTCCCAGAGAATCCTAGGATAAATGCGATCAGACCCAGGGGACTTATCTATTTTCACCCTTGCCAGAATTTCCAACACCTCTTCTCTACATATCTCAAAGCCATCCATTCTACTTATTCGTGCCCCAGTATTCATATCGACAACAATGTCCTGTTCCTGAGTGAATACTGACGAAAAGTATTCATTCAGCGCCTCCCCAATCTCTTCAGCCTCCACACGCAACTTCCCATTACTATCCTTGATTGGACCTATTCCTTCCCTAGTCATTCTTTTATTCCTAACATACCTATAGAAAGCCTTAGGGTTTTCCCTAATCCTACCAACTAAGGACCTTTCATGTCCCCTCCTTGCTGCTCTTAGCTCTCTCTTCAGGTCCTTCCGGGCTACCTTATAACTCTCAATCGCCCCTCTTGAACCTTCACGCCTCATCTTTACAAAGGCCGCCCTCTTCCATTTAACTAGGGATTCCAACTCCTTATTAAACCACGGCTCCTTCACACGACCCTTTCCTCCCTGCCTGATAGGTACGTACTTATCAAGGACACTCAATAGTTGCTCCTTGAACAAGTTCCACATATCAATTACGCTCTTGCCTTGGAATCTACTTTTCCAATCCACACATCCTAAGTCATGCCTCAACGCATCATAATTTCCCTGCCCCCAGCTATAACTCTTGCCCTGTAGTACACACTTATCCTCCCCATCACGAGACTAAAAATCACCGAATTGTGGTCACTGTCCCCAAAGTGCTCACCTACCTCTAGTTCTAATACCTGGCCTGGTTCGTTACCCAGAACCAAATCCAGTATGGCCTCACCTCTTGTTGGCTTATCTACATATTGTGTCAGGAAACTCTCCTGCACACATTGCACAAACACTGACCCATCTAACGAACTTGAGCTATAGCTTTCCCAATCAATATCAGGAAAGTTAAAGTCTCCCTTAACAATCACCCTATTACTGTCACTCTTCTCCTGAATCATCTTCGCAATCCTTTCTTCAACGATTCTAGGACTATTAGGAGGCCTGTAAAAGACTCCTAACAGGGTGGCCTCACCTCTCCTATTCCTAACCTCAACCCAAACTACCTCAGATGGCAAATCTTCATCCATCTTCCTTTCCAACGCTGTAATACTATCTTTGACAAGCAAAGCCACACACCCCCCTCTTTTACCCCCACCTCTGACCCTACTAAAACATTTAAACCCTGGAACCTGCAACAGCCAATCCTGTCCCTGATCTAGCCATGTCTCCGTAATAGCCACAACATCGAAGTCCCAGGTACCAACCCACGCTGCGAGTTCACCTACCTTATTTCGTATACTTCTGGCATTAAAGTATACACACTTCAAGCCACTCTTCTGTTTACAGGAACGATCCTTTAAGATTGATACCATATTCCTACCCTCCCTACACTCCAGGTCCTGCACCCTAAAGCTACAGTCTGGGTTCCCATGCCCCTGCAGAGTTAGGTTAAACCCCCCCCAAGAGCACTAGCAAACCTACCCCCAAGGATACTGGTGCCCCTCAGGTTCAGGTGCAGACCATCCTGTCTATAGAGGTCCCACCTTCCCCAGAAAGAACCCCAGTTATCCAAATACCGAAATCCCTCCCTCCTGCACCATCACTGTAGCCACGCATTTAACTCTTCTCTCTCCCTATTCCTCGACTCTCTATCACGTGGCACGGGTAACAAACCAGAGACAACAACTCTGTTCGTTCTAACTCTGAGCTTCCAACCTAGCTCCCTAAAAGCCTGTCTAACATCCTCAGCACTCCTACCTATGTCATTGGTGCCAATATGGACCACGACTTCAGGCTGCTCCCCCTCCCCCTTAAGGACCCGGAAAACACAATCAGAGATATCACGTACCCTTGCACCTGGGAGGCAACATACCAAACGTGAGTCTCTCTCGTTCCCACAAAACCGCCTATCTGTGCCCCGAACTATCGAGTCCCCAATTATTATTGCTCTGCTCTTCTCCACCCTTCCCTTCTGAGTAGCGGGGACAGGCTCCGTGCCAGAGGCCTGAGCCCCGTTACTTACCCCTCATCTCTCTCTCTTACACCGTGCTCTCTCTCTCCCCCTCTCTATCATCCCACTCTCTCATCCCAAACTCTCACCCCTCTCTCTTACTCCCCTCTCTATTTCTCTCACCCATTACCCCTCTATTTCTCTCTCACCACTCTGTCAGCCCTCTCATACTCTCACCCCTCTCTCTTACTCCAATTTCTCTCTCCTGTCTCTCTCTACTCCTCTCTCTCATCCCACTCTCTCACCCCTCTCTCTCACACCCCCTCTCTCACCCCTCTCTATCTCACCCCTCTCTCTCACCCTCTCTCACTCACCATCTCTCACTCACCCTCTCTCCCTTTCACCCCCCTCTCTCACACACTCCCTCTCTCTCACACCCCTCTCTCTCTCTCACCCCATGCTCTCGCTCTCCCCTCACTCACCGCTCTCCCTCACCCTCTCTCTCTTTCACCCCATCTCTCACACACCCTCTCTCACGCCCCCTGTTTCTCTCTCCGCCTCTCTCTCTGCCCCTCACTCTCTCGCCACTCTCTCTCTCGCCACTCTCTCTCTCGCCACTCTCTCTCTCTCCACGCTCTCTCTGTCTCCCCCCTCTCTCCCACTCTCTCTCCCCCTCTCCCTCTCCCCTTGTCTCTCAGCCCCTCTCTCTCTTTCACCACCCTCTCTCACACACTGCCTCTCTCTCGCCCCCTCACCCGCATCCCGTCTCTCTCTCTCTCTCCCCCTCTCTCTCACCCCTCTCTCACCTGTCTCTCTCTCCCCTCCGCTCTCTATCCCTCTCTCTCTCATCCCTCGCTTAATACCTCTCTCTCTTACGCTCCTCCCTCTCTCTCTCCCCCTCTCTCTCATCCCAATCTCTCACTGCTCTCTCTTACTCCCCTCTCTATTTCTCTCACCCCCTCTCTCTCACCCCTCTCTCTCTCACCACTCTCTCAGCTCTCTCATTCTCTCACCCCTCTCTCTTACACCACTTTCTCTCTCCCTCTCTCTCTACCCCTCTCTCTCATCCCACTCTCTCACCCCTCTCTCTTACACCCTGTCTCTCTCTCCCCCTCTCTCTCTCTCATCCCTCTCTTAGCTGTCTCTCTCTTACACTGCTCCCTCTCTCTTTCACCCCTCTCTCAGCACTCTCATACTCTCACCCCTCTCTCTCTTACACCAGTCTCTCTCCCTCCCCCTCTCTCTCATCCCACTCTCTCACTGCTCTCTCTTACTCCCCTCTCTATTTCTCTCACCCCTCTATCATCCCCTCTCTCTTTCACCCTCTCTCTCACACTCCCCTCTCTCACTCACGCCCCTCTCTCTCTCACCCCTCTCTCTCACTCCTCTCTCTCTCAGCCCTCACTCCTCTCACTCACCCCTCTCTCATTCGCTCACCCCTCTCTTACACCACTTTCTGTCTCCCTCTCTCTCTACCCCTCTCTCTCATCCCACTCTCTCACCTCTCTCTCTTACACCGCTCTCTATGTCTCTCACCTCTCTCTCTCACTCACGCCCCTCTCTCTCATCCCTCTCTCTCTCACCCCCCTGTCTCACTCTTCTCTCTCACACACCCCTCCCACTCTCTCTCTCAACCCTCACTCTCTCTCGTTCTCACCCCCTCTCTCTCACCCCTCTCTCACTCGCCCCCTCTCTCTTTCAATCCCCTTTCTCACACACTCCCTCTTCTCATCCCTCTCTCTCTCACCCCATGCTCTCGCTCTCCCCTCTCACTCACCGCTCTCCCCTCCGCCACCCTCGCTCTCTTTCACCCCGTCTCTCACACACACCATCTCTCTCACCCCCTGTTTCTCTCTCTGCCTCTCTCTCTCCCCGCACTCTCTCGCCCCTCTCTCTCTCGATCCTCTCTCCCTCACCCCTCACGCTCTCCACCCTCTCTCTGTCTCCCACCTCTCTCTCCGCCCTCTATCTCTCCCCCGTCTCTCAGCCCATTTCTCTCTCACCACCTCACTCTCTCTCCTCCCTCTCTCACCGCCTCTCTCTCAACACCCTCTCTCACTCATCCCCCTCTCTCTCCCACCCCCTCTCTCTCTCACCCCCTGTTTGTCCCTCCTCCTCTCACTCACCACCCTCTCTCTCTCGCACCCCCTCTCTCTCAACACCCTCTCTCACTCTCTTTCACCCATTTCTTTCTCACCCCTCTCTCAGCCCTCTCTCTCCCTCACGCGACTCTCTGTCTCTCATTCTCTCTCTCTCTCTCACTTCTCTCTCTCTCTCTCACCCCCTCACTCTCTCTCCCCTTTCTCTCATCCTCTCTCTCTCAACACCCTCTCTCACTCATCCCCATCTCTCTCTCACCCCTCTCTCTCTCGCCCTCTGTCTCACCCCAACTGTCTCACTCCCTGTCTGTCTCACCTACTCTCTCTCCCACCCCCTCTCTCTCTCTCTCACCCCCTGTCTGTCTCTCCTCCTCTCACTCACCACCCTCTCTCTCTCACCGCCTCTCTCTCAAAACCCTCTCTCACTCTCTTTCACCCCTCTCTTTCTCACCCCTCTCTCAGCCCTCTCTCTCCCTCATGCGACTTTCTCTCTCTCATTCTCTCTCTGTCTCTCACTTCTCTCTCTCCCTCACACCCTCTCTCTCTCACCCCTCTCTCTCTCTCTCTCTCGTTCACCCCTCTCTCAGCCCTCTCTCTCCCTCACCCGACTCTCTCTCTCCCTCCCTCTCTGTCTCTCACTCCTTCTCTCTCTCTCACCCTCTCACAGTCTCACCCCTCTCTCTCTCTCACCCTCTCTCTCTCAGCCCTTCTCTCTCTCTCTCACCCTCTCACAGTCTCACCCCTCTCTCTCTCTCACGCCCCTCTCTCTCACCCCTAACTCCCTCTCACCCCTCTCTCTCAGCCTTTCTCTCTTACACCTCTCTCTCTCACTCTCTCAACCCACTCTCTCACCTCTCTCTCTCTTACACACACACACTCTCTCTCGCTCTCACCCTTCTCTCTCTCACACCTCTCCCTCTCTCACTCCTCTCTCTCTCTCACTCCTCTCTCTCTCACCCTCTCTCTTTCACCGCCCTCTCTCACACACTGCCTCTCTCTCGATCCCTCTGTCTCACCCCGTCTCTCTCTCTCCCGCCTCTCTCTCTCACTTATCTCTCTGACTCCACTCTCTCTCATTCCTCTTTTACCCCCTCTCTCTTACACTCCTCCCTCTCTCTCACCCCCTCTAAGCCCTCTCATACTCTCACCCCTCTCTCTCTTACACTCATCTCTCTCCCCCCTCTCTCCCTCTCTCTCCCTTCCCCTCTCTCTCATCCCACTCTCTCACCCCTCTCTCTTACATCCCTCTCTATCTCTCTCACCACTTTCTCTCTCACTGCTCTCTCTCTTTCACACCGTCTGTCACACACTCCCTCTCTGTCGCCCCCTGTCTCTCTCGCCACCTTCCTCTCTCCCCCCTCTATCTCTCCCCCGTCTCTCACCCCGGTGCTCTCACCCCTCTCTCAAAACCCTCTCTCTCACTCTCTCTGTCTCCCCTCTCTCTCCCCTCTCTCTCACACCCATCTCTCTCTCACACCTCTCTCTCTCACCTCTCTCTCTCTCACCCCATGCTCTCGCTAACCTCTCTCTCTCACCCCTCTCCCTCTTTCACCACTCCCCACACACTCCCTCTCTCTCGAAACTTCTCTCTCTCACCCCTCTCTCTCTCTCTCACCCCATGCTCTCGCTCACCCCTGTCTCTCACGCCTCTCTCTCTCTCACACCCTCTCTCACACACTCCCTCTCTCACCCTCTCTCTTGCCCGATCTCTCTCGCCCCCTCTCTCTAGCCCCATGTCTTTCCTCTTCACTCTCTTTCCCCTCTATCTCTCCCACTGTGTCTTACCCCCATCTCTTACCCCCTCACTTTCTCACCCCATCAGCCTCTCTCCCCTATCTCTCTCCCCCCCCTCTCCCACACCCTCGCTCTCATCCTCTCTCTCTCTCACCCACTTCTCTATCTCACTCCCTTCCCTCACTCTCTCTCTCTCCATTGCTCCCTCCCTCCCTCTCTCCCTCACTCTCTCACTCACTCCCCCTCTCACTCACTCCCCCTCTCACTCACTCCTCCCTTCTCCGTCTCTTTCTCAGTTTCTCTCTCTCTCTCTCTCATTCCCTCTCTCTCATATCATGTCTCTCTCTCTCACACCCCCTCTCTCTCACTCCCACAATATCTCACCCCGTCTCTCTCACCCCCCTCTCTCTCCTCTCTCTCACCCCTCTCTCTCTCACCCCTCTCTCTCACCTCTCTTTCTCACCCTCTCTCTCTTTCACGCCCCTCTCTCACACACTCCCTCACTCTCGACACCTCTCTCTCTCACCCTTCTCTCTCACCCCTCTCTCTCTCGCCCCTTTCTCTCTCACTCCATGCTCTCTCTCACCCCTCTCCCTCACCCTCTCTGTCTTTCATCCCGTCTCTCACACACTCCCTCAATCTCGCCCCCTGTCTCTCTCGCCGCCTTTCTCTTACCCCCTCTATCTCTCGCCCCTCTCTCTCTCTCTCACCCCTCTTTCTGTCTCGCCCCTCTCTCTCACACCCCATGCTCTCCCAGACCCTCTCTCTCTTTCACCCCTTCTATCACACACTCCCTCTCTGTCGCCCCCTGTCTCTCTCGCCACCTTTCTCTCGCAGCCTCTATCTCTCGTCCCTCTCTCTCTCACCCCTCTCTCTCTCACCCCATTTTTCGCTCACCCCTCTCGCTCACCCCTCTCCCTCACCCTCTTTCTTTCACCCCGTCACTCACACACTCCCTCCATCTCACCCCGTCTCTCTCGCCACAATTCTCTCTCCCCCCTCTATCTCTCCCCCGTCTCTCACCCCCTGAGTCTCTCACCCCATCACTCTCTCTCCCTCTCTTGCTCTCACCGCCTCTCTCTCAACACGCTCTCTTACTTATCCCCCTCTCTCTCTCATCCCTCTCTCTCTCACCCCTTTCTCACCCTCTCTCACCCCATGTCTGTCTCACCTCCTCTCTCTCACTCCCCTCTCTCTCTCATCGTCTCTCTCTCACACACCCTCTCTCTCTCACCCCTCTCTCAGCCCTCTCTCTCCCTCACCCGACTCTCTCTCTCGCTCCCTCTCTGTCTCTCACTCCTTCTCTCTCTCACCCTCTCACAGTCTCACCCTCTCTCTCCCAGCCCTTCACTCTCTCTGTCACCCCTCTCTCTCTCTCACGCCCCTCTCTCACCCCTGTCTCCCTCTCACCCTTCTCTCTCAGCCTCTCTCTCTCAACCCTCTCTCTCACCTCTCTCTCTTACACACACACTCTCTCTCTCGCTCTCACCCTTCTCTATCTCACACCTCTCTCTCTCTCACTCCTCTCTCTCTCTCACTCCTCTCTCTCACCCTCTCTCTTTCACTGCTCTCTCTCACACACTGCCTCTCTCTCGACACCTCTGTCTCACCCCGTCTCTCTCTCTCCCGCCTCTCTCTCTCTCACTTATCTCTCTCACTCTGCTCTCTCTCATCCCTCTTTTACGCCTGTCTCTCTTACACTCCTCCCTCTCTCTCACCCCCTCTCAGCTCTCTCATATTCTCACCAATCTCTTTCTTACATTATTCTCTCTCTCCCTCTCTCTCCCTCTCTTTCCCTTCCCCTCTCTCTCATCCCACTCTATCAAACCCTCTCTCTTACACCCCTCACTATCTCTCTCACCCCTTCCTCTCTCTCACCCTCTCTCTCTTCCAGACCCCTCTCTCTCACTCACGCCCCTCTATCTCACCCCTATCTCTCTCACCCTCTCTCTCTCAGCCCTCTCTCTCTCTCTCAGCACTCTCTCTCTCATGACCCTTTCTCGCTCACACCCATCTCTTTCTCACCATTCTCTCACTCACACACCCCTCTCGCACTCTCGTTCTCACATCTCTCTGTCTCACTCCTCTCTCTCTCTCTCTCTCTCACCCTCTCTATCCATCACCCTTTCTCTCTTTATCCCCCCTCTCACACTCCATCTCTCTCTCAGCCCCTCCTCTCTCTCACGCTCTCTATCACCCCCTCTCACTCTCACCCTTCTCTCTCTCACCCCTGTCTCTCTCTTACCCCCTCTCTCTCCCTCAACCCTCTCTCTCTCTCACCCTCTCTCTCAACCTTCTCTCTCTCATGCCCTCTCTCTCTCTTTCACCTCTTCCTCTCTCACCCCTCTCTCTCAGCCCTCTCTCTCCCTCACCCTTCTCTCTCTCTCACCCCTCTGTCTCACCCCTCTCTCTCACCCCTGTCTCTCTCTCTCATGCCCTCTCTCTCTCACCCCTCTCTCCCTTTCACCCCTACCTCTCTCACCCCTCACTCTCAGCCCTCTCTCTCCCTCATCCTACTCTCTCTCACTCCCTCTCTGTCTCTCACTCCCTCTCTCTCAACCCTTCAATCTTTCACACCCTCACTCTCTCTCCCCTTCGCGCTCTCTTCCCCCTCTCTCTCTCTGCCTCTCTCTCACCCCTCACTCTCTCCCCACACTCCTTCCTCCTCTCTCTCCCCACTGTTTCTCAACTACTCTCTCTCTCATGCCCTTACTCTCTCACACGTCCTCTCTCTCACCCTCTCTTTTTCACCCCCCCATCACTTTCACCCCCTCTCTTTCTCTCACCCCTCTCTCTCTGTCTACCCCTCTCTCTACCACCCGCATCCCTCTCTCTCTCACCCCTCTCTCAGCCCCTCTCCCTCTCACTCCCCTCTCTCTCACCCCCTCTCTTCCTCACCCCCTCTCTTCCTCACACTCTCCCTCTCTTGCCCACTATCTCTCTCGCCCAACACTCTCGCCAACTCTATCTCACCCACACTCTATATCTCACAAGCTCTCTCTCACCCTCTCTCTCCCTCACCCCTCGCTCTCTCACGCTCCCTCTCTCTCAGCCCTCTCTCTCCGTCTCTCACCCCCTCACTCTCTCACTCCTTCTCTCTCTCACCCTCTCTCTCTCTCTCACACACACCTCTCTCTCACCCCCTCTCTCTCAGTCCTCTCTGTCTCACCCCTGTCTCTCTCAAACACCCCTCTCTCTCACCCCTCTCTCTTACACCCCTCTCTCCCTCTCTCTACCCCTCTCTCTCATGACACTCCTACAGCCCTCTCTCTCTCACCCTCTCTCTCACGCCTCTCTCTGACACGTCCTCTCTCTCACCCTCTCTTTTTCAACCCCCCGTCGCTCTCACCCCCTCTCTCTCTCTCCCCCACTCTCTCTCTCTCAGCCCTCTCTCTTTCAACTCTCTCTCTCGCCCCTATCTCTCTCCCCCTCTCTCACCCTCTCTCTCGCTCACCCCTCTCTCTCACCTCTCTCTCTCACCCCACGCTCTCGCTAACCCCTCTCACTCTCTCACACCCCTCTCCCACTTTCACCCCCCACACACTCCCTCTCTCTCTCCCCTTCTCTCTCCCACACCCTCTCTCTCTCATCCTCTCTCTCTCAACCACTTCTCTATCTCACCCCCTTCCCCCCCCTCTCTCTCTGCATTTCTCCCTCCCTCCCTCTCTCCCTCACTCTCTCACTCTCTGCCCCTCTCACTCACTCCTGCTCTCACTCACAGCCCTCTCTCACACACCCCCTGTCTTACCCCTCTCTCTCACCATTTGGGCTCTCTTTCACCCCTCTCACGCTCTCCCCTCACTCTCTCTCTCACCCCTCTCTCTCTCACACCCTCACTATCTCACCCTGTCTCTCTCACCCCTCTCACACCCATCTCTCTCTCCCCTCTCTCTGTCACCCCTCTCGCGCTCTCTCACCCTTTCTCTCACCTCCCTCTCTCGCCCACTCTCTCTCTCTCTCGCCCACTCTCTCTCGCCCTCTCTCTCTCCCACACTCTCTCTCGCTCACTCTCTCTCACATACTCTCTCTCTCGCCCGCTCTTCTCTCTCACCCACTCGCGCTCTCACCCACCCTCACTCTCGCCCAGTCTCTCTTTTGCCCACTCTCTCTCTCTCCCAATCTCTCTCTCGCCCACTCTCTCTCGCCCTCTCTCTTGCCCACTCTCTCTCTTGCCAACTCTCTCTCACACACTCTCTCGCCCACTCTCTCTCAATCCCTTTCTTTCTCACACCCTCTCACTCTCACTCCCTCTCTCTCACGCCCTGTCTCTCTCTCACACCCCTTCCCTCTCACTCCCTCACTATCTCACCCTGTCTCTCTCACCCCTCTTGCACCCATCTCTCTCTCACCCTCTCTCTCACCTCTCTCTCTCGCCCAATCTCTCTCGCCCTCTCTCCTACACTCTCTCTCGCCCACTCTCTCTCTAACCTCTATCTCTCACCCCTCTCTCTCTCACGCACTCTCACTCTCACTCCCTCTTTCTCAGTCCGTCTTTTTCTCAGTCCCTCTCTCCCTCATTCCCTCTCTCTCATATCATGTCTCTCTCTCTCACACCCTCTCTCTCTCACTCCCTCACTATCTCACCCCGTCTCTCTCACCCCTCTCTCTCCCCCCTCTCTCTCCCCCCTCTCTCTCCACCCTCTCTCTCACTTCTCTCTCTCACTTCTCTCCCTCGCCCACTCTCTTTCGCCCACTCTTTCTCTCACCCTAGTCTCTGCTCGGCCATTCTCTCTCTCACCCACAATCTCTCGCGCCCACTCTCTCTCGTCCACTCTCTGTCTCGCCCATTCTCTCTCACCCCCCTCTCTCTCTCTCTCTCACCCTCCTCTTTCTCTCACCGTGTCTCTCTCTCGCCTCTCTCTCACCCCTCACAGCTCTCACTCACGCTCTCAGTCTGTCAGCCTCTATCTCTCTCTCAAACCCCTCCCTTCCTCACCCACTCATTTCTCACCCCCTCACTCGCTCTTCCCCTCACTCTCTCTGGCCCGTTCTCTCACCCCCTCACTCTCTCCCATCTCTCTCTCCGCCTCTCTATCTCCCACGGCCTCTCACACACGCTCTCCCTTTCACGCACTTACTCTCTCTCAGCCCCTCTCTCTCTCACTCCTCTTTCTCTGTCACTCCCTGTCTCTCCCACCCCCATCCCTCTCTCTGACCCCCGCTCTTACCCCCTTTCTCAGCCCTTCTCCGTCTCACACCTCTCTCTCTCACCCCTTCTCTTCCTCACCCCCTCCCTTCCTCAGCTCCTCCCTCTCTTGCCCACTCTCTCTCTCGCCCACTCTCTCTCGCCTACTCTCTCACCCACTCTCTCTCTCAAACCCCCTCTCTCAACACCCTCTCTCTCTCGCCCCTCTCTCTCACCCCTCTCTCTCTTACTCCCTCTCTCTCACACTCTCTCACTCTCACTCCTTCTTTCTCAGTCTCTCTCTCTCACTTCCTCTCTCTGTCTCACACCCACTCCCTCAAACACTCTCACTATCTCATCCTCTCTCTCTCACCCCTCTCGCACCCATCTCTCTCTCTCTCTCTCTCTCTCCCACACTCTCTCGCCCACTCTCTCTCTCACCTCTATCTCACACCCCTCTCTCTCTCAGTCACTCTCACTCTCACTCCCTCTTTCTCAGACCCTCTCATTCTCAGTCCCTTTCTCTCTTACTCCCTCTCTCTCTCATATCATGTCTCTCTCTCACAGCCCCTCTCTCTCACCCCCTCACTATCTCACCCCGTCTCTCTCCCCCCTTTCTCACTTCTCTCTCTCGGCCACTCTCTCTCGCCCACTCTTTCTCATCCACTCTCTCGCCCACTCTCTCTCACCCACTCTTTCTCGCCCACTCTTTCTCACCCACACTCTCTCTCGCCCACTCTCTCTCACCCACTTTCTCTCTCGCCCACTCTCTCTCACCTACTCTCTCTCACACCCACTCTCTCACTCTCGCCCACTCTCTGTATCGCCCACTATCTCACTCTCACCCGCATTCTCCCTCTGCCCCCTCACTCACTCTCGCCCAAACTCCTTCTCGCTCCCTTTCTCACTTTCGCCTACTCTCTCTCACTCTCTCCAGCCCTTTGTTATCACTTTCACCCTCTGTCGCTTACTCCCATCTCTCTCGCTTATCCCCCTCACTCGCGGTCTCTCGCTCTAGCTCTATCTCTCTCTTGCTCTTCCTCAGTCATTCTCTCACTGTTTTGCTCATCTCCTCTCTCTCTCGCCATCTCCCCCCTCTCTTGCTCCCCCTTTCTCCCCATCATTGACCCCTCTACCTTCCCATCTCATATTCACTCTCCTCCCCTCTCTGTCCCCATCATCTCTCTCTCTATCATCCCTTCTCTCATCCCCTCTCTCGTCCCACCTCGCGTCCCCTTTCTCTCCTGCTCTCGTCCCCTCTGTCCCCCTCTCGTTCCCTCTCTCCCGCTCCCTCTTTCTCACGCCCCCCCACTCTCTCTCCCCCTCTTTCTCCCCATATCTCTCTCACCCCTCACTCTCTACCCTCTCTCTCACCCCTCTCTCTCCCCCCTTTCTCTCACTCCCTCACTCTCTCACCTCCACTCTCTTCCCCCATTCCCTATCTCGCCAACTGTCTCTCATCCCCCACTCTCTCTCTCCCACCATCTCTCTCTCTCTCCCCATCTCTCTCACCCCCTCACTCTCTACTCTCTCTCTCGTCCCCTCTATCTCCTCCTCTCTTCCCTTCTCTCCCTGTCTCTTCCCCTCTCTTTCACTCTATCATCCCCTCTCTCTCCCCCATCGTCCCCTCTCTCTCCCCCCATCGTCCCCTCTGTCTCCCCCATCGTCCCCTCTCTCTCTCCCTCGCTCATGCCCACGGTCTCCCCCTCCCTCTCCCTCTCTCGCCCCCATTCTCCCCTCTCTCTTCCTCATTCGTCCCCTCGCTCTCCCTCTCTCATCCCTGCTCTCTCCCCCGCGCTCTCATTCTCTCACCACCACCGTCTTCTCTCTCTCCCCGTATCGTCCTCTTTCTCTCACTCTCTCTCCCTCTCTCGTCCCTTCTCTCTCTCTCCCCCACTCTCCTCCCCTGTCTCTCCCCCATCGTTCTCTCTCTCTCCCTCTCTTACCCTGGCTCTCTCCCACTCTTGTCCCCCCTCTCTCCCTCTCTCCTCTCTCTCCCACTCTCTCCCTCTCTCTCCCCCCATCGTCCCCCCTCTCTCCCCCTCTCATCCCCTCTCTCACTCCCCATAATCCCCTCTCTCACCCCCCGTCATCCCGTCTCTCACACTCTCTCTCCCCCTCTTCCCCCATCGTCCCCTCTCTCTCCCCTATGGTCCCTTCTCTCTCTCACATCCTCCCCTCTGTCTCCCTCTCTCGTCCCCTCTCTCTCCCCACATCGTCCTCTCTCTCCCTCCCTCTTCCCCACTCAATCCCTCATTCGTCCCCTCTCTCTCCCCCATCATCCCTTCTCTCTCCCCCATCCTCCCCTCTTTCTCTCCCATCGTACTTTCTCTGGCTCTCTCGACCCCTCTGTCTCCCCCATCGTCCCCTCTCTCTCTACCTCTCTCATCCCCACTCTCTCCCCCTCCATCTCCCTGTCTCGCCCACATTCTCCCCTCTCTCTCCCTCATTCGTCCCCTTGCTCTCCCTATCTTATCCCCGCTCTCTCCCCCACTCTCCCATTCTCTCGCCACCACCTTCTCCTCTCTCTCCCGGTATCGTCCTCTTTTTCTCCCTCTCTCCCCAACTCTCGTCCCCTCTCTCTCCCCCATTGTTCTCTCTCTCTCCCTCTCTTATCCTGGCTCTCTCCCACTCTTGTCCCCTCTCTCTCCCCATCATCCCCTCTCTCTCCCCCATCGTCCCCTCTCTCTCTCCCTCTCTCTCCTCTCTCTCCCACTCTCTCTCCTCTCTCTCCCCCTCTCTCCCTCTCTCTCCCCCCCATCGTCCCCTCTCTCTCCCTCTCATCCCCTCTCTCACCCCCCATCGACGCTCTCTCACCCTCTCTCCCCCTCTCCCCCCATCGTCCCCTCTCTCTCCCACATCGTCCCTTCTCTCTCCCCCATCCTCCCTTCTGTTTCTCTCTCTCCGTCCCCTCTCTCTCCCCACATCATCTTCTCTCTCCCTCTCTCTTCCCAACTCAATCCCTCATTCGTCCCCTTTCTCTCCCCCATCGTCCCCTCTCTCACACTCTCTCTCCCCCCCTCCCCCCATCGTCCACTATCTCTCCCCCAAAATTCCCTTCTCTCTCCCCCATCCTCCCCTCTGTCTCCCTCTCTCGTCCCCTCTCTCTCCCCACATCTTCCTCTCTCTCCCTCTCTCTTCCCCACTCAATCCCTCATTCGTCCCCTGTATCTCCCCCATCGTCCTCTCTATACCCCATCGTCCCCTCTCTCGTCCCCTGTCTCTCCCCATCGTCCCCTCTCTCTCCCTCTCTTGTCCCCTCTCTCTCCCTCATCATCCCCTCTCTCTCCCCATCGTCTCCTCTCTCTCCCTCGCTGTCCCTTCTCTCCCTCATTCGTCCCCTCTATCTCTCCCTCTCTCTCCCCCTCACTCCCTCATTCTCCCCTCCTCTCCCCCCATTGTCCCGTCTCTCTCCCCCATCATCCCCTTTCTCTCCCCCATCGTCCCCTCGCTCTCCCTCTCACTCCCCTCTCTCTTCTACATCGTCCCCTGTCTCTCCCCCATCGTCAACTCTCTCTCCTTCTCTCGTCCCCTCTCTCCCCTCCCATCGTCCCCTCTCTCTCCCCCTCGTCTCCTCTCTCTCCCTCTCTCTACCCTCTCTCCCCCCCACCCTCTCTCGTCCCCTCTCTCTCCCCAATCGTCCCCTCTCTCTCCCTCTCTCGTCCCCTCTCACCCCCTCTCTCCCCCTCTCTCCATCATTCGTCCCCTCTCTCTCTCGCCCACTCTCTCTCTCACCCACCATCTCTCTCACCCACTTTCCCTCACCCAATCTCTCTCGCCACTCTTTCTCTCTCGCACACTCTCTCTCTCGCCCAACCTCTCTTTCGCCCACACTCTCTCTCACCAACTATCTCCCTCTGCCCCCTCACTTACTCTCGCCCACACTCTCTCTCGCATACACTCTCCCTCGCCCACTCTCTCTCTCGCCCACTCACTCTCTCTCGCCCATACTCTCTCACACACACTCTCTCTCGCCCACACTCTCTCGCCCACACTCTCTCTCACCCACACTCTCTCGCCCACTCTCTCTCACCGACTCTCGCCCACTCACTCTCTTGCCCATCTCTTTCTTACCCACACTCTCTCTCGCCCACTCTCTTTCTCATCCACTCTCTCTCTCTTGCCCACAAAATCTCTTGCCCGGTCTCTCTCACACACACTCTCCCTCTCACACACTCTCTCTCGCCGATCTCTCTCGCCCACACTCTCTCTCTCGCCCACTCACTCTCTCTCTCACCCACTCTCTCTCTCGCCCACCCTCTCTCTCGCCAACACTCTCTCACACTCGCCCACTCTCTCACTCTCGCCCACTCTCTCTCGCCCACTCTTCCTCTCTCTCGCCCACTCTCTCACCCAATCTTTCATCCAGTCTCTCTTCTCGCCCACACTCTCCCTCTCACCCACTCCCTCTTCCCCCCTCTCACTCTCACCCACACTCTCTCTCACGCCCACTCACTCTCTCTCTCACCCACTCTCTCTCTCGCCCACCATCTCTCTCGCCCACTCACTCTCTCTCTCGCTCACTCTCTCTCTCGCCCACTCTCTCTCGCCCACTCTTCCTCTCTCTCGCCCACTCTCTCACCCAATCTTTCATCCAGTCTCTCTTCTCGCCCACACTCTCTCTCACCCACTCCCTCTTGCCCACTCTCTCTCTCGCCCACACTCTCTCTCTCGCCCACACTCACACCCACTCTCTCACTCTCTCTCTCTCCCACTCTTTTGCTCGCCCACACTCTCTCTCGCCCACTCTCTCTCTTTCGCCCTGTCTCACTCTCGCCCACACTCACTCTCTCTCGCCCACTCTCTCACACCCACTCTCTCTTTGGCCCAGTGTCACTCTCAACCACTCTCTATCTCGCCCACACTCTCTCTCGCCCACCCTCTCTCTCGCCCGCTCTCTCACTCGCCCACTCTCTTACTCCCTCCTACTGTCTCTTTCACCCACTCTCTCTCTCATCCACTCTCATTCTCTCCCACTCTCTCTGTCGCCCACTCTCTCTCCCACCCACTCTCTCACTCTCTCCCACTCTCTCTCTCGCCCAGTATCTCACTCTCGCCCAGTCTCACTCTCACCCACTCTCTCTCGCACACACTCTCTCTCGCCCACACTGTCTCACGCCCACTCTCTCTCTCGCCCACTCTCTCTCGCCTACACTCTCTCTCGCCCACACCCTCTCTCGCACATTACCTCTCTCTCGCCCACTCTCTCTCTCGCCCACTCTCTCACTCTCTCCCACTCTCTCTCTCACCCACTCTCTCTCTCTCTCGCCCCGTCTCACTCTCACCCACTCACTCTCGCCCAAACTCTCTCATGCCCACTCTCTCTCTCGCCCATTCTCACACTCTAACCGACTCTCTCTTGCCCACTCTCTCTCGCCCACTCTCTCACTCTCTGCCACTCTCTCTCTCTCTAGCCCACTCTCTCTCTCCCACTCTCTCACTCTCTCCCACTCTCTCTCTCGCCCACTCTCTCTCGCCCACTCTCTCACTCTCGCCCAGTCACACTTTCGCCCACTCTCTCTCACCCACTCTCTCTTTGGCCCAGTCTCACTCTCACACGCTCTCACTCTCTCGCCCACTCTCTCTATTGCCCGCGCTCTCTCGCCCACTCTCTCACTCTCGCCCACTCTCTCACTCTCGCCCACTCTCTCTCTCTCGTCCACTCTCTGTCTCAACCACGCTCTCACTCTCGCCCAGTCTCACTCTCGCCCACTCTCTGTCTCGCCCACACTCTGTCTCGACAACTCTCTCACTCTCTCTCTCGCCCACTCTCTCTCACCCACTCTCTCACTCTTTCCCACTCTCTCTCTCGCCCACTCTCTCACTCTCTCCCACTCTCTCTCTCGCCCACTCTCTCTTCGCCACTCTCTCTCTCGCCCACTCTCTCTCTCGCTACTCTCTCACTCTCTCCCACACTCTCTCTCGCTCACTCTCTCACTCTTGTCCAGTCTCACTCTCACCCACTCTCTGTCTCGCCCACACTCTCTCTTGCCCATTGTCTCTCTCGCCCGTGCTCTCTCTCGCCCACTCTCTCACTCTCGCCCACTCTCTCTGTTGCCCGCGCTCTCTCTTGCCCACTCTCTCACTCTCGCCCACTCTCTCTCTCGCCCACTCTCTGCCTCTACCACTCTCTCTCTCTCTCGCCCACTCTCTCTCGCCCACTCTCTCACTCTCGCCCAGTCACACTTTTGCCCACTATCTCTCACCCACTCTCTCTTTGGCCCAGTCTCACTCTCACACACTCTCTCTCTCTCGCCCACTCTCTCTATTGCCCGCGCTCTCTCTCGCCCACTCTCTCACTCTCTCCCACTCTCTCTCTCTCACACTCTCTCTCGCCCACTCTCTCACTCTCTCCCACTCTCTCTCTCACCCACTCTCTCTCTCGCCCACTCTCTCACTCTCTCCCACACTCTCTCTCGCTCACTCTCTCACTCTTGCCCAGTCTCACTCTCACCCACTCTCTGTCTCGCCAACACTCTCTCTTGCCCATTCTCTCTCTCGCCCATGCTCTTTCTCGCCCACTCTCTCACTCTCGCCCACTCTCTCTATTGCCCGCGCTCTCTCTCGCCCACTCTCTCACTCTCGCCCACTCTCTCTCTCGCCCACTCTCTGCCTCGACCACTCTCTCACTCTCGCCCAGTCTCACTCTCGCCCACTCTCTGTCTCGCCCACACTCTGTCTCGACCACTCTCTCACTCTCTCTCTCCCCCACTCTCTCTCACCCACTCTCTCACTCTTTCCCACTCTCTCTCTCACCCACTCTCTCTCTCACCCAGTCTCACTCTCGCCCACTCTCTCATTCTCGCCCACTCTCTCTCACGCAATCTTTCGCCCAGTCTCACTTGCCCACACTCTCTCTCAACGACTCCCTCTTGCCCACTCTCTCTCTCACCCACACTCTCTCACACCCACTCTTTCACTCTCTCACTCTCTCTCTCCCACTCTTTCGCTCGCCCACTCTCTCTCTCGCCCACTCTCTCACTCTCTCCCACTCTCTCTCGCCCACTCTCTCACTCTCACCCAGTCACATTCTCGCGCACTCTCTCTCACCCACTCTCTCTCGCCCACACACTCTCTCGCCCACTCTCACTCTCTCCCACTCTCTCTCGCCCACTCTCACTCTCTCCCAATCTCTCACTCTCTCCCACTCTCTCTCTCGCACATTCTCACATTCTCACCCACTCTCTCTCTCGCCCACTCTCTCACTCTCACCCACTCTCTCTCTCGCCCTCTCTCTCTCGCCAACACTCTCTCTCGCCCACTCTCTCTCTCGCCTGCGCTCTCTCTCGCCCACTCTCTCACTCTCGCCCACTCTCTCTTGCCCACTCTCTCACTCTTTCCCAATCTCTCTCTCGCCCACTCTCTCACTCTCTCCCACTCTCTCTCTCGCCCACTCTCTCACTCTCGCCCAATCTCGCTATGCCCATTCTCTCTCTCGCCCACTCTCTCACTCTCACCCACTCTCTCGCCCACACTCTCTCTCGCCCACTCCCTCACTCTCGCCCACTCTCTCTCTCGCCCACTCTCTCTCGCCCAGTATGTCCCTCTACCCATCTCCCACTCTCACCCACACTCTCTCGCCCACTCACTCTCTCTCTCGCACACTCTCTCTCTCGCCCACTCTCTCTCGCCCACTCTTTCTCTCTCTCGCCCACTCTCTCTCATCCACTCTTTCTCTCTCTCGCCCACACTCTCTCACCCAATCTTTCGCCGTCTCACTTGCCCACACTCTCTCTCAACAACTCCCTCTTGCCCACTCTCTCTCTCTCGCCGACACTCTCACACCCACTCTTTCACGCTCTCACTCTCTCTCTCCCACTTTTCCGCTCGCCCACTCTCTGTCTCGCCCACTCTCTCTCTTTCGCCCAGTCTCACTCTCGCCCACACTCTCTCTCGCCGACTCTCTCTCTCGTCAACTCTCTCTCGTCCACTCTCTCACTCTCGCCCAGTCACACTCTCACCCACTCTCTCTCGCCCACTCTCTCTCACCTACTCTCTCTCTCGCCCACTCTCTCTCTCGCCAACACTCTCTCTCGCCCTCTCTCTCTGTCGCCTGCGCTCTCTCTCGCCTACTCTCTCACTCTCGTCCACTCTCTCTGTCCCC
The DNA here is from genome assembly GCF_047496795.1 of Chiloscyllium punctatum. Lineage (NCBI taxonomy): Eukaryota > Metazoa > Chordata > Chondrichthyes > Orectolobiformes > Hemiscylliidae > Chiloscyllium > Chiloscyllium punctatum. The sequence goes on from NC_092751.1 coordinate 31,479,176, forward strand.
CACTCTCTCACTCTCGCCCACTCTCTCACTCTCGCCCACTCTCTCACTATCGCCCGGTCTCACTCTCACCCACTCTCTGTCTCACCCACACTCTCTCTCGCCCACACTCTCTCGCCCACACTCTCTCTCGCCCACTCTCTCTCGCCCACTCTCTCTCACCCACTCTCTCACACTCGCCCACTCTCTCTCTCGTCCACTCTCTCACTCTCGCCCAGTCTCACTCTCACCCACTCTCTGCCTCGCCCATACTCTCTCTTGACCACTCTCTATCTCGCCCACTCTCTCACTCTCGCCCACTCTCTCTCTCGCCCAGTCACACTCTCACCCACTCTCTCACCCACTCTCTCTCTCGCCCACTCTCTCTCGCCAACACTCTGTCTCGCCCACTCTCTCTGTCGCCTGCGCTCTCTCTCACCCACTCTCTCACTCTCACCCACTCTCTCTGCCCCCCACTCTCTGACTCTCGCCCACTCTCTCACTCTCACCCGGTCTAACTCTCACCCACTCTCTGTCTCATCCACACTCTCTCTCGCCCACACTCTCTCGCCCACTCTCTCTTGCCCACTCTCTCACTCTCTCCCACTCTCTTTCTCGCCCACTCTCTCACTCTCTCCCACTCTCTCTCTCGCCCACTCTCTCTCTCGGCCAGTCACACTCTCGCCCACTCATCTCTCTCCCACTCTCTCTCGCCCACTCTCACTCTCGCCCACACTCTCACTCTCTCCCACTCTCACACTCGCCCACTCTCTCACTCTCTCCCACTCTCTCTCTCTCCCACTCTCTCTCTCGCCCACTCTCTCACTCTCGCCCACTCTCTCTTGCCCACTCTTTCACTCTCTACCACTCTCTCTCTCTCGCCCACTCTCTCACTCTTTCCCAATCTCTCTCGCCCACTCTTCACTCTCTCCCACTCTCTCTCTCGCCCACTCTCTCACTCTCGTCCAATCTCACTCTCACCCATTCTCTCTCTCGCCCACTCTCTCACTCATACCCACTCTCTCTCTCGCCCACTCTCTCACTCTCGTCCACTCTCTCTCTCGCCCAGTATGTCCCTCTGCCCGCCTCTCACTCTCACCCACACTCTCTCACACCCACTCTTTCACTCTCTCACTCTCTCTCTCTCCCTCTCTTTCGCTCGCCCACTCTCTCTCTCGCCCACTCTCTCTCTTTCGCCCAGTCTCACTCTCGCCCACACTCTCTCTCGCCCACTCTCTCTCTCGTCCACTCTCTCCCTCTCTCCCACTCTCTCTCTCGCCCACTCTCTCACTCTCGCCCAGTCACACTCTCACCCACTCTCTCTCACCCACTCTCTCTGGCGCCCACACACTCTCTGGCCCACTCTCACTCTCTCCCAATCTCTCTCGCCCACTCTCACTCTCGCCCATTCTCACAGTCTCGCCCACTCTCTCTCTCGCCCACTCTCTCTCACCAACACTCTCTCTCGCCGACTCTCTCTGTCGCCTGCGCTCTCTCTCACCCACTCTCTCACTCTCGTCCACTCTCTCTGTCCCCCACTCTCTCACTCTCGCCCACTCTCTCACTCTCGCCCGGTCTCTCTCTCACCCACTCTCTGTCTCACCTACACTCTCTCTCGCCCACACTCTCTCTCCCACACTCTCTCTCTCCCACTTTCTTTCTCGCCCACTCTCTCACTCTCTCCCACTCTCTCTCTCGCCCACTCTCTCACTCTCGCCCAGTCTCACTCTCACCCACTCTCTGTCTCGCCCACACTCTCTCTTGACCACTCTCTATCTCGCCCACTCTCTCACTCTCGCCCACTCTCTCTCTCGCCCAGTCTCTCTCTCACCCACTCTCTCTCTCTCGCCAAGTCACCCTCTCGCCCACTCTCTCACCCACTCTCTCTCTCGCCCACTCTCTCTCGCCAACACTCTGTCTCGCCCACTCTCTCTGTCGCCTGCGCTCTCTCTCGCCCACTCTCTCACTCTCGCCCACTCTCTCTGCCCCCCACTCTCTCACTCTCGCCCACTGTCTCACTCTCACCCGGTCTCACTCTCACCCACTCTCTGTCTCACCCACACTCTCTCTCGCCCACACTCTCTCGCCCACACTCTCTCTCGCCCACTCTCTCTTGCCCACTCTCTCACTCTCTCCCACTCTCTTTCTCACCCACTCTCTCACTCTCTCCCACTCTCTCTCTTCCACACTCTCTCTTGACCACTCTCTCTCTCGCCCACACTCTCTCTTGACCACTCTCTCTCTCGCCCAGTCTCTCTCTCACCCACTCTCTCTTTGGCCCAGTCTCACTCTCACCCACTCTCTCTATCGCCCACTCTCTCTCTCGCCAACACTCTTTCGCCCACTTTCTCACTCTCCCCCACTATCTCTCTCACCCACTCTCTCTCTCGCCCACTCTCTCACTCTCGCCCCTTCTCTCTCTCGCCCATTCTCTCACTCTCGCCCAGTCTCACTCTCACCCACTCTCTGTCTCGCCCACACTCTCTCTTGACCACTCTCTATCTCGCCCACTCTCTCACTCTCGCCCACTCTCTCTCTCGCCCAGTCTCTCTCTCACCCACTCTCTCTCTCTCGCCCAGTCACCCTCTCGCCCACTCTCTCACCCACTCTCTCTCTCGCCCACTCTCTCCCGCCAACACTCTGTCTCGCACACTCTCTCTGTCGCCTGCGCTCTCTCTCGCCCACTCTCTCACTCTCGCCCACTCTCTCTGCCCCCCACTCTCTCACTCTCGCCCACTCTCTCACTCTCACCCGATCTCACTCTCACCCACTCTCTGTCTCACCCACACTCTCTCTCCCCCACACTCTCTCGCCCACACTCTCTCTCGCCCACTCTCTCTTGCCCACTCTCTCACTCTCTCCCACTCTCTTTCTCACCCACTCTCTCACTCTCGCCCCTTCTCTCTCTCGCCCACTCTCTCTCTCTCGCCCACTCTCTCTGTCTTGCCCACTCTCTGTCTCGCCCACACTCTCACTCGCCCATTCTCTTTCCCTCACCCACTCACTCTCTCTCGCCCACTCTCTCTCATCCCCACTCTCTCTCGCTCACACCCCCTCACGCCCACTCTCTCTCGCCCCCTCTCTCACTCTCGCCCACTCTCTATCTCTCACCCAGTCTCCCTCTCTCGCCCACTCTCCCTCGCCCACTCTCTCTCGCCCACTCTCTCTCTCGCCCACTCTCTCTCTTGCCCACTCTCTCTCTCTCTCGCCCACGCTCACTCACACCCTCTCTCTCTCCCCACTCTGTCTCTATCACCCACTCCCTCTTTCCCACCCTCTCTCTCACCCACTTTCTCACTCTCTCCCACTATCTCTCTTGCCCACTCTCTCTCTCGCCCACTCTCTCACTCTCACCCCCTTTCTCACTCTCACCCACTCTCTATCTCTCACCCATTCTCCCTCTCGCGCCCATTCTCCCTCACCCACTCTCTCTCTCTCCCCAATCTCTCTCTCATCCACTCTCTCTCTCGCCCACTCTCTCTCTCGCCCACTCTATCTCTCACCCACACTCTCTCTCGCCCACTCTCTCTCTCGCCCACTCTATCTCTCACCCACACTCTCTCTCGCCCACACTCTCTCTCGCCCATGCTATCTTTCACCCACTCTCTCTCTCGCCCACTCTCTCTCTCGCCCACTCTATCTCTCACCCACACTCTCTCTCGCCCACTCTCTCTCTCGCCCACTCTCTCTCTCGCCGACACTCTATCTCGCTCACTCTCTCTCGCCCACACTCTCTCGCCCACACTCTCTCGCCCCCTCTCTCGCGCTCACTCTCTCTCGCCCACTCTTGCTCTCGCCCACACTCTCTCGCCCACACTTTCGCCCACTCTCTCTCTCACCGACTCTCGCCCACTCACTCTCTTGCCCATCTCTTTCTTACCCACACTCTCTCTCGCCCGCTCTCTCTCGCCCACTCTCTCTCTCACACACTCTCTCTCTCACACACTCTCCCTCTCACACACTCTCCCTCTCGCCGATCTCTCTCGCCCACTCTCTCTCGCCCACTCTCTCTCTGATCCACTCTCTCTCTTGCCCACTCTCTCTCTCGCCCGCTCTCTCTCACACACACTCTCCCTCTCACCCACTCTCTCTCTCGCCGATCTCTCTCGCCCACACTCTCTCTCTCGCCCACTGTCTTTCTCGCCCACTCTATTTTTCGCCCACCCTCTCTCTTGCCCACACTTTGTCTTGCCCAATATCTCCCTCTGCCCCCTCTCTCACACTCGCCCACACTCTCTCTCGCGTACACTCTCTGTAGCCCACACTCTCTCTCGAGTACACTCTCTCTCGCGTGTATTCTATCTTGCCCACTCTCTCTCTCTCGCCCACTCTCTCTCACCCCCACTCTCACTCTCGGCCGCACACTCTCTCACACACTCTCTCTCACCCTCACTTTCTCTCCCCCGACTCTCACTGCCGCCCACACTCTCTTGCCCACTCTCTCACCCCCCCTCTCTCTCACACTCTCTCGCCAACTCTCTCACCCCCACTCTTTCTCTCACCCCTCTCTCTCACCCCCACTCTCTCTTGCCCACACTCTCTCTCGCCCACTCATCCACTGCCTCCTCTCACACTCGCCCACTCTCTCTTTCGCACAGTCTCTCTCTCCCGCATTCTCTCTCACCCACCTTCTCTCTCGCCCACACTCTCTCTCACCCACACTCTCTCTCGCCCACACTCTCTCTCGCCCACACTCTCTCTCGCCCACACTCTCTCTCACCACACTCTCTCTCGCCCACACTCTCTCTCACCCACTCTCTCTCACACCCACTCTCTCTCTCTCGCCCACACTCTCTCTCACCCACTCTCTCTCTCTCTCGCCCACACTCTCTCTCGCCCACACTCTCTCTCACCCACACTCTCTCTCGCCCACACTCTCTCGCCCACACACTCTGTCACCCTCTCTCTCTCTCGACCACACTCTCTCTCGCGTACTCTCTCTGTCGCCCACACTCTGTCTCTCGCGTAACTCTCTCTCACCCAGTCTCTCTCTCCCGCCCACTATCTCCCTCTGCCCCCTCTCTCACTCCTACTCTTTCTCTCACCCACTCTCTCTCACTCATTCTATCTCACCCACACTCTCTCTCCCCCACTCTCTCTGTTGCTCACACTCTCTCGCCCACTCTCTCTCACCCTCACTCTCTCTCTCTCCCACTCTCTCACTCTCACTCACTCTCTCTCTCGCCCACTGTCTCTCTAACCCACTCTCTCTCTCGCCCACTGTTTCTCTCGCCCACTCACTCACTCTCACCCACTCTCTCTCTTGCCCACTCTCTGTCTCTCGCCCACTCTCTCACTCTCGCATACTCAATCACTCTCGCCCACTGTCTCTCTCTCACCCCCACTCTCTCTTGCCCTCTCTCTCTCTCGCCCACTCTCTCACTCTCGCCCAGTCGCATTCTTGCCCACTCTCTCTCACCCACTCTCTCTTTGGCCCAGTCTCACTCTCACTCACTCTCTGTCTCGCCCACACTCTATCTCGCCCACACTCTCTCTCGCCCACTCTCTTTCTCGCCCGCTCTCACTCTTGCCCATCTCTCTCTTGCCCACTCTCTGTCTCTTGCCCACTCACTCACTCTCGCCCACTGTCTCTCTCACCCCCACTCTCTCTCGCCCACTCTCTCACTCTCGCCCAGTCACACTCTCGCCCACTCTCTCTCACCCACTCTCTCTTTGGCCCAGTCTCACTCTCACGCACTCTCTGTCTCACCCACACTCTATCTCGCCCACACTCCCTCTCGCCCACTCTCTCTCGCTCGCTCTCTCTCTCGCCCACTCTTTCACTCTCGCCCACTCTCTCTCTCGCCCACTCTCTATCTCTTGCCCACTCTCTCTCGCCCACTCTCTATCTCTCGCCCACTCTCTCTCTCGCCCACTCTCTCACTCTCGCCCACTCTCTATCTCTCGCCCACTCTCTCTCTCGCCCACTATGTCCCTCTTCCCCCTCTCACTCTCACCCACATTCACTCTCTTTCGCCCACTCACCCTATCCCTCGCCCACTCTTTCTTTCTTTCACCCACTCTCTCTCACCAAATCTTTCGCCCACACTCTCTCTCGCCCACATTCTCTCTCACCCACATTCTCTCTCACCCACTCTCCCTCTCACCCGCGCTCTCTCTCGCCTACCTCTCACTCTCGCCCACACTCTCTCTTGCCCACCCTCTCTCTCCCCCACACTAGCTCTCACCCTCACTCTCTCTCTCACCCATTCTCTCTTTCGCCAAGTCTTTCTCTCGCCTATTCTCTCTCTCCCTCACTCACGCCCACTCTCTTTCTCGTGCACTATCTCTCTCTGCCCCCTTTCTCACTCTCACGTGCACGCTCTCTCGACCACACCTGCTCTTGCCCACTCTCTCTCTCGCCCACTATCTCCCTTGCCCACACTCTCTCACCCCCAATCTCTCTCTCGCCCACTCCCTCACTCTCACCCACTCTCTCTCACCCACTCTCTCACTCCCACTCTTTCTGTCACCCACTCTCTCATCCCCTCTCTCTCTCACCCACTCCCTGTCACCCCCACTCTCTCTCTTGCCCACTCTCTCCCTCTGTCCCCTCTCTCACTCTCGCACACTCTCTCTATCGTCCACTCTCTCACTCTCTCCCACTCTTGCTCGCCTACTCTCTCACTCTCACCCACTGTCTCTCTCTCACCCACTCAGTCTCACACACACTCTCTCTCTTGCCCACTCTCTCACTCTCTCCCACTCTTGCTCCCCCACTCTCTCACTCTCACCCACTGTCTCTCTCTCACCCACTCAGTCTCACACCCACTCTCTCCCTCTGTCCCCTCTCTCACTCTCGCCCACTCTCACTCTCGCCCACTCTCTCACTGTCGCCCACTCTCTCCCTCTGTCCCCCCTCTCACTCTCTCCCCTCTCTCTCTCGCCCACTCTCTCTGTGTCTCGCCCACTCTCTCTCGCCCAGTCTCTCTCTCTCCCTCTCTCTCTCTCTCTCCAACTGTCTCTCTCTCGCCCACTCTCACTCTCGCCCACTCTCTGTCTTGCCCACTCTCTCTTTCGCCCACTTTCTCACTCTCTCCCACTATCTCTCTCGCCCACTCTCTCTCTCGCTCATTCTCTCACTCTCTCTCCCGCCCACTCTCTCACTCTCGCCCACTCTCTTACTCTCGCCCACTCTCTCTCTCGCCCACTCTCTCACTCTCGCCCATTCTCTCTCTCACCCACTCTCTCACTCTCGCCCCTCTCTATCTCTCACCCATTCTCCCTCTCTCGCCCACTCTCCCTCGCCCACTCTCTCTCTCTCCCCCACTCTCTCTCTCGCCCACTCTCTCTCTCGCCCAGCCTCTCTCTCGCCCACCCTCTCTCTCGTCCACTCTCTCTCGCCCACTCTCTCTCACCCACTCTCACACTCTCTCCCACTCTCTCTCACTGTCTCTGCCTCACCCAATCTCTCTCTCGCCAACTCTCTCGCGTGCCCACTCTCTCTCTCGCCCACTCTCTCTCTCTCGCCCATTCTCTCTCTTGCCCACTCTCTTTCTCTCGTCTACTCTCTCTCTCACACTCTCTCTCTCTGCACCACTCTCTCTTTATCGTCCACTCTCTCTCTCGCCCACTCTCTCTCTCGCCCACTCTCTCACTCTCGCCCACTCTCTGTCTCGCCCACGCTCTCACTCTCGCCCACGCTCTCACTCTCGCCCACTCTCTCTCTCGCCCACTCTCTTACTCTCTCCCACTCTCTTTCTCTTGCCCACTGTCTCTCTCTCTCACACACACTCTCTCGCCCACTCTCTCTCTCTCGCCCACTCTCTCGCTCTCACCCATTCTCTCTCTCTCGCCCACTCTCACTCTCTTCCATTGTCACCCTCGCCCACTCTCTCACTCTCACCCACACTCTCCCTCTGCCCCCTTTCTCACTCTCGCCCACTCTCTCTCACTCTCACCTGCACCACCCTCACTCTCTCCAGCCCTTCGCTCTCACTTGCACCCTCTGTCACTTTCTCCCCTCTCTCTCACTTATCCACGTCTGTCGCTCTATCTCGCTCTTGCTCTATCTCTCTTTTGCTCTTCCTGTGTCTTTGTCTCCCTCTTTTCCTCATCTCCTCTCTCACCATCTCCCCCTCTCTTGCTCCCCCTTTCTCCCCCTCATTGTCCCCTCTCCCTCAGACTGTCTTATCTCCCCTCTCATCCCCTCTCTCGTCCACTCTGTTGTCTCCCTCTAGCATCCCCTTTACCTTCCCCTCACATTCCCTCTCTATCCCCTATCGCCCCCTCTCCCTTGTCCCCCCTCTCTCCCTCTCTCATCCCCGCTCTCTCCCCCTCTCTCTCCCTCTCTCGCCCCCCATCATTCCCTCTCTCTCTCTCTCCCTGTATCGTTCCCTTTCTCTCCCTCTCTCTCCCTCTCTCTGCCTCCCTTGTCCCCTCTCTCTCCCCCCATTGTCCCCTCTCTGTCCCTCCCTCATCCCCTCTCTCTCCCCCTCTTGACCCCTCTCTCTCCCTCCTTCGTTCCCTCTCTCTACCCTCTCGTCCCCTCTCTCCCTCCCCTCTCGTCCCCTCTCTCTCCCTCCCTCATCCCCTCTCTCTCCCCATATCGTCCCCCTCTCCCTCTCTCTCCCTCTCTCTCCCCCCCATTGTCCTCTCTCTCTCTCTCTCTCTCCCTGGTCCCCTCTCTCTCTCTCTCTCATCCCATCTTTCTCCCACTCTCTCTCACTCTCTCTCCCGCCCTCATCCCCTCTCTCTCCCCGTATCGTCCCCTTTCTTTCCCTCCCTCTCCTTCTCTCGTCACCCTCTTTCTCCCCCACTCTCGTCTCCTCTCTCTCCCCCCAAACGTCCCCTCTCTCTTCCTCTCTCATATCCGCTCTCGCCCCACTCTCTCCCTCTCTCGCCCCCCATCGTACCCTCTCTCACCCTCATTCGTCCCCTCTCTCTCCCTCTCTTATCCCCACTCTCTCCCACTCTTTTCCCCGTCTCTCCCCCATTGTCCCCTCTTTCTCCCTCTCTTCCTTCTCTCTCCATCTCTCTCCATCTCTGTCCTCCATCGTCCCTTCTCTCCCTCTCTCGTCCCCTGTCTCACCCCCATCGTCCCCTCTCTCCCCCCTCTCTCCCTCTCCCCCATCCTCCCCTCTCTCTCCTCCTCTCGTCCCTTCTCTCTCACCCCGTCCCCTCTGTCTCCTCTATCATCCCCTCTCTCTCCCTCTCTCCCCTCTCTCCCTCCCCTCTCTGTCCCACTCACGTCCCCTCTCTACCTCTCTCTCACCCCTCTCTACCCCTTCGTCCTCTCTCTCTCTCCCTCTTGTCACATCTCTCTTACCCTCTTTCTCCCCCCTCGTCCCCTCGCTCACCCCTCTCATCAACTCTCTCCCCCACTCTCTTCCCCCTCTCTCCCGCCATAGTCCCTTCTCTCTCCCATCGACCACACTATCTCCCTCTCTCATCCCCTCTCTCACTCCCCCTCTCGCCCCGTCCCTCTCCCTCACTTGCCCCCACTCTCTCCCACTCTCGTCCCCCCGCTATCCCTCATTGTTCCCCCCTCCCTCTCTCGTCCACACTCTCTCCCCTATCATCCCCTCTCTCTCTCTCTCCCCCCCTCTCTCCCCTCTCTGTTCCACTCTTGTCCCCTCTCTACATCTCTCGTCCCCTCTCTCTACCCCCTCGTCCTCTCTCTCTCGCCCTCTTGTCCCATCTCTCTTACCCTCTCTCTACCCCTCTCTCGTCCCCTCGCTCCCCCATCTCATCACCTCTCTCCCCCTCTTTCTTCCCCTCTCTCTACCGCCATCGTGCCCTCACTCTCCCTCTCTCTCCTCGCTCTCTTCAATTGCCCCCCTCTCTTCCCATCGTCCACTCTCTCTCCCCCATCGCCCTTTTCTCTCCCTCTCTCCCCCATCGACCACTCTCTCTCCCTCTCTCATCTCCTCTCTCTCCCCCTCTTGTCCCCTCCCTCTCCTTCACTTGCCCCCACTCTCTCCCACACTCGTCCCCCCTCTATCACTCATTGTTCCCCCCCATCTCGTCCACACTCTCTCCCCTATCATCCCCCCTCTCTCTCTCTCCCCTCTCCCTCACCTCTCTGTCGTACTCTCGTCCCCTCTCTACCTCTCTCTACCCCTCGTCCTCTCTCTCTCCCCCTCTTGTCCCATCTGTCTTACCCTCTCTCTCCCCCCTCTCTCCCTCGCTCCCCCATCGACCACACTCTCTCCCTCTGTCATCTCCTCTCTCTCTCCCACCTCATCCCCTCCCTCTCCCTCACTTGCCCCCACTCTCTCCCACTCTTGTCCCCTCTCTATCCCTCATAGTTCCCCCTCCCTCTCTCGTTCACACTCTCTCCCTCATTCGTCCCCTCTTTCTCCCTCTGTTTCCCTCTCTCCCCCCATCGTCCCGTCTCCCTCCCTCACCCTCCGCTCCCTCCCCTATTGTCCGCTCTCTCTCTCTCTCTCTTCCCCTCTCTCCCCCATCATCCACTCTTTCTCACCCCATCGTCCCCTCTCTCTCCCTCTCTCCCCGATCGTCCACTCTCTCTCCCTCTCTCGTCCCTTCTCTCTCCCCCCCATCGCCCCTTCTCTCTCCCTCTCTCTCCCCTCTCCCTCCCCTTCTCTTTCCTTCTCTCGTCCCCTCACTGCACTCCTCTCATCACCTCTCTCTCTCCCCACTCTCTCCCCCCATCGTCCTCTCTCTCTCCCCACATCGCCCCCCTCTCTCTCCCTCTCGTCCCCTTGATTCCCCATCACCTCTCTCCCATCGTCCCCACTCTCTCCCCTCACGTCCCCTCACTCTCCACCCCTCTCATCACCTCTCTCTCCCCTCTCTCTCCTCTCTCGTTCCCTCTCTCTCCTCCTCTCATCCTCTCTCTCTACCCTTTCTCACCCCTCTCTCGCCCACTCCCTTTCCCCCCTCTCTCTCTCCTTCCCTCGTCCCCTCTCTATCCCTCTCTCGTACACTCTCTCCCCCTCTCCTCACCTCTCTCTCCACCCATCTTGTCACCTCTCTTTCCCCTCTCTCGCCCCTCTCTTGTCCCCTCTCTCTCCCCCATTGTCCCCTCTCTCTCTCCCTCTGAACCCATCGTTCCCTCTCTCTCCCCCATGGTCCCCTCTCTCTCCCTTTCTCGGCCCCTCTGTCACACCCCATCGTCCCCTCTTTCTCCCCCCATCGTCCCCTCTCCCTCCCCCATCAACCCCCTCTCTCCTCACCGTCGTCCCCTCTCTCTTCCCCTCTCTCTCCCTCTCTCTTCCCCATTCCTCTCTTCCCCTCTCTCTCCCTCTCTCTTCCCCTCTCTCTCCCTCCCTTGTCCCCCCTCTCTCCCCTTTCCCCTCTTTCGCCCACGCCATTTCCCCCTCTCTCTCCCTCCCTCGTCCCCTCTCTATCCCTCTCTCGTCCCCTTTCTCCCCCCTCTCTTCCCTGCTCTCCCCCTCTCCTCACCTCTCTCTCCACCCCTCTCGTCACCTCTCTTTCCCCTCCCTCGCACCTCTCTTGTCCCCTCTCTCTCCCTTTCTCCCCCTCTGCACCCATCATCCCCTCTGTCTCACCCCATCGTCCTCCCTCTCCCCCCACCGTCCCCTCTCTCTCCCCCCTCTCTCCCTCTCTCATCCCCTTTCTCTCTTCTCCTCTCTTCCTCTCTTGTCCCCTCTCTCTTCCTCAATCTCACTCCCTCTCTCTTCCCCTCTCTCTCATTTCCCTTCTCTCTCTCCCTCTCGTCACCTCTCGCTCCCCTCTCCCCCTCCCCATCATCCCCTCTCTCTCCCTCCCTCATCCCCTCTCTCCCCATCTCTCCCACCACTGTCCGCTCTCTCTCCCTCTCTCGTCCCCTCGCTCCCCATCACCTCTCTCACCCTCTGTCTTCCCCTCTCGCTGTCATCCCCTCTCTCTCCCCCTCTCGTCACCCCTCTCACCCATCTCTTCTCCCCTCTCTCCCCTCTCTTGACCCCTCTCCCTCCCTGTCTCTCCCCCTCATCCCCAGCGTCCACACTCTCCCCCTTTCACTCCCCCTCTCTCCCCCATCGTCCCCTCTCTTTCCTTCTCTCGTTCCCCTCCCTCTCCCCCCTCGTCCCCTCGCCCCATCACCTCTCTCCCCCCATCGTCCCCTCTCTCCCGTCTCGTCCCCTCACTCCACTCCTCTCGTCACCTCTCTCTCCGCTCTCTCTCCCCCTCTCGTCCCCTCGCTCCCCCCTCTCATCAGCTCTCTCACCCTCTCTCTTCCCCTCTCTGTCGTCCCCTCTCTCTCCCCCTCTCGTCACCTCTCTCTCCCCCCTACGGCCCTCCTCTCGACCCCTCTCACTCCCTCTCTCTCCCCCTCATCCCCATCGCCCACACTCTCTCCCCCTCTCGTCCCCCTCTCTCCCTCCATCATCCCCTCTCTCACCCCATCCCCCTCTCTCCCCTCTCGTCCCCTCTCACTCCCCCAATCGTCCCCTCTCTCTCCCGCCCCTCTCTCTCCCTCGCTCGTCCCTTCTCTCTCACCCCGTCCCCTTCTCTCCCCTCTCGCCCCCCCTCACCCATCATCCCCTCTCTCTCCCTCGCCTCTCTCTCCCTCTCTCGTCCCCTCTCTCTCCACCCTCGTCCTCTCTCTCCCCCTCTTGTCCCACCTCTCTTAACCTCTCTCTCCCCGTCTCACTCCACCTCTCTCTCCCCCCATCGTCCCCTCTCTGTCCTTCTCTCGTCCCCTCTCTCTCCCCCTCTCGTCCCCTCGTTCCCCCATCACCTCTCACCCCCAATCATCCCGTCTCTCTCTCCCCTCTCGTCCCCTCACTCCACTCCTCTCGTCACCTCTCTCTTCCCTCTCTCTCACCTCTCTCATTCCCTCTCTCTCCTCCTCTCATCCCCTCTCTCTCCCCTTTCTATCCCCTCTCTCGCCCCCTCCATTTCACCCCTCTATATCCCTCTCTCGTCCCCTTTCTCGAACCTCGCGTCCCCTCTCTATCCACTCGTCACCTCTCTCCACCCCTCGCGTCACCTCTCTTTCCCCTCTCTCGCCCCTCTCTTCTCCCCTCTCTCTCCCTCTCTCCCCCTCTGCACCCATTGTTCCATCTCTCTCCCCCATCACCCCCTCTCTCTCCCCCTCTCGTCCCCTCTGTCTCACCCCATCGTCCCCTCTCTCACCCCCATCGTCCCCTCTCTCGCCCCACATCGACCCCTCTCTCTCTCCCTCTCTCTCCCCACTGTCCTCCCATCTCTCTCCCCCCCTCCCTCTCTATTCCCCTCTGTCTCTCTCTTCCGCTCTCTCTCACTCTCTTGTCCCCTCTCTCTCCCTCTTTTTCTCCCTCTCTCTTCCCCTCTCTCTGCCCGTCTCGTTCCCTCTCTCCCGTCTCTCCCCTCTCTCCCCCCCTCGTCCCCACTCTCTCCCTCAATATCTCCCCCTCTCTCTTCCACTTCCTCTCGTCACCTCTCTCTCCCCTCTCTCCCCTCTCTCTCCCCCTCTCGTCCCCTCTCTCTCCCCCATAGTCACCTCTGTCTCCCTCTCTCTCCCCTCTCTCCCTCTCTCTCATCCCCTCTCTCTCCATCATTGGTCCCCCTCTCTCCCGCTCTCGTCACCTCTCCCCCCTCATTTGTCCCCTTTCTCTCCCCCATCGTCCCCTCTCTCTTCCACCCTCGTCCCTTCTCTCTCACTCTCCTCCCCTCTCGCTCCCTCCCCACTCTCTCCTTCTCTTGTCGCCTCTCTATCCCCCTCTCGTCCACTCGCTCCCCCCTCTCATCACCTTTCTCACCCTCTGTCTTCCACTCTCTCTCGTCCCCCTCTCTCCCCCTCTCGTCCCCCTCTCCCGTCCCCTCTCTCCCGTCTCTCGACCCCTCTCCCTCCCTATCCTCCTCGCTCTCCCCCTCTCTCTTCCCCTCTCTCACACTCTCTTTCCCCGCTCTCCCCCCTCTCGTCCCCTCTCTCTCCCACAATCTCTCCCCCTCTCTCTTCCCCTCTTTCTCCCTCTCGTCGCCTCTCTCTCGTCCCATAGTCCCCCCTCTCTCCCGTCCCCTCTCTCCCCTCTCTCGACCCCTCTCCCTCCCTCTCCTCTTCTCTCTCCCCCTCTCTCTTCCCCTCTCTCTCTCTCTTCCCCCCTCTCCCTCCTCTCGTCCCCTCTCTCTCCCACAATCTCTCCCCCTCTCTCTTCCCCTCTTTCTCTCTCCCGTCCCCTCTCTCTCCCTCTCTCGTCTCCTCTCTCTCCACCCTCGTCCTCTCTCTCGCCCCCTATTGTCCCACCTCTCCTACCCTCCCTCTCCCCCTCTCTCCCCCCATCGTCCCCTTTCTCTCCCTCTCTCTCCCCCATCGTCCCCTCTCTCTCCCTCTCTCTCTCCTCTCTCTCCCTCTCTCTACCCTCTCTCCCTCTTTCGTCCCCTCACTCTCCCCACATCGTCCCCTCTCTCTCTAACCCATCATCCCCTCTCTCTCTCCTCTCACTCCCACCCCTCTCTCTCCTCCTCTCGTCCTCTCTCTCTCTCTCTCTCCCCCCCATCGTTCCCTCTCTCTCCTCCTCTTGTCCCTTCTCTCTCACCTCCATCCCCTCTCTCACCCCCATCATCCCTTCTCTTTCCACATCCTCCCCTCTCTCTCCACCTCTCGTCCCTTCTCTCTCATCCAGTCCCTTTCTCTCTCCCACCCATCTTCCTCCCTTTCTCGTCCCCTCTCTCTCTCCACCCTCATCCTCTCTCTCTCTCCCCCAGTTGTCCCACCTCTCTTTCCCTCTCTCTCCCCCTCTCACTCCCTTTCTCTCTCCCCCCATCGTCCCCTCTCTTTCTTTCTCTTGTTCCTTCTCTCTCCTCCTCTAATCCCCCCTCTCTCCCCCATCGACCCCCCTCTCTCCTCTCTCTCTCTCCCCCATTGAGCCCTCTCTCTCCCCTCTCTCACCCCCTCTCTCTCCTTCTGTCTTCCACTCTCTCTCTTTCCCTCTCTCTCTCTTCCCCTCTCTCCCTCTCTTGGCCCCTCCCTCTCCCCCTCTCTCCCCCCTCACTCCCACTCTCTCTCCCCCCATCGTCCCCTGTCTTTCCTTCTGTCGTCTCCTCTCTCTCCCCCATCGTCCCTTCACTCCCCCATCACCTCTGTCCCCTCATAGTCGCCCCTCTCTTCCCGCTCATCCGCTCACTCAACTCCTCTCGTCACCTCTCTCTCCCCTCTCTCTCCCCTTTCTCTCCGCTCTCTCGCGCCCTCCCTTCCCCCTCTCTCTCCCTCCCTCGTCCCCTCTCTATCCCGCTCTCATCCCCTTTATCCCCCCTCTCGTCACCTGTCTCCCCCTCTTATCACCTCTCTCTCCACCCCTCTCGCCCCTCTCTTGTCCCCTCTCTCTCCCCTATCATCCCCCTCTCTCTCTCCCCCCCACTCTCCCCCCCTCTCTCCCTCATTAGTCCCCCTCCCTCCTGCTCTCATCCTCTCTCCCCCCTCATTCGGCCCGTCTCTCTCCACCCATCGTCCACTCTCTCTCACCCATCGTTCCCTCTATCTCCCCCTCTCGTCCCCTCTGTCTCACCCCATCATCCCCCCTCTCTCTCTCCCCATCTCGTCACCTCTCTCTCCCCCCATCGACCCCTCTCTCTCCCTCTCTCTCCCCACCTCCCCGTCGTCCCCTCTCTCTTCCCCCCTCTGTCGCCTCTCTCCCTCTCTCTCCATCGTCCCCCCCTCTCCCTCTCTCTCCCGTCTCGCTCCCCCTCTCGTCCCCTCTCTCCCCCCCCATCATCTCCTCTCTCACACCCCATTGTCCCCCTCTCTCCCTCCCGTCTCAATCCCTCGTTCGTCCCCCCTTTCCCCCACCCTCGCACTCCTCCAGGGCCCCTCTCTGTCCCTCTCGCCCCCTCTCTCTCCCCCACTTTTCCCCACTTTCTCCCTGTCTCATACCCTCTCTCTCCCACCATCGTCCTCACTCTCTCCCCCCATCGTCCCCCCCCTCTCCCTCTCTCTCCCCTCTCTCTCCCAATCTCGTCCCCACTCTCTCCCCAGATCGTCCCCCCTCTCTTCCTCTCGTCTCCGCTCGCCCCCCCATCGTCCCCTCTGTCTCCCCTCACTCTCTCCCCCATCATGTCCTCTCTCTTCCCCATCGTCCCCTCTGTCACCCCAATCTCTCCCCCTGTCGTCCCCTCTCTCTCCCCATTGTGCCATCTCTATCCCACCATTGTCCTCTCTCTCTTCCTCTCTCTCCACTCTCTCCCCTCTCTGTCCCCGACTCGTCCCCTCTCCCTCCCCCCATCGTCCCCTCTCTCTCCCCTCTCTCCACCCCTCTCCATCCCCTCTCTCTTCCTCTCTCTCTCTCTCCATACACCCTTCCCTATCATCCCCTCTTTGTCCCCCCGTCCCCCTCTCTCCCTCCATCGTCCCCTCTCTCCCTCTCTTTCTCCCCGTCTCTCCCCAATCATCCTCTCTCTCTCCCTCTCTCTCCCTCTCTCTCCTCCTCTCGACCCCTCCCTCTCTCTCTCTCTCTTCCACTCTCTCTCCCCCATCATCACCTCTCTCATCCCCCATAGACCCCTCTCTCTCCCTCCCCTTTCAATCCCTTGTTCGTCCTCTCTCTCCCCCCACCGTCCCCTCTCTCTCCCCTCTCCTCCTCTCTCTCTCCCCCTGGCTTGTCCCCTCACTCTCCCACCATTGTCCTCATTCTCTCCCCCCATCCTCCCCTCTCTCTCTCTCCCTCCCTCTACCCTCTCTCGCCCCATCCTCCCCTCTCTCTCCCCCATTGTCCTCTCTCTCTCCCTCTCTCTCCTCTATCTCCCTCACTCTTCCCTCTCTCTCCTCCCATCGTCCCCTCTCTCACCCCTCAGTCTCCCCTCTCTCTCCCTCCATCGACCCCTCTCTCACCGTCTCTCTGTCGCCCGTCGTCCTCTCTCTCCCCTCTCTCTTCCCCATTGTCTCCTCTCTCTACACTTTAATCCCCTCTCTCTCCCCCCATCATCCCCTCGCTCTGCTTCTCTTGTCCCCTCTCTCGTCCTCTCTCTCTCCCCCATCGTCCACCCTCTCCCTCTCTCTCCCCTCTCTATCCCTCTCTCGTCCCCTCACTTTCCTCCCATCATCCCATCGGTCTCCCCTCTCTCTCCCCCTCTCGTCCCCTCCCTCTCTTTCTTTTGTCCCCTCTCCCTCCCCAATCGTCCCTCCTCTCACCCTCTCTCTCCCTCCTCTCACTCGCTCTCTTGTCCCCCCTCTCTCCCCCCATCGTCCCCCCTTTCTCCCTCTCTCTCCCCTCTCTCTCTGTCTCTCTCACTCTCTCTCCCCCCCATCGTCCCCTCTCTCTCACTCTCTCGTCCCCTCTCTCCACTTGTCTCATACCTTCTCTCTCCCCCATCATTCTCTCTCTCTCCCCCATTATCCCCTCTCTCTCCCTCTGTCTCCCCCCATCGTCCCCTCTCTCCCCCTCTCTCTTCCCATCGTGCCCTCTCTTTCCCCCAGTCTTCCCATCTCTCTCCCTCTCTCTCCCCCCATTGGCTCCTCTCTCTCACTCTCTCTACCCTCTCTCTCACCCTCTCTCTCCCCTCACTCTCTACACTCCCCATCCTCCTATCTCTCTCCCTCTCTCAACCCCTCTCTCTCCCCACATCGCCCCTCTCTCTCCCCCTCTCTCCCCTCTCTCTCCCTCATTAGTCCCCCTCTCTCCCCCTCTCGTCCCCTCGCTCCCCCTGTCATCACCTCTCTCCCCCTCTCGTCCCTTCTGTCTCACCCTTGTCCCCTCTCTCTCTCCCCTCGCTCTCTCTCTCTCCTCCCCTCTCTCTCTTCCTCCCCCCTCCTTCTCTCGTCCCCTCTCTCTCCCCCTCTCGTCCGCTAGCTCCCCCTCTCATCACCTGCTCCCCCTCTCTTCCCTCTCTCTCTCTCATTACCACTCTCCATCTCTCAACCCTCTGTCTCCACCCTCGTCCTCGCTCTCTCTCTCCCCCTCTTGTTGCACTTCTGTTACACTCTCCCTCCCCCTCTCTCCACCTCTCACTCCTCCACTCTTCCCCCATCGTCCCCTCTCTCTCCTTCTCTCGCCCCCTCTCTCTCCCCCCCTCGTCCCCTCGCTTCGACCTCTCATCACCTCTCTCCCCCCTCTCTCTTTTCGCCTCTCTCTCTCGACGACTCTCTCTCCCCCTCACGTCAACTCTCTCTCTCCTCTCTCATCCACTCTCACCCCCCTCATCCAATCTCTCTCCCCTCTCCCTCCCCCTCTCTCTCTCCCTCCCCTCTCTCTCTCCCTCACTCGTCCCCTCTGTCTCCCTCTCTCTCCCCGTCACCCCCATCGTCCCCGCTCTCTCCACCTCTCGTCCACTCTCTCTCCCCATCACCCTCTCTCTCTCCCCCATCCTCCCATCTCTCTCCCTCTCTCAACCCCTCTCTCTCCCCCTCTCGTCCCCTCTCTCTCCCTCTCTCCTCGCCTCTGTCCCTCCCCTCTGTTTCCCCCTCTCGTCCCTTCTCTCTCCACTCTCGTCCTCTCTCTCACCTCGTCTTGTCCCACCTCTCTTGCCCTCTCTCTCAACCCTCTCTCCCCCCTCACTGCCCCCCTCCCCCATCGTCCCATCTCTCTCCCCCTCTCGTCCCCTCACTACCCCCTCTCATCACCTCTCTCCCCTCTCTCCATCTCTCCTCCCTATCACCTCTCTCGTCCCCTCTCTCTCTCCCCCTTTCTCCCTCTCTCGTCCCCTCTCGCTACCGCCATCATCCCTCTCTCCCGTCTCTCTCCCCTCGCTCTACCCCCATAGTCCACGCTTTCTCCCTCTCTCATCACCTCTCTCCCCATCTCATGCCCTCTCTTACCCCCCATCGCCGATCTCTCTTCCCCATCGTCACCTCTCTCATCCCCTATCGTCCATTCTCTCTCACCCCATCCCTCTCTCTCCCACCTTGTCCCGTCTCTCTCCCTCTCTCCTCCCCTCCCTCTCCCTGACCTCTCTCCCCCTCTCTCCTCCCCTCTCTCTCCCTCCCCTCCCTCTCCCTCCCCCCTCTCTCCCTCTCTCATCCCATCTCTCTCCACACTTGTCCTCTCTCTCTCTCCCCCTCTTGTCCCACCTCTCTTACCCTCTCTCTCTCCCCCCCTCGCCCCCTCTCACTCCCCCCTCTCCCCCACCGTCCCCTCTCTCTCCACACTCGTCCTCTCTCTCACCCCTCTCTCCCCCTCCCACTCCCCTCTCTCCCCCATCATCCCCTCTCTCTCCTTCTCTCGTCCCCTCTCTTTCCCCCTCTCGTCTGCTAGCTCCCCCTCTCATCACCTGCTCCCCCCCTCTTCCCCCTCTCTCTCTTGTCCCCTCTCTCCTCCTCATGTCACCTCTCTCTCCTCTCTCTTCCCCTCTCTCCCCCTGTCATCCTCTTTCTCTCCCCTCTCTCGTCCCCTCTCTCTCCCCCATCATCCCTTGTCTCTATCCCATCATCCCCTCCCTCTCCCACTCTCGTCCCCTCTCTCTCCCCCTATCATCCCTTCTCTCTCACACCCGTCCACTCTCTCCCCTCTCATCACCCCTCTCTCACCTCTCTCCTCCCCTCTCTCTCCCTCCCCTATCTCTCCCTCTCTCGACCCTCTCACTCTCCACCCTCGTCCTCACTCTCTCCCCCTCTTGTCCCACCTCTCGTACCCTCTCTGTCCCCCCACTCTCCTCCTCTCACTCCCCCACTGTCCCCCCATCGTCCCCTCTCTCTCTTTTTCTCGTCCACTCTCTCCTCTCCTCTCTTCCCCTCGCTCCCCCCTCTCATCACTTCTCTCCCCCACAACTTCACCCCTCTCTATCTCTCGTCTCCTCTCTCTCTCCCTCATGTCACCTCTCTCTCCCTTTTCTAGGCCCCTCTCTCCCCCTCTCATTCCCTCTCTCTCCCGTCTCTCGTCCCCTCTTCCTCCCCCTCTCGCTCCCTCTTTTGTCCACTCTCTCTCCCTCTCTCTCCCCATCACCCCCAACGTCCCCTCTCTTTCCCCCTCTTATCCCCGCTCTCTTCCACATCATCCCCTCTCTATCCCCCTCTCCTCCCCTCTCTCTCTCCACCTCTCGTCCACTCCCTCTCCCCCTATTGTCCCTTCTCTCTCACACCCGTCCACTCTCCCCCTCTTTTGCCCCCTCTCACTCCCTCTCTCCTCCACTCTCTCTCCCTCCCCTCTCTCTCCCACTGTCAACCCCCACTCTCCACCCTTGTCCTCTCTCTCTCCCCCTCTTATCCCACTTCTGTTGCCCTCTCCCTCCCCCCTCTCTCTGCCTCTCACTCCTCCACTCTCCCCCCATCGTCCCCTCTCTATCCTTCTTTCGTCCCCTCTCTCTCCCCCCTCTCGTCCCCACGCTCCCCCCTCTCATCACCTCTCTCCCCCTCTCTCTTCCTCTCTCTCTATCTCCCCCACTCTCTCTCCCCCTCACGTCACCTCTCTCACCCCTCTCTCGACCCCTCTCTCCCCCTCGCATCCAATCTCTCTCCCCTCTCTCGTCCCCTCAGTCTCCCTCTCTCTCTCCCCGTCACCACCATCATCCCCGCTCTCTCCGCCTCTTGTCCCCTCTCTCTCTCCCCATCCGCCCATCTCTCTCCTTTCTCTCGACCCCTCTTTCTCCCCCTCTCATCCCTTCTCTCTCTCCCTCTATTCCTCTCTCTTCCCCACTCTCTCCCCCATCATCCCCTCTCTGCCCCCTCTCTCCTCCCTCTCTCCCTTGTCTCTACCCCCATCGTCCCCTCTCTCTTCCCTATCGTCCCCTCGCTCTCCCCCTATCATCCCTTCTCTCTCACCCCCGTCCCCACTCTCTCCCCTCTCTTCCCCTCTCTTCCTCTCTCCTCCCCTCTCTCTCCTCCCCTCTCTCTCTCGTCCCCTCTCTCTCCACCCTCGTCCTCGCTCTCCCCCTCTTGTACCACCTCTCTTACCCTCTCTCTCCCCCTCTCTCCCCCGCTCAACCCACTCCCCATCGTCCCCTCTCTCTCCTCTTGTCCCCTCTCTCCCCTCCTCTCTTCCCCTCGCCCCCTCTCATAATCTCTCTCCCCCTCTGTCTTCCCCTCTCTCTCCGTCTCTTGTTCCCTCTCTCTCCCTCTCTCGCCCCCTCTCTCTCCCTCTCTCGGTCCCCCTCTCTCGTCCCCTGTCTCCCCCCTCTCGTCCCCACATTCCACCCCTCTCGTCACCTCTCTCTCCCTTCACTCTCACCTCTCTCGTCCCCTCTCTCTCCCCATCTCATCCCCTCTCTCTCCCCTCTCTCATCCATGCTCTTTCCCCCTCTCTCCCCCTCTCGTCTGCTACCTCCCCCTTCTCGTCCCCACACTTTCCCCCTCTCTCTCCCTCTCTCGTCCCCTCTCTCACCCCCATCGTCCCCTCTCTCTCCCCATCGTCCCCTCTCTCTCCCTCTCTCGTCCTCTCTCTCTCTCACCCATCGACCCGTCTCTCTCTCCCATCATCTCCTCTCTCTCCCTCTCTTTCCCCTCTCTCTCCCCCATCGTTTCCTCTCTCTCCCCATCATCTCCATCTCTCCCCCCGTCGTCCCCCTCCCTCCCTCCATCCTCCCATCTCTCTCCCCGTCTCATTGCCTCTCTCTGTCACACTGTCTGACTGTCTCTCTCAGCTCTCCCTCCCTCTCTTGCCTCCTCTGTCTCTCTCGTGCCCCTTTCTTTCATCCCTCTGTCTCTCGTTCGCCTCCCCTCTCTTTTGCTGTCCCTCTCTCTCCCACTCTCTCTGTCTATCCCTCTCTGTGTCCCCCTCCCACACTCGCATTCTCTCTCTCTTACTCTTCCTATCTCTCTCTCACTCTTCCTCTCTCTCTTGTGCACTCAGCCTCTCTCAAACTCTCTCTCCCTCTCTCTTGCTCCCATCTCTTGCTCATCTCACTCTCTCTCTCGCTCGCTCACTCGTGCTCTGCCTGTCTGTCTGTCTGTCTCTCTTCCTCTCTCTCAGTCCTCCCTCCCTCTGTCACCTCTTCTTTCTCACTCTTACTCTATCTCTCTCTATGTCTGTCTGTTGCTCTCTCTCTCTCTCTCCTTATCTCTCTCAGTCCTCCCTCCCTCACCTCCTCTCTCTCGCAACCCTCTCTCTCATCTCTCTGTCTCTAGCTTGCCCCCTTCTCTTGCTCTGCCCTCCTCTCTCTTGCTCTTCCCGTCTCTGTTTCTCGCTCTCCCTCTCTCAAATGCTCGTGCTCTCTCTCTCTGTATCCCTCTCCCTTTCTCCCCTCGCACTCTCTCCCCTCTCTCTCCCCCTCTCTCTCCCCCTCGTTCTCTCCCCCTCGCTCTCTCTCTCTGTCGCCCCTCTCTCTCCCCTCTCTTGCTCTCTTTCGCTCACTCTCTCCCTGTCTCCCTGTCTCCCTCCTCGCTCTCTCCTCTCTCTTGCTCTCTCACTCCCTCTCGTATCTGCCCCCTCTTTCCCTCTCTCTTGCACCTTTCTCCCTCTCTCTTGTTCTCTATCGTTCTCTTTCATTCTCTTTCTCTCTCGTTCTCTCTCTCTCTCGTTCTCTCTCTCTGGTTCTCCCTCTCTCGCTCTCTCCCTTTCTCTCTTTATCCCTCTGTCTATCACCCCCCCTCTCTCTCGCCCCTCTCTCTCTCGCACCTCTCTTTCTTTAGCCCCTGTCTGTTCTCTCTCTCTCACCACTGTCTTCCTCATTCACTCTTGCCTTATCACTCTTTCTTTGTCTCTGTCTCTCTCTCTCTCTGTCTCTTATGGCCTTCACTCCGTCTCTTGCCTCCTCTCTCTCTCTACCTCTCACTTGCCCCATTTCTCCATCTCGCTCTCCCCTATCTCTCGCTCCCTCTCCCTCTCTCGTGGCCTCTCTCTCTCACTCCCCCCTCTCTCTTTCTCTGTTGCCCTCTCTCTATCCCGCCCCTTCTCTCTCTCTCTATCAATCCTCTCTCTCTCAACCATCTCTCTCCCTCTCTCTCTCATATCTGGCCCCTCTCTCCCTCCATATTGACCTCTCTCTCTCTCGCCCCCTCTTTCTCTCGCTGTCTCTCTCGTGCACACTCTCTCCCCCTTGCTCACTTCCTTTCTTCATCTCTCTGCGACTCTTTCTCTCATTATGGCTTCTCTCTCTGTCATCCTCTCCCTGTCGCCATCTCTCACTACCCTCTATCACTCTTGACCTCTCTCTCTCTCGACACATCTCTCCCTCCTTTGCGCTCTCATCCCATCTCACTCTCGCTGTCGCACCCTCTCTTCCTCTCAACCCCGTCGCCCTCTCTCATCTCTCTCTCTCTCTCTCTTTCTCGCTCTCCCTCTCTGTCTCTCTCGACCCTCCCTCCCACTCCCGCCTCCTCTCTCTCTCTACCCCCTCTCTCTCTGTCTCTCTCTATCTCTCTCTTTCACGCCCCACTCTCTGTCATCTGTCACTCGCTAGTCGCCTCTCTCTCACTCCCACCCCGTCTCTTTCACAAACTCTCTCCCACATTCCCGCTCTCTCATCCTCTCTCTCTCGCTCTCGCAACCTCTTCTCCTCTGTCACTCCTCTCCCTGTCGGTCTCTCTCGCCCGTCTCCCTCCCTCTCTCTCTCTCTCTCACACACACACACAGCCCCCTCTATCTTTCTCTTGCCCACTCTCTCCCTCTCTCACTCTCCCATTTTCTCCCTCCCTTCCTCTCGCTCTGTCTCGTCCTCTCTTGCCCCCTCACACTCGCTCTCACACTCTCTCTCTCTCTTGCCCCCCCTCTCTCTCGACCACCCCCTACACACTCCCGTCTCCTTCTTGACCTTGCTCTCTCACCATTTCTCCCTCCTGCCCTCGCTCTCTCTCTCGTCCCGTCTCTCTCTCACCCCTTTCTCTCTTGCCCCCTCCCTCACCCATCTCTCAGTCTCACACTTTCTCTCACCCACTCTCTCTCGTATCCCTCACTCTCATTATCTCCTCCCGTGTGTCTCTCTTTCTTTTCCTCAAACTATCTCTCTCTTGCCCCTCTCTCTCCCTGCCCCTCACTCTCTCTCCACATTCTCCCACTCTCGATCTCTCTTCCTCGGTGACTCTCTCTCTCTCTCTCCACCTCCTTCCGTTTCTCTTCGGCTGAATCTCTCTCCCTCCCTCCCTGTCTATCTGCCACACACTGTCTCCCTGGTCCTTCCCTTCCCCTCTGACCCAGAGACTGGGGTGTTGGTGGTGTGGCTGCGTTTGCGATGGTGGGGATGGGATATGGGAGGAGGGGGGAAATGTGGTAGAGATGGAATTGCAGAAGGGAGACAGAGGCGGCAAGAGAGAGAGAGTGAGGGGGAGGGGGAGAGGGAAGAATGGAGGCAGGTGGAGAAACCAGTTTTGGGTGTGTGTGTGAGAGAGGGGGATGAGGGAGAATGAAGAAGAGAGGTGGTGGAAGAGAGAGAGAGAGAATTGAGGAGGAAGAGAGGAAATGGGGAGGCCAGGTTGGATTGGGGGGATAGAGGGAGTTAAACCCAGCTCCTGAGCTGAGGGCGCGGTGCCCTACCCTTCCCTGAGGACCAGGACTTGGGACTGAGTCTGTCTCTCTCCAGCTCAGCTTCTCCAACACAAAGACACACAACAACATCGGTCACTCTGCTGCTCGGCACGCTTTAATCAACATTTTTATTGGTTACAAATGGAAGTGATGGATACAGTCAGTGGGATGGAGCCTTTTCTCACTGGCCCCTGAGTTGTGAGAAACATTGAAATGTTTCCCTGTAACCCCCCTGTGGGATAAGGATGGACAAACCAGCGCTACCCTAAGTCTGTTACCATAGCGACAGGCTGCTCCATCGCGGAAACACTGAACTGAAATGAGAAAATCCCGGATGGATTGATTAATGAGGGAATTTGATGGATGGATGGATTTGGGTGAAGGGATATTTCACCACATTCTTCAGCTGCTGCCTGAACTTAGTCTGGGTCACGGCATAAATCACGGTGTTTGTGCAGCAACTGAGGAGCTGCAGCATGAAGCCCAATTCCTGCACAAAGGGATGGAGATACACATACCCATACTCAATATCATACATCCGGGTCAATATAGAATACAGCATTAACGTTGACCATAACAGGATGAAATTGGCCGAGATCACAAACAGTAAAATGATGGATTTTTTTCGGTTTCTCATTTCAGTGTCAGACTGAGCGTCCCCATTGGTGTGAGCGCGGAGTCTCCTGCGGGCTCTGCTGGTCACTAAAATGTGTCTGACGGTGAGAACATTGAGCAGCAGAATCAGGAGAAATGGGACACACGGGGTTAGAATGTTGTGGAGGAACTCGATTGTGACCCAGACACTGGAGTAATAAACAGCGATTGTTACAACACAAAACCAGCGGGCGTTCCACAGCCGATACCGAGCCTCGAACATAAAATACCAGAAAATGTTCTTTAAACAGCTCAGCACAGTCACTGCTCCCAGAACCACAGCCGCCGTTTTCTCACTGCAATATTTACTTTTCAGCTTCTGGCAACAAATGGCCACAAACCGATCAAAGGTGAAAGTGACGGTGAACCAGACAGAGCAGTCAGTGGCTGCATAAAGCAGGACGGCGTGGATATTACACACAGGGGCGGAGACCATCGGGAAATAAAACTGTTCCCGATAAACAATGGGAATGTGTCTCAGGATCAGGTCGAGGATAATGACCAGGAGATCCGCCGCTGCCATGGCCCCCAGGTAACGTCTGACACATGGAGACAATCCACAATCTTTATAAAGCAGGACGTAGATGGTCACTACGTTAACTGTGAGGAAGGAAAACAAACGCATTATCCATCAGCCTGGAGGCAAAGGGACCCGTTTGATCAGGGACCCAGTGAGATTTTCAAATGTGTCCTTGTATTCAGGGATTTATTAAAATAATTGGAGCTGGAATAACAAATGGGAAAGTCAGAATTACTGACAAAAATGTGACATAAACCACAAGAAACCCTCCCTCCCCAAACACACAGAGACACATCCATAAGGACAGATGGTTTCTAGAACATTCCCACACACTCGATCACTCGAGAGCAGACACAGGTCACTCCTTCCGAGTTCCTAATACGGAGGGTGGGAATGTTGCTGTCCTGAAGGTTTCTCTCCCAGTTTCCTGAAGACAAACGGAGTTTGGGAATTCCTGTATTTTGGTCTAAATTGTGGTCGATCCTGTGTCGTGGAGAAATGTAAACGCAGGGAAAATGTATTCACCCCTTTAACTGCCTGAGGGGCCTTCGGAACAGTGTCTCCTTCTCCCTGGAACGGGATCTCTTCCCTCGGGATCTTATCGTTTGTTCAATTCACTGACGTCCAGCCGTTCACAAACAATATCAGGGACAGAACGTTCCGGGGAATGTCAGTTATAGAACGTCGGGGACAGAACGTTCCAGGGAATGGCAGTTATAGAATGTCAGGGACAGAACGTTCCAGGTAATGGCAGTTATAGAATGTCAGGGACAGAACGTTCCAGGGAATGGCAGTTATAGAACGTCGGGGACAGAACGTTCCGGGGAATGTCAGTTATAGAATGTTGGGGACAGAACGTTCCGGGGAACTCCTTGACCTGTCCATGACCTTCCCCCATCCTCTCTGACCTATCACCTCTCCCCCACCTCCGTCTCCCGATCTCCTTCCCAGCTCCCTTACCCCAGCCCTAGCTCCTGCACCAGCCCTAGCCCCGCCATCTCCCATTTATCTCTCAGCTCCCCGGCCCACAAGCCTCATTCCTGATGAAGGGATTATGCCTGAAACGTTCATTCCCCTGCTCCTCGGATGCTGCCTGACCTGCTGTGCTTTTCCAAGCACCACACTCCCAGTCAGCAAACAGTCCGAAACTGTTATACTCACAAGATCGGGCCTGATGGGTAATTTAGATTAGATTAGATTACCTACAGTGTGGAAACAGGCCCTTCAGCCCAACAAGTCCACACCGACCCTCCGAAGACCAACCCACTCAGACGCATTCTCCTACATTTACCCCTTCACCGAAAACTACGGGCAATTTAGCATGGCCAATTCATCCAATCTGCACATCTTTGGACTGTGGGAGGAAACCGGAGCACCCAGACGAAACCCACACAGACACGGGGAGGATGTGCAAACTCCACACGGTCAGTCGCCCGAGGCTGGAATTGAACGTAGGTCTGTGCTGCTGTGAAGCAACAGTGTGAACCACTGTGCCACCGTACTCACCCATAATGTTTCATGGAACCCCATCACCATCCCGGGGCATATCCTGTCCCACCGGCAGGACAGACCCACCCGTGGTGGGGACACCCTGGGATACAGTCAGGGAAGGAGTTACCCTGCAAATCCCCAACATTGATTCCAGAACCCAGGAAATCTCATGGTAACAGGTCATGGTCAAGGAAGTCGCCTGAGGATGGTTGTCTCCTGCCCCCCCCACCACCCCTC
Organism: Chiloscyllium punctatum; assembly: GCF_047496795.1. Taxonomy (NCBI): domain Eukaryota; kingdom Metazoa; phylum Chordata; class Chondrichthyes; order Orectolobiformes; family Hemiscylliidae; genus Chiloscyllium; species Chiloscyllium punctatum. Next base: position 31,506,269 of record NC_092751.1, read on the forward strand.
CTCTTGGAAACAAATCAGAGGAAGCACTGAGGGTGATAAGGACTCAGACCATCCTCTGGGTGTGGGACTTCAATGTCCATCACTAAGAGTGTCCCCACAGGCCCGCCGCTGCCTGAGCAGGGACAGGATTCAATACACAACAGCCAGACCAGGGGAAACATTCTCCCCAATCTCCTTGTCCCAAATGGATCTGTCCCTGACAGTATCTGTTGGAGCAGTCAGTACACAGTCCTGGTGGAGGCACAGTCTCAGCCTCATACTTGACACACTCAAGATTAGTGTGTTCCTGGAAAAGCACAGCAGGTCAGGCAGCATCCGAGGAGCAGGAAAATCACCGTTTCAGGCAGCAGACCTTCATCACGAATGAGACTGCGACCCTCCGGGATGGAGAGATAAATAATATTAGGCGTATTGCTCACTGTGTGATGTGGCACACCCTCCTGTGAATTAGGACATACTTCTAAAGGGCTGAGCACATGGAAACTGGCCATCCATGAGGCACTGTGGGCCATTAACAGCTGCAGCATCAATGACCTTCCCTCCATCATAAAGTCAGAAGGGGCCTATTTTGAAACTGATGGTTTCAAAATATTCAGCACCACTCACAACTGCACTGATACTGATGCAGGCTATTCAGCCCATCAAGAGTTTTAAACAGGAACAGAATGAGGCCATTCAGCCATTGGAGGCTGTTAAACAGCGATTGGAAAAGAACTTTTAATCTCTCATACCTGTTACATAGGAAATGGAAGGGAACATTCAGCATTTCAAAGCTGATACACGGGAATACGGGGAGCTGTGTAGACCACAGCAGTGCATTGATCTATAAACCCAGACTAGATATCTGTCCAGGACGGGGAGCTGTGCAGACCACAGCAGTGCATTGATCTATAAACCCAGACTAGATATCTGTCCAGGACAGGGAGCTGTGCACACCACAGCAGTGCATTGATCTATAAACCCGGACTAGATATCTGTCCAGGACGGGGAGCTGTGCAGACCACAGCAGTGCATTGATCTATAAACCCGGACTAGATATCTGTCCAGGATGGGGAGCTGTGCAGACCACAGCAGTGAATTGATCTATAAACCCAGACTATATATCTCTCCAGCACGGGGAGCTGTGTAGACCACAGCAGTGCATTGATCTATAACCCCGGACTAGATATCTGTCCAGGAGGGGGAGCTGTGGCGACCACAGCAGTGGATTGATCTATAAACACAGACTACATATCTGTCCAGGACAGGGAGCTGTGCAGACCACAGCAGTGCATTGATCTATAAACCCAGACTAGATATCTGTCCAGGACGGGGAGCTGTGCAGACCACAGCAGTGCATTGATCTATAAACACAGACTTGATATCTGTCCAGGGCGGGGAGCTGTGCAGAATTCCACTGTGCACTAATGTGTGAACCTGAAAGAAATATCCTTCCAGTATGTGGAGCTTCTCGGACACTATCTATAAACCTCAACCAGTTAGTCTGACCAGCACAGGGAACAGTGCAGTAATCACCATGAATTAATCTGTAAAAGAGTAGCATTTACTCTCACCGCATGTAGGACTGTGGACAATACCCCAGTGCATTGATCTGTAAACCAGGAGCAGTTACCCTCCCAGCATGTAGGACTGTGTACACCACCCCAGTACATTGATCTGTAACCCAGGAGCAGTTACCCTCCCAGCATGTAGGACAGTGTACACCACCCCAGTACATTGATCTGTAACCCAGGAGCAGTTACCCCCCCAGCATGTAGGACTGTGTACCCCACCCCAGTGCATTGATCTGTAACCCAGGAGCAGTTACCCTCCCAGCATGTAGGACTGTGTACCCCACCCCAGTGCATTGATCTGTAACCCAGGAGCAGTTACCCTCCCAGCATTTAGGACTGTGTACACTGCCCCAGTGCATTGATCTGTAACCCAGGAGCAGTTACCCTCACAGCATGTAGGACTGTGTGCACCACCCCAGTGCATTGATCTGTAACCCTGGAACAGTTACCCTCCCAGCATGTAGGACTGTGTACCCCACCCCAGTGCATTGATCTGTAACCCAGGAGCAGTTACCCTCACAGCATGTAGGACTGTGTACCCCACCCCAATGCATTGATCTGTAACCCAGGAGCAGTTACCCTCCCAGCATGTAGGACTGTGTACCCCACCCCAGTGCATTGATCTGTAACCCAGGAGCAGTTACCCTCCCAGCATTTAGGACTGTGTACACTACCCCAGTGCATTGATCTGTAACCCAGGAGCAGTTACCCTCACAGCATGTAGGACTGTGTGCACCACCCCAGTGCATTGATCTGTAACCCTGGAGCAGTTACCCTCCCAGCATGTAGGACTGTGTACACCACCCCAGTGCATTGCTCTGTAACACTGTGTTAGATCCCTGCCCAGTGTGGGGAAACTTGCAGCCCATGCTGGAATTGACAGGATGTGCAGCTCCCACCCATTTCCATCTCCATATCTCAATTGGGCCATGAAGAGGGGGTGCTGTGAGTGTGAACATCATTGCCAGAGAGAGATGGCGAGGGAGTCAATTTAAACAATGACAAATAAGAGGGGTTTGGGAAATAGACAGAGAGGGGGAGACTGAGAGACAATGTTATGGAAGCATGTGTTCCCAGGTTTCAGAATGCTGAAATGAAAACATTTTAACAGCATCCTGTAACATAAGCCAGTGTTTCCAGGAGTGATAGGTGAACATGAATTTGTTGGTGTACAGATGATGCAGAGTTTTGGATGAGTATTTGTTCTGCAGCTTTGTATCTGAGTATAGGGTCAGCAGAGTCTTTGACTCATTGGGCTAAATCTAACAATAATTTGTCTCAGTGCCATTTTCATTGACTGTGACAGAGGGATCATCCGCACTAGGCCGAGCTAGTTTCCTGGTGCTATCATATCGAACTCACCTCATTAACTACCCACCCCACCCCATGGTGTCCCTCTCATTCAATACCAGCCCGATTCTTCCACCCATCATGACTGGAGGTACTCACCATCGCCTGAGTTCCCCTGGATATTCCGTGATCCCTGGCACTGGGGCCATCTTTAAAAGGCCAAGGGGCACACGGTTGAGCTTTCTCAGTTTGGAGCTGCCCTGCACAGTTCACCTCGAGCATGGCAGATCATGGGCAATTACACCACGGTTTGTCGTCAGGAGCACGGAGGTCCTGGTGGATGGACTAGTACAGAGGGGGCCCATTCTCTTCCCAGAGGGGGCCACACCACCAGACCCACCGAGCATGGTCTGAGCTCCCCACCCAGCTCAGTGCAGTATCTGCGGTCTGCAGAAATGCCCAGCAATACAGGACAAGCATCAATAACCTTCCCCACTCTGTCAGGATAAGGATCACCGTATTCTCTCTGCTCCTTCACACTCACTGTATATCTGTTGTAGCACCGACATCGAACAAGGCTCATGCTCAACCACACTCACTTCTGCAAACAGCACCTTCTCTCTCTCTCTCTGTCTATGTCTCTGTCTTTGTCTGTCTCTGTCTATCTCTGTCTCTCTGTCTCTCTCCCCCTCCCTCCACTTTACCCCCCCCCCCATTAATAACATTGCATGGATACAACACTGTGGACTGACTCCCCTCAGACTCCTCACCATGACCCTGTTCCCCACCTCTTCCAGCACTAACAGCAGGACCACACACCCCGACCCTTCCTCCCTCCCCTTCTCCCATTCCAGGAGAAACAGCCTGGAATAGGACAGAAAGGGCCTATCCGGGTGATGGAGTTTCCGATATCCGTTCCCTCACACGCCCCTCCCCCCGCCATGTGGGGAGGACCCTGGTAGGAGCCGGAGAGGACCGGGACACCTCGTGTGGAGATTCTGAAACATCCACGTCCCACCGACCGAGTAAGGAGCAATGTTCAGCGAAGGGCAATTCTCACTTTAAACCCACTGACATCTCCATTTCCCCCCGGCACAACTTAGAAGCCGTGGCCCTGATGCCATCTCCCTTTTGTGTTGAGCTGGTACAAATGGCATCCCCACGGTCTCGATGGGCAGGAGGGTGGGCTCACAATACATCGTCTCCACCACCTCCCAGGAAGGGAGGCCGGAGACTCCCTCCTATACCTCCCCCTATAAACAGCTCAGATACTGAAACTGATCTGTGATAGTTACTGCTCTCCTCACTTGTCTTGACATCTTAAACAATCTATGATCACATACAGGCAGGGCTCTCTGCTCGTGCACTCCCTTTATAACGGTATGACCTGTATTAAACTGTCTTTCAATGTCTTTCCTACCACAGTCCATCACCTCACACTGCTCTGCATTGATCCCCATCTGCCTTACACCTGAACACTACTCCAACGTGTCATTGTCCTGTTACAGTTCCACACTCTCCTCCATAGACTTCAGAGTTCTTCCAGGTTTGGTGCCACCTACAGACATTGAGATTGTTATAGTGTCACAGTCCCAATGAAAGATCTGAAATCCTGCCACACTCACGAGTGTGAGCAAGTGAAATACTGATATATTCCCACTGACAGAGTGTAATAATGACATACTGTCAATGGAGCAACAAAACTCCTGACATATACGAGACACAGTAGATGAAATATTGACAAACCACAGAGCAAGAGAAATCGGATAGGTCCCACTTATCAATATTCATCAGGGTATAATGTGATGGAGTTGAAAGTGTGCACTGTACCTTTAAGAGAGAGGGAAAGCTGTTCTGAACTGAGAGCTTACAAGCACCTGTGATACGAGAGGATGGCAGACCCAGACACAGTATATTGATGTAGGGCTGGAGTCAGGTAATAAGCAGTTCAGAGAAAGAGAGTCCCAGAGTTGTGAATGGTTCATGTAAAATGTTCACTTTCAGCATGAAAAAATAAATTGATTTGATTATTTAAATAGTAGATTTTGGTAGGTCTGTCACTCATATTTTAGCAGTTTACGAGGCGAACTTATGTTTAGTTTAAATTATCAGATGAGCTTCATGCAGTGTCCTAACAATTCCCGTGTGTGTATCTGTGTGTCTCTGTGTGGGGCAAGTCTGTCAGTCTCTGTGGTGCTTAAAGTGATGCAATGCCACCCTCTGCTGGCCTCCCCACGCCACTGCACAGACATTGGCAGAGGGTGAAAACCAACTGGGATTCATTCAGAGATGGGGAGGGAGAGGGCAGCTGCTCACAGCACCATCCAAACTGATGTCTTATCCATGTACTGATCTAAATGTCCTTTAAACGCTGTAACTGTCCCTACTTTCACCACTTCCTCTGGAAGTTCATTCCACACACAAGCCAGACTCTGTCTAAAATAATTACCTCTCATGACATTTGTGAATCATTTTTCCTCGCATCTTAAAATATCCCTCAGTTTTGAATCCCCAACTCTAGGGAAAAGACATCAGCCTTTCTGCTTATCTGTACCCCTCACGATTTTGTAAACTTCTGTGAAGTTACCACTTAATATCATCCTCTCCAGTGAAAAAAGTCCCAGCCTATCCAGCCTCTCCTTATAGCTCACACCCTCCTTTCCCAGCAACATCCAGGTTAATCTCTTCTCTATCCTCTCCAGCTTAATAATATCAAGGTCAATAATATCAAAGTGAATAGTCAAGGTGTTTTCTAAGGGTACGGGGTGTCAAAAACTAGAGGACATAGGGTTAAGGTGAGAGGGGAAACATTTAAAAGTGACCTAAGGGGCAACATTTTCACCCAGAGGGTGGTGTGCCTATGGAATGAGCGGGCAGGGTGACCAGACTGGACACAGTATTCCAGAAGGGGTCTCACCAATGTTCTGTACAACCACAACATGACATCCCAATTCCGATACTCAAAGGTCTGACCAATGAAGACACGTGTGTTAAACACTTTCTTAACCACAAGATCGATATGAGGTGCAAATTTTAAAGAATTAAACCTGACGGCCTAGGTTTCTGTACTACAGCACTGCCAAAGGCTCTACTTTTAATTGTATAGGTCTTGCTGTTGTTTGATTTACCAAATCCAATTGCTCGCATTAATCCAAACTAAACTCCACCTGCCACCCCTCAGCCCAGTGTGTGATATTAATGCCACCACACCGTCCCCATTCAATTTTAAAGTTCCCATCCCTCTCCAGGAGGCCTGCACTCTCCGGCCTTGAGTTTCACAAAGACCCTGAGCTTGGGTTGCCTTGTGTGGTTTGGGGGAGGAGGGACAGATTGCAGACACAGTCAGTGGGGAGGAGGGGCTGGACAGTTATCACTGGCCTGGTATCATTTCATGTTTTTAGGAAAAGGGCAGTCGCATGTTAGAGGTGGGTAAAACCGCTCGGTGCTTTGGGACCAGAAATTAAGCTCTTCCTTCGTCTCTGGTGTTCAGTAATAATTATCCATTTGAGACCCTTCATTGGGCAGAGTGTGTCTGCAGGATTTCTTTCCCTAATATTGCAGACTACAGATCATAGCAATTAAAGCTGTTCATAGTTAATTTCAATGGCACAGCACGTGTACTCAAAATACTAGTTAAGACAAATATTTTGCATTTGTTTAACAATACAAAGTGTTTTCTTGTAACCCAGTAATGGCAACCTGATTATAATAAATAGGAGAAATTGAGGATGGCAGATGCTGGAGATCAGAGCTGAAAAATGTGTTGCTGGAAAAGCGCAGCAGGTCAGGCAGCATCCAAGGAGCAGGAGAATCGACGTTTCGGGCATAAGCCTGTCTTCAGGAATGAGGCTGGTGTGCCAAGCAGGCTAAGATAAAGGGGAGGGAGCAGGGACTTGGGGGAGGGGCATTGGGAATGTGATAGCTGGAAGGCGGTCAAGGTAAGGGTATTAGGCCGGACATTGGCCTATCGCAGCTACACTGGCACCACCCCCCACCTTTTCCTCCGCTACATCGATGACTGTATCGGCGCTACCTCGTGCTCCCACGAGGCGGTTGAACAGTTCATCAACTTTACTCACACATTCCACCTCAAATTCACCTGGACCGTCTCAGAATCCTCCCTCCCCTTCCTAGACCTCTCCATTTCTATCTCGGGCGACCGACTCAACACGGGCATTTTCTTTCAACCGACCAACTCCCACAGCTGCCTAAACTACCCCTCCTCCCACCCTGGCCCCTGTAAAAACTCCATCCCATATTCCCAATTCCTTCGCCTGGGCTGCAACTGCTCCCAGGAGGGCCAATTCCAATACCGAACAACCCAGATGGCTACTTCTTCAAAGACCGCAACTTCCCCTCAGCCATGGTCGACGATGCTCTCCACCACATCTCCTCCACTTCCCGCGCCTCCGCCCTTGAACCCTGCCCCTCCAATCACCACCAGAACAGAACCCCATTGGTCCTCACTTACCACCCCACCAACCACCAGATACATCGGATCATCCTTCGTCATTTCCGCCACCTCCAACAGACCCCACCACCAAGGATATATTTCCTTCCCCACCCCTATCAGCGTTCCGGAAAGACCACTCCCTCCGCCACTCCCTCGTCAGGTCCACACCCCCCACCAACCCAACCTCCACTCCCGGCACCTTCCCCTGCAACCACAAGAAATGCAAAATTTGCGCCCACACCTCCCCCCTCACTTCCCTCCAAGGCCCCAAGGGAACCTTCCATATCCGTCACAAATTCACCTGCACCTCCACACACATCATTTACTGCATCCGCTGAACCCGATGTGGCCTTCTCGACATTGGGGAGACAGGCCGCCTACTTGCAGAACGTTTTAGAGAACATCTCTGGGAAACCCGCACTAACCAAATCAACCGCCCCGCTGCTGAACACTTCAACTCCCCCTCCCACTCCACCAAGGACATGCAGGTCCTTGGACTCCTCCATCGCCAGACCATGGCAACAAGACGCTTGTAGGAAGAGCACCTCATCTTCCGCCTAGGAACCCTCCGACCACAAGGGATGAATGCGGATTTCTCCAGCTTCCTCCACCCACCTTATCTCAGTCCCAACCCTCAGATTCAGCACCACCTTCTTGACCTGCAATCTTCTTCCCGACCTCTCCACCCCCACCCCCTCTCCGCCCTATCACCCTTACCTTAACCTCCTTCCACCTATCACATTCCCAATGCCCCTCCCCAAGTCCCTCCTCCCTACCTTTTATCTTAGCCTGCTTGGCACACCAGCCTCATTCCTGAAGAAGTGCTTATGCCCGTAACGTCGATTCTCCTGCTCCTTGGATGCTGCCTGACCTGCTGTGCTTTACCAGCAACACATTTTTCAGTTCTGATTATAATAAATTCACACCGAGCTGAAAGCGGGCACTAAAATATGTCACAAAATCTGGGTATGGTAGTGTAGTGGGTAGTGTCCCTGCCTCTCAGTCAATGCTCTGAATTTAATCCAATTCCTGAACTTGTGTGGTAGTGTTCCTAGCTCTGGACTAGAAGGCCTGGATTCAAGTCCAGCCTGTTGCAGAGGTATGTCACATCATGTCAGAACAGGCTGATGAGCAAACACACAGGAGAATAATGTTCCAGCTTTATGGGCATTGCTGAGTGATGCTAATGTCCCTACCTCTGGGCACAAAGGTCTAGGCGTAAAGCCCACAGAAGTGTCTCAGGATACATCTGAACAAACTGATTAAAATGGATTTAGAATTGTGACCTGATGGAGAAGGAAGAGGTGTCAGTATTGAATTTCAGAATTTAGGCCCAAGATGACTGAACGTACAGCCATTCGTGTTGATTGGAGTCACATTTCGCAGCAGGAAAGGTTTACAAAATCAGAATGGTCATGGATAGGGTGAGTAGTCAGGGTTTTTTTTTCCCCAGGTTAGGGGTGTCAAGAACGATAGAGGATTGGTTGAAAGTGAGAGGGGAAAAGTTTTGATGAGGCCTAAAGGGCATCATTTCACACAGAGGGTGGTGTGTGTCTGGAATGAGCTGCCAGAGGAAGTGGTGGAGGGTGGTACAACTACAGCATGTAAAAGGCATCTGGATGCTGACAGACCTGCCGAGCTTTTCCAGCAATTTCTGTATTTCTTTAAAAAATGCATTCATTTTAACACAGGTATTCTGAATAAATTAAACATTTTATTTTTTAATGACGCAGGGCCATGTAAACATATTTCAAATCAAACGAGACCATTTTCTGCTCAGGGTATTGCTCTGTGTATGACAGCAGCAATGATGCACCTACATGGAACAGGGAGTGTGATGGAGACATAGTTTGGACAATGTACAAGGAGACCCCACATGGTCCAGTTTGGGAATCACACATTACTGTGTGATTCAACTCAGTGAGGGAGACAATGTAATCTGCCTGAGAAGGAATGGTCTATTGCACTCTCTCTCCTTCATTGTTCCTCATCACAGCAATGTGTGAGGGGTAAAAAAAAACCTCCACAGTCATCGTTACCATTCTTATTTTTATGGAATCCCTGCAGTGTTGAAACAGGCCCTTCGGCCCAACAAGTCCATACCAACCTTCCCAACCCATTTCCCCATACTTACCCCTGACTAATTCACCTAACCTAGAAATCCCTGAACACTACAGACAATTTAGCATGACCAATCGACTGAACCTATACAGTTTGTGGTAGGAAACTGGACCACCCATTAGAAGCTCACACAGACAAGGGGAGAATGTGCAAACTCCACACAGACATTCACCCAAGGCTGGAATCGAACCCAAGCCCCTGGTGCTGTGAGGCAGCAGTGCTAACCACCGTGCTGCCCTTTGGGTGATCACTGACCAGAATTCACTGGAATCTCATCTCTGTCTAAAGCAATGGGAATTAAGCCAAATCCAACTGTCGCAGGATGGAATCCCATTGCTAGCAGCTGTGTGAGTACAATATCTTCAGAAACAGAATAGCGTTTTGGACAATCTCACAATTTTCCCTTTAGTCATGTGTTCCAATAATATCTGAACAGAGTTCTTTCAAGTTAAAAGTGTGTGTGTGTGTGTGTGTGTGTTGTGTGTGTGTTGTGTGTTTAGAAAGGGAAATATTGATTATATACTTGCAATACCCAAACTGTTTACCATTCATCTTTCCATCACAGTTTGAGTAACATTGCTCTGGATCATAAATGTGCTATTTGAGCAGATTAAAGAAACTAGCCTGACTTGTTCCTAAAACTGACCCTGACCCAGTCTGAGACCGATATGATCGGCCATATCACAAACCTGGTGACATTTAACATTTGTTGTGAGCAGTGGAGGAGTGGGACTAGAAAAGGAAACAGTGACTCCAAAACCCGTGAACTATAGACCGGTGAGCCTGATGTCAGTGGTGGGTAAGTTGTTGGAAGGGATTCTGAAGTATAGCATTTACATACATTTGGGAAGCCAAGGGCTGATTGGGGTAGACAACGTGGCTTTCTGCATGGGAAATCATGTCCCATTAATTTGGTTGAGTTTTTTGAAGAGATAACAAAGAAGATTGATGAAGACAGTTTGGTAGACATTGTCTATATGGACTTCAGCAACGTGTTCATTTAAAGAACAAAGAGCAAAGAAAATCTACAGCCCAGAAACAGGCCCTTCGCCCTCCAAGCCTGAGCCGATCCAAGTGTACTGTCTAAACCTGTCGCCCAATTCCTAAGTATCTGTATCCCTCTGCTCCCCACCTACTCATGCATCTGTCCAGAAGCATCTTAAATGAATTGACCATGCCTGCCTCCATCATCACTGCTAGCAACGTCTTCCAAACGCCCACCACCCTCTGTGTGAAGTACTTACCGTGTGTATCCTCCTTAAACATTCCACTTCTCACTTTGAAAGCACGACCTCTCGTTATTGAATCCTTCAACCTGGGAAAAAGCTTGTCTCGATCCACACTGATTCCTGAAGAAGGGCTTATGCCCGAAACGTTGATTCACTTGATCCTCGGATGCTGCCTGGCCTGCTGTGTTTTTCCAGCACCACATTTTTCAATTCTGTCAACCCTGTCTATACCCTTCATGATTTTGCAATCCTCAATCAGTTCCCCCCTCAATGTCCTTTTTTCTAGTGAAAGTAAACCTAACCTACTCAGCCTCTCTTCATAGCGAGTATTTCATTCGGATTGGTAGACCGGTTAGTAAGGTTCGGTCACATGGGATACAGAGGTAGCTAGTCACAATTGGCTTGAAGGAAGAGGGATATTTTTCAGACTGGAGGCTTGTGAGCAGCAGTGTGCTGTAAGAATCAGTACTGAGTTCACTGAATTTCATCATTTATGTCAGGGTTTTAGAAGTGAATATTGGGGCCATAGTTAGTAAGGTTACAGATTACATCAGAAAGGTGGTGTAGTAGATTATCTCAGAGTACAACAAGACCGCAATTAGATGGTACAAAGGGACAAGGAGTAACAGATGAAGTTTAATTTAGATAAATACGAGGTTTTGCAGTTTGGGAAGGTAAATCATGCAGAAATTATACACTGATGTTAAGGTCCTGGAGAATGTTGTGGAACAAAGGGGCATACGACTGCAGGTACATTGTTCCTTGAAAGTGGAGTCGCAGGGGGACAATGTGGGACAGAACACATTTGGCACATTTGCCTTAATCAGTTGGAGCATTGAGTATAGGGGTTGTGGTGGCATGTTGTATCTGTACAGGATGTTGGTAAGGCCACTTTAAGAATACTGCGTACAATTCGGTTGTCTGCAGAAATGATTTAGACACCGATGTTCCAGGACTGGAAGTTTGAGCTTCGTGGAGAGGTTGATTAGGTTGAGGTGCTTTCTCCTGGAGTGTCAGAGGCTGAGGGGTGACATTTTAGAGGTTCACAAAACCAGCAGTGGCATGGATATTCTAAACAGTTATGTTCTGCTCTCCAGGGTAGGGGAATCCAGAACAAGAGGACATAGGTTGGAGGAGAAAGGGCGAATGATTTCGAAGGGACCTGAAGATAAATGTTTCACACAGAGAGTGGTGTGTGTACAGAAAGTGCTGTCAGAGGAAGTGGTGAAAGCGGTTACAATCGCACATTTAAAAAGTATCTGAAAGAAGTGGGATATTGGTCAAATGCTGGCAAATGGGACTGGATCAGATTTGATATCTGATCGGAGTGAACAGGTTGGACTAACGGGTCTGTTTCCGTTCTGCATGACTCTCTGATTCGATAAGAAGGATGACGAATAATTCTGAAAGGCCCTTTCAATTCAGAATCCTCTTCACTGGAAGTTTATTGTGCCTCCATGCTCACATTGATTGAAAGCTGCATTAGTTAAATATTTGACAGAGAAGTGAGTCATGCACAATGGGATATAGACAGGAAAGTGGGGCTGAGACCCCAACCTGATCAGCCACAATCTTAGTGCCTGGTGGAGAAGGCTCAAAGTATCTAATGACCCACTCCTGCTCCTCAGTCCCATGTTTCTCTGTTCCATTCAGCCCATCAAACCTGCTAGAGAGGAGCACTTAGATGCTACTTACTGCTATAAACTGGTGCACAGAAACACAGACAATTCAGCCCTTCAAAACTGTCCCACACGCTTTGAGGTGATTTGGGAAGTGTAATTGGAAAATCCAGGCACAGGTATGAAAGAGGCCCCTCATCTCTCTTTACAGAGCTTCCCCTATCTGCAACTTGTGCTTCATTTGTTGGTCATGTTTACTGAGAATACAGCCCCTATACCTCACCCAGAGATGGCTCACAGAATCCTCTGGTCTCCCTGACTGCAATATGCAACAACAGAGCATTCATGAAAATAACACCCACTAACACTCCAATAACAGAATGGGAGAACATCAGAAACAGGGGCAGGTAGATCACTCCCCAAGCCTGCCTTGTCCTTCACTAAGATCGTGACTGATCTGCTCTTGGTCTCAAATCCTTTTTCATACCCAATTCTTCATAGCCCTCAACTCTCTGACAGGTCAATATCCATCTACCCCCTCTTCAAATACTTTAAGTCATCTAGCTCCCCGAACACTCTTGAGAAGAGAAATCCTGACATTCAATGCCACCTGTTTGAAGAAACCACGTGCTGCTCCTATATCATGGCTTATTGATGTGAACAAAAGAGGTTGAGACAAGGGTTCAGGTAAAAATGACTGGCCCCGCTATCAAGGCAGTGGTTAACTTCTGTTGACGTAAAGGAGCTTAACAAAACTTGACTTAATGGGAATCAGAGTAAACTCTCCAGTGTTTAGAGACAGTAGCAGCCAGGAGACATTCCCTGAAGCTTCCAACTCTGTGGACACCCTAATAGTTTCTGATGTTACTGAGAAACCAAAACCCAGAGATCCTAATCTGTGAGAGCTGGCCACACCCATTCAGGCTGCATTAAAATTAACCTAAGGCCTCCCTCGCTGTTGCTCAAGTGGTCTTAACTAACCAGCTTGGTAATGATTGTTCAATCTCTCTTAAAAGAATCCAGGACAAAATAACCTCTTAAAGCTACAGCATCATCAGACTTGTCAGTACATCGACCTGTCAACCAGGAACCAGGGGTAACCCAGTCAGGACCTTGGCCTTGTCCAATCGGACGAGGAAGTTGCCAATCAGCCCCTTGAATCACTTATACAGGAACAGCAGGAGGCCATTCCCACCTCAATGCACTTACACGTGTGCAGAATGTGGTAATTGATGCTGATTCCTGATGAATGTCTTATTCCGAAACGTCGATTCTCCTGCTTCTCGGATGCTGCCTGACCGGCTGTGTTTTTCCAGCAATCAATGCTCTACTCTGATCTCCAGCATCGGCAGTCTTTAGTGTCTCCAGATTGATGCTCTAACATGATGAACAATTGGAGCAGAGGCTGCACAGACAGACTGTTCCACGTTCTTCCTCCTGGCTCCGTTGCTTTATGATACACACATGGGACTTTAACATGGTGAGGAGGGAAGCCATATGTCTTGTGTGAAGTCTCAAGAAGGCACCTTCCATCTCCGAGAAGCCAGCCTGGTGTTCTCTATGTAAGGCGGAAGCTGGTGGGAATGGCTACCTGTTTCAGATGGAAGGTATTGTGGCTGCTGTTGGGGATTGTGAATAACCTGACGTTCAGTACAGGCTTCACACGCCGACTGCTCAATAACGTGGGGAGAGTTAGTAAAGGCATATAAACTATTTGGAAAGTCATGTTAGATTGATGAATGGACTCTCGAAGTTCAAATAATGCTGATCTTGCTCGTGTTGATCTTGTCTAGTGCACGTCCTGTTCAGTGTAACCTGTATGCCTTACTCTGTCCAAGTCTATTTCCACCCTATGATCTATCTGGCCATGCTTACTATGATCTTCCTCCACTGCTCATAAACAAAGTGTTTCCCTGTACTGAGGTACACGTGACAATAAATCAAACCAATCAATCCTGGGTAAAGTATGGAATTTCTCACCCTACCAATGTGTCTTTTGGAAATAAGTGATCGCTGCCACTCCTCGTGTTTCAGCATCACCATTTCTTCGTCTCTCACAGCTCTACAGATTAAACACTCAGCTTCTTCACTCTATCCTCATGTTACCATCACTGGTGTCTGTGGTAAGAAGATCATTCCTTACAAAGGACATCAAATCTGTAGAGAGTGCCCCAAATGCTCTCTCAGCAAGGCTCTACAACAGCAGGAAGATGGTTTTACTTATGTACTCGAATCATCTTACAATGAAGGACAGCATACCATTGACTGCACCCATTACGTACACAGGGTTTGATTCGAAGCAGTCAAAATAGACTTGTGATTGGACAGAGCGGTAGACATAGTCTCTAAAGATTTCAGTAAGGCCTTTGATAAGGTCCAACACGGCAGGCTGCTCTGGAAGGGGACACCACGTGGAATGCTGGGGGAACTGGCAAATTGGATACACAGTTGGTTTGACGGTAGAAGGCAGAGAGGGTTTAGTGGAAGGATGTTTGTCAGAAAAGAGGCTGGGTTCATTGCTGTTTGTTATCTATGAATTAGTTGAGAATGTACAAGGCATGATTAGTAAGTTTGCAGATGACACTAAAATAAGTGGGAGCATGATCAGTGAGGAAGTTTATCAGAAATTGCAGCAGGACCTTAATCAGGTGGAGAAATGGGCAGAGAAATGGCAAATGGAATTTAATATCGATGCGTGATGTCTTACATTTTGGGAACTCAAATCAAGGTAGGAGTCTCATGGTGAATGGGAGGATCTTCAAGGGTGTAGTGGGCAGAGAGTCCTTGGAGTTCAGGTGTACGGTTCTCTGAGAGTGGAGTCACAGGTAGGCAGGCAGTGAAGAAGGCTTTTCGCTCACGAGCCTTCATCAGGTCGGACATTGAGTATAGAAGTTGGGAATTTATGTTGCTGTTAAACAGGACTTTGGTAAGGCTGCACTGAGAGTATTGTATTCAGTTTTGGCACCTTGTTACAGGGAGGATGTTATTAAATTAGAAAGAGTGCAGAAGGAATTTTCAAGGACGTTGCCAGGACCCAATGGTCTGAGTTATAGGGAGAGTTTGGACAAGCTAGGACCTTTTCTTTAGCATGTAGAAGACTGAGGGAGTCCTTATAGAGCTGAATAAGATCATGATGGTAGGGTTAATGCTCTCAGTCTTTTTCCAAGGTTTAGAGAATCGAGAACGAGAGAGGATCAGTTTAAGGTTAAAGGGGAAGGAATAAAAGGGAACTTGAGGGACCACTTCTTTACACAGAGGCTGGCACGTGGATGAGCTGTCCGCAGGTGTGATTGAAGGAGATACATTAACAACATTTCAGAAGCATTTGGATAAACATGTTGATAGGAAAGGCCTGGAAGGATATTGGCCAACTGTAGGGAATTGGGGTTAGCGTGGATGGACACTTACAACGTAGAGTCGAAACCCCTCTGTTAATTCAAATCAAACACCCAGAAAAGCTGGCCTCACCTTGTAATCTGTTAAAATATGAGCGACACAGATCTCCTACATTCCACTATTTAAACAAAAATTAGCAAGTTAGTTTCTTAACTTTAATAGTGAACACTAAACAACAGCTATTCACAAATACAAGCCCCTCTTTTCTTAGCTACTTACTATCTGACTCCGACTCTGGAAAAATATTCCGTTCCAAAAGCCCACATATGAAACATTACAGTCTCAAGACCACACAGTCTCTATCTTCCCCGCTGTGTTCACTCTTCCAGCTGCTGATCTCCCTGGGTCATGTTTTTTTTATTGCATGTAGGTTTAGATGAACATGTGTCTTTGATAGAGAGTGTTTGGGATGGCCAGTTAGTACTCCTGCTCTACAGCAGTTACTCTGCTGTTGGATGGCAGGGGCTCTCCCTCTAGTGTTCAAATGCTGGGTTTATATACTTATAATGATACAATAATTCTCATAATTTGATTGCTTTCCAGATGTCCAAACAATAATATTCAAGTTCCGTTGGCTTCTGGTATCCTGAACGTTATTTAAAATATTTGGTTGTATTTGAATTGTTGTCAAAACAGCAACCAAAACTCAGGTCTCCATTTCCCAGCTAATTGTGACATATGGAACAATCTGACATTTAGCTGGCATCTGTGCTGTACTTTCTATTCAACAAAACCCGTTCTGTCTTAAAGTGACCTGACATGCTTTCGGCTTCATAGGACCTCCCTCCTTCAGAAAACAAAAGAACAATCAGAATGAAAAGATGGCTTCGTTTCTTTTCCTCTAATTCTTAATCCCATTGTTATGAAATACAAAAGTATTAATCTCAATTATGTCATTCATATTAATTTTGTACACCTATTTAAACCGGAATAAGTCAAATCTTATCTAAACTTTTTCCTTTAAATCCGCGATAACACATCTGCTATCACATTTTAGGACCCACAACATGTACATTTTGTAAGTTTAAAGTTGGTGTGATAAGACTCCAATGAAATACTCTCATATTCTGGTCTTTAAATATTCCAAAAAACGTGAGAGGTTTGTCGTTGTCCACAACCATCTCCGACAATTTATTTGTCGCATAAACATTAAAATATTGTCAGGTCAGTGCAAAACTTGATCATTATTTTTCAATAATGGAGAATGTTGTACTTTTCTTTCTGGTGGATATTGCGTTTTTTGACAAGTAGCTAATTAGCCACTCAAATCCATCATAACCTTCCTGGATCAATACATCTCCAACCTCTAAATCCCTAGAAGCAAATAGAATTTTCAAAGGGTTTCAGAATATTTGGTGTAGCTAAAACTGGTGCGGTGATTAATCCTGCTTTAAAATTCTCAAATACCTCCTGGCATTGTCCTATCCACCACAATTCTGTTTCCTTCTTTACTAAGTCCATCAGTGATGCAAATATGCTGCTGAAGTTTGGAACAAACTTCCGATAGACTCCAATCAGTTCCAAAAATTGAAGCACCTCTTTCTTCGAGGACGGTCGTGCAAATTCCTCAAAGCCCTTCGTCTTTGTGTTCCATGGGGCCAACCTTCCATGTCCAATATAATGTCCCAAGAACGTCCCCTCTGCCTTTGCAAATTCTGTTTTCTTTAAGTTTATTACCAAGTTTGCTTCTTGTAATCGTTCAACATGCTCTGCCAACTGTAACATGTGAGCTTTCAATCACTTGCTAAAGGTCACGACATCATACAGACCATCTGACCGTGCCTCTGTTCCTGAGTCACTAAACCTGGCTTTGAAGGGAATTCCTATCACTGATGGCAATACTAATATGTCATCCCCACAGGAAATCGTTAAAATTTCCGAGTTTTTATCTGCCACGTGCTTCATTCTATTCTGTGCCCTTCAGGTGCTGTTTAGCTAACTCACCTACTCCATCTAATCTCTCCCTCACCTCACATACATAATCCGAGTGTGAGATCTCTGACTTCGGTCCTGTCAATTTATATTCAATTAATTCAAAAGGACCTCTCACTTTAAATATTAACTCAAAGGAAGTAAACTGAGTAGATTTATTTCGGGAAAATAATTTTTGTCGAATGGCAAACAATTCAATGAGACACCTTCATTCCAATCATTCCGGTAATCCTGACAGTACGCTGTTAATATGGGCTTCAGCGTCTGATGCTAACTTTCCAAGGATCCCTGGGATTCAGGATGGAACGCCCTTGATTTAAACTGCTGTATGCCAAAGGTATCCATGACTTCCTTAAACAGCTGAGCTGTAAAATGAGACCTTGGTCTGACTGAATCTCTCTGCGGAACCCACAGTGAGTAAAGAAAACTACCAACTCCTCCACCTCCCTTTTTACCTTCACACTCCATAATAGAATTGCTTCTGTAAATCTGGTAGACACATCCATTATGGCTAGCAAATATTAGTTTCCACTTTTATTTTAGATAGGTGAGCTACACAACCCATCATAACCTACGTGAAATGTTCTTCGAATGCAGGAATTGGTAACAAAGGTTCTGGCTTTATTACTGCCTGTGACTTACCTACCATTTAGAATGTTTGACATGTACATCAAAAAATAACCACGTCCTTGTGCGTTCCAGTCCACTAGAAATGCCTCTGTACCTTAACCTGATTCTTCTGTACACTTAGGTGACCCCCTGCAGTTAGTTTATGTGCTACCCGTAACACTGTACGCTACCTCTAAAACAATCTGGTGCACTTCGGCCCATTTCCCTTCTGCAGTAACCTATCGGGGTCTCCATTTTAATTTTAGCATTCTATCTTTAAGTTGACAACGTTCGACAATATCTTCTGATTCCTTTTCTGTGTGTGTGCATGTGTATGTGTGTGTGAATGTGTGTGTATATATCTGTTGTCAGTCCATTAGCCTTTCTGGACTAAACCCCTCTGCCTGATTCTCTGCCTGTTCAGGTTTTTCCTGCACCGTGACATCAAACAGGGTGTCAGTTCACTGCACATCTATTCCTTTGGCTTTTTATTACGGTTTTCCTTCCTGCTCTAACTTATGACAGTGGAATCTTGTTACTATACAGTCTGGAATAAATCCTGGGTATTTTTCTTTTAACTCCCCAATTCCCTAGTTTTCCTTTTGCCTTCTCCAATACAAGGGGTGCCACTCCCACCTTGGATCCTGTTAAATCGTTCACAAGAATAAACTGTATTCCTGGAAATTACACTCTGTTACTCACTGTCACTGTTACTTCCCCAACCTTGATTTGGCATTCCATCATGATGTTACACAAGGAAATACTTAATTTCTAACCCCATTCCACAAATTGTTACGATCTTGATTAATATGTCAGAAAGAGTGAAAATACTTTCATCTCTCACTATTAGAGGCCGAGAGAAAGTGAGGGCTGCAGATGCTGGAGGTGAGAGTTGAAAAGTGTGGGGCTGGAAAAGCATAGCCAACCAGGCAGCATCTGAGGGGCAGAAGAGTTGACGTTTCAGGCATAAATCCTTCATCAGGAAAGTGGGAGGTGGGGTAAGGGAGGGGGAAGGGGGCCGAGATATAAATAGGAGAGTGAGAGTGGAGCTGGGTGTAAGATAGCTTGGAAGGTGATAGGTAGACGCAGGTGGGGTGTGATGGTGATAGGTCGGAGAGGAGGGTGTTGTGGATCGGTGGTAGGACAACTAGAACCCTCAAACTAGAACCATCATCAACGTTGACTTCACCAAATTCCAAATCTCCCCTCCCCCAACTTCTGCCAGATTGAACCATTCAATCTAGCACAGCCCTCTTGAACCGCCCTAACTGGCCAGCTTCCTTCCCACCTAACGACTCCACCCTCCCAACCGACATATCACTATTACTCCCACCTACATCTTCTTATCGCCATCCCAGTGACCCTCCCACCAGCTCAGCTACTCCCCTCATATTTATCTTTCAGCCCCATTGTCCCACAACCATGTTCCTGACGATGGGTTACTGCCTGATATTCGATTGTTCTGCTTTTCGGATGCTGCCTGATCTGTTGTGCTTTTCCGGCGTCTCACTTCTCAACTATTAGAGATTGAGCAGATCCCATATCTCACAAAATTATAACTTCTTGTCCTTCTCCCCCTGATCTTTCTAAGTAAACTTTATCTACTTAGGTGAATTCTTTCAGAGATCAGGTACCGAATCCATACCCCGACCCTGCCTCGGCTGTGCACTCTCCTGCTTCTCATCGGCTCTACTTGGGGTCTCCTTTACCAGTTTCACTAATGCCACTGGGCTTAGCCTCTTCTACCGCATCTTTCCCCAAAGTGCCTTCCTTCAACGACCATCACAGTGTGTCCCAGCTTACTTCAATGAAAACATCTTTTCCCAGTGCCCTTCTTAAACCATCAGCACTGTCATTTTATGTTTTCCACTCCCTTATACTGAGAACACCTGAGGCCTTTCACCTCCTTTCAACCCCTTTGGGCTTCTTTTTTCACCTGTGGTAAACTATTGTGCGCTACTGTTCGCTTTGTAATGTGTGAACTTCCCTTCTCCCAATTTCTATCCCTCATAGCATGAAAATTCTCCTGGAGGCTAAATTTCATCTCATGCACCAATGCATATTTACCTGCCATTTCTGCCGCGCTTCTCGCTTCTTGAACTTTCTGTTCGTGCACATGAATTTTTACCATCTCTGGAAGTGAGTCTTTGAACTTCTCCAGCATAATAATCTCCCTTCGAGCCTCACAGGTCTTATCTATTTTTAAGTCTAGCAGCCATCTATCAAAATGACTGTAGTTAATTCTTTCAAACTTAACATAAGTCTGACCTGGTTCCGTCTCTATTTTTATGAAGCTCTGTCTATATGCTTCTGGTACCAATTCATAACCAATCAAAATAGCCAATTTAACATCTTGATAATCTCTTGACCCCTCATCTGACAGCGCTGCACATGCCTCACCAGCTGTGCCCACCAGCTTAGTCTGAACTAGCATTACCCACAAGTTCACTGGACACGTCATCTGCCGAGTAATTTTTTTCAAATGAAATAAAAAAGGTTTTGACATTTTTCTCACCGAAATATGGCAAGGCACTAACATAGTTGTATACATCCCGACGTTCTCCCTTCATCTCCATCCTGTTAATTTAACTTTCTTGTCTAATTCCCAACTTCTGATTCTCAAATTCTCTCTCTCTCTTTCTTTTTCCTCTCCTTCACTTTTTTTCTCTCTCTGTTTCCGTCTCTTTCTTTATCTTCTAACTTCAGTTGCCATATTTTCAATTTATGTTTTATCTAACTCGACTGCACTTGTCTGTTTCTCTAATACATCAAAGTGCTTTACCAACTCCATTACAAATTCAGCTTCCCTTTTGTCCCTGGTTAAACCCAATTCCAACCTATTTGGTAATTCTAAAAAATGTCCTCCTTTTGTCTTTCTAAACTTTCTTGGCAAATTTGGGAACCTCTTTAGTAATGGTAAAAGCCTTTTCCCTCACTTTTAATTTAAACCACCACCAGTAAACGAAATTAAAAACATTTTCCGACCGGTTTTATTTGAAGATCTAGGTCACTAATTGCAACGTGTTGGAATTTGCTGGGACATTTTGTACTTGAAACCTGTTCATATCTGTCCAAGTCCCATACGGCAGGGCCCCAAACTGTGGAGACATCTATGTCGAGGACTTCTGTTAATTAAAATCACAAACCCAAAAAAGCTCACCTCACCTCGTAATCTGTTAATACATGAGTGACAAAGAACTCCCAAATTCCACTAATAAAAGAAAAATATCAGTTTGTATGTATGCAAGTTAGCTCGCTGTGTTTGAAGGTTTGTTTTCTGACGATTCGACACTGACTCGGTAACATCATCAGTGAGAGTCTCTGCTGAAGTGCTGGTGGTATGTCGCGCCTCTCCATTTATAGGTCTTGGGTTCTTAAGATGGGTGATGTCATTTCCAGTTCTTTTGTTTTACAAGAAAATGTAGATAGGATCTAAATTGATATGTTTATTGACAGACTTCTGGTCAGAATCCCATTCCTCTAAGAACGTCCTTGAGTGTCTTAGTATGTGTGTGCGTTGTCCCAATTAAAGTGTGCACTTCTTTGCCTGTATGTATGGAACATAGTGATAATCGGTCATGTATTTTGGTGGCCAGCTGGTGTTCATGTATCCTGCTAACACAACAACAGGACCAATTCAATGGCAGAAGAATGATTTTATATACACTGTTTAAATAATGTGTGTGTGCAGATAAGTAACATTTTTCATATGTGCACAACACATTCTAAATAAACAACGGAGACACAGTTAACAAAAAGTGATGCATATGATGTATAAAATTTATAAAACATTAAAACATCATTTGATTCTCATCTAAAATGATATGTTCCCCTTCCCTCAACGTTCCCTGTTTTTCTGGAATTCTCCACTCCAATCTCTCATTCTTATCAGGATGTGTTATAAATTCTTGCTTCTGGTGTCCCAACTTATTTCAGTTAATCCCCTTTCTACCAGAATTCAATATATTGGCCTGTTGGATACTTTCCAAAGCTAGTGTCTGTCATATTATTGGAGATAAAAATTCTGGTATCAGAGCCAGCATTTGAACACATTGCTCTGTTGTCCATGCACTATACAAAGGACCACGGCACACAGGAATTGCCAAAACATTGAGGGATGTTTCGATGATCTAGTTTTCTCATTTTTCACATTTCCTCATCTATGTTGTCTCGCTCTTTCTCTTTGTATCTAGTTAAGAAATTTACCAATTATTCTTTGCGTCTCCTCTCTCAAAGCTCCTTCTTTTGGTTTATATTTATTAGTCTCTTCTGGATGTAATGTGATTATAATTGAACAATGTAACTACAATGACATGTGGGAGGAGCTGGCCAGAGTTAATTGGAAGGGGAGCCGAGCTGGGCAGACCATGGAACAGCAAAAGCAGGAATTTCTGGGGATATTTCGGAGAATATCAGAAATTCTCCCAAAGGTGATGAAACGTACTCATGGCAGGACAAGGCAACCATGAGTAATAAGGCATCAAACCAAAAGAGGAAACATACAATGTGGTGAAGATGATTGGGAATCCAGAGAATTCATTGGCTCCGAAACTACATAAGTCTGGCATCACTGACACTACAGAGCTCGTAATCATGGTCAGGGAGAGAAACAGAGGAAACACATTCACATAAACACAGAAAATGGTATTACTCAAGGAAAAAGATTCAGATGAATTAAACAATTGAATTAAAAACAGTTAATTGGTTTTGCAGAATGTGTCAGATTGACCCGGGAAGAGACCCTCAGCAGAATGACAGTATGAAAATGGAAGTGTTACCACATCAGAAACCAGAGTAGGTCACTGAGTACATGACTGATGGGTGAATGGGTCTCGATCTGAACTAAGGGACAGACAGGAGAATGGCATTGCAGATATTGCAGCTCAAAACTGCGTATTTATGTAGTGCTGTAGACTATAGCAGCAGAAGCAAAACAGCATTCAACCACAAACTAACTTTTAGCCTCGAATAATTTCCTCAGTCTGCCATTACCATCAATACGATCTATGTTTCAGTAATGACTGTGGGTGAACATGACTGGGTCAGATCCACGTGAACCTAAACCTGACGTGAACCCATTAAAGCTACCACATTTGACCAACAGATCTGATCGAAGCTCCGCAATCCTGTCACATTCTGACATAACTGGTGATGGATGATTAAACAAATGACTGGAGCAAAGGGCTCCACAAATATCCCCATCCTCAGTAATCGAACAGCTCTTCACATTAGTGTAAAAGACCAGGATGTGGTAGCTGCACCACCCTCAGCCAGAAGTGTTGAGTAGATGATCCACCTCCCCCTCGCCATGATACCCACAGAATCACAGATGCCAGTCTTCAACCAATTCATTTTGCTGTACGTGACATGAAAAAAACAGCTGAACACAGTACGTACGAAAAAGGCAATGGTCCCTGAATCCATTCCTGTAATAGGACTGAAGACTTGTGCTGCACAACAAGCCGTGTCCCTGGGGAAGCTCTTTCATTCCAGCTCTAACTCTGACATCTCCCTGGTAATGTGGAAAATTACTCAACTATGTCCAGTTCCTAAGAGGATTATAATCACAATCTGACCAGTTACCTGCGCCTCAGTCACACCTCGACTGTCAAATTGGTGGGAGTTCTTTTTGACAGAGTTATCAAGCAGCACAGAAATAACCTGCTCAGTATGATTTCAGATAGGTCCCCATGTAGAGATGGTGCTGTTGTGGAAAGGTCACTGGATTACTAATCCAGACCAGGCTAACGCTTTGGCAGCTGGTGTAAGTTAAACACAATTGACAAAATATTAAGATGCAAAATCTGGTGTCCGTAAATAGTGACCTTCAAGCCTATGTCGATTGTACACACCAATTTGTTTCACAAATGTCCTTTCAGAAAGTGAATCTCCCGTGTTTTCCTGGTCTGGCCTAAATGTGACTGCAGACACAGAGACATGTGATACACTCTTCAATGGTCTCAGAAACCGCCAAACAAGACATTCTATTGTATCAAACTGTTCCGAGGTCTAAAGGATAAAACCGGACAGAACACCCGGCCCCAGCCTCAGTATCGGAAAAAGGGAATGAGAAACACAGTCCTGTTGACCCTGCAGAGACCTCCTTCCCAACATCTGAGAGCTTGTGACAACATTTACAGACTACATAGAAACATCGGGAATGGAGTAGGTCATACAACACATTGAGCCTTCCCCATTCCAGTTCATGTTCAAATATGTACACAATGCACTTTTTCCACACACTGTACACATCCCTTAATGTGATTCACTGTGGGAAGCTATAAAGTAGGAAGTGCAGTAGTCCATTTGGTCTGTCGAGTTTGCTACCCAATTCAATACAATGATATCTTGCCCTTTATTTCTATATCGTTCTCCTTCTCTCCCACCATTCCTTTACTGTCTCTAAATCCTTATTTATATTCAGTGTCTTGGCTTCCAGGTTCGAGTGCTTTCCCCAGGTTCACCAGTCACTGAGTGCAGACATTTATTCTCATCTCATTGCAGAATGGTCTGTCTGTACCTAATTCTGCGGATCCTTGTTTTAGACACCACAGCCAGGGGAATTATTATCCCTGCTTCCAATCCGTCTCACCCTGTCAGAGCTTTATATATCTAACTGAGATCTCCATCCATTTTCCTAAACCCCATGGAATACAGGCCCAGTCGCCCCAAACTCTGCTCCCACAACAAGCCTGTCATCACAAAGATCGGTCTGGTCATCCTTCACTGCTCTCCCTCAATGTCAGGTTTGTCCTTTATTATGTACTGAGACCAAATCTGCAGAATACTGCACAGTGTTTGAGATAGGCTCACACCAAAGCCCTCTACAGCTGCAGTAAGACACCCTTACTCCTGGACTCAAAGCCCCCTGAAATGAAGGTCAGCACATCATTGACCTTCCTATCTGGTTTTTGCTCCTGCAATATTGCTTTCAGTGACTGGTCTACAGGGAGATCCAGATCCTTTGCAATGTTACAGCTCCCCATTTGGTAAGTCTTTATACACTGGGCAGCGTGTGAATGCCATTCCCAGTGTTGCCTTGTGGGTTCAGACCTCACTGTGCTGCAGGGACCTCGGAGGGCCGCGCAGAAGGAAACAACAAAAAGGCCCATACGTCGCTTTTCAGATCAACATGTTTCAAACAATCCCTTTTCAAACAAAAAGCTGCCAATCTCTTGTTCCCACCAATGGGCACACTGTCACCTCAACCCACCTTGCTCGCCATCTGCCACGTATTTGCCCATTCACTCTACTTGTCTTAGTCACTTTGAAACTTTTTTACAACCTCCTCACCCACTCGCAATCCAACATCCTTTAGTTCTCTCAGCAGGTTGGGATATATTGTATTTGATTCCTGCAACCAAATGTTTAATGGGTATTGTGAACAGCTGGGACCTGAGCACTGATCTCTGTGATATCCCAGAAACCTTCCTCTGTTATTTTATTTAAATAATATTTATTTCCTGAATCTGGGTGTGACTGGCTGCTCCAGCATTTATTGCCTGTCCCTGGTTGCCCCTTGAGAAGGTGGTGGTGAGCTGCCTTGTTGAACCGCTGCAGTCCACTGTGGATTCAGTGACAGTAACACCATTGAATGACAAGGGGCAGGTTCGATTGTATTTTAGTGCTGATGGTCACGGTCTGGCTTTTGTGTGACGTGACTATTACTTGCCACTTGTCAGCCTGGATACTGTCCAGGTCTTGTTGTATTTGAACATGGACTGCTTCAGTCTCTGAGGAGCCACAAATGTTGCAGAAGATTGTGCAATCATTGGCAAACGTCTCCACTTCTGACCTTAAAATGGAGGGAAGGTCATTGATGAAGCAGCCCTGAAGATGTTTGGGCCTAGGCCACTGCTCGAGGGACTCCTACAGATTTATCCTGGAGCTGAGTTGACTGACCTTTATCAACCATGACCATCTTCCTACGTGTCAGGTATGATTCTAACCAGCGGGGAGTTTGCCCCTGATGCCCATTGACTCCAGTGTTGCGAAGGCCCCTTGATAACACACTTGGGCGAAGGCAGCCTTGTTTTAAAGGGCTATCACTTTCACCCCACCTCTGGAATTCAGCTCTTTTGTCCATGTTTGAACCATGTTAATGAGGTCAGGAGCTGAGTGGCCCTGGTGGAGCCAAAACTGGGCGTCATTGACCAGGGTATTGCTGAGCAGGTGCTGCTTGAAAGCACTGACACCGTCCATCCACTTTACTGATGATCGAGAGTAGACTGATGGGGTGGTAATTGGCCGGATTGGATTTGGTCTGCTTTTTATATACAGGAGATACTTGGGGTAATTTTCCATGTAATCGGGGAAATGTTCTTGGTGAGGGCAGTGACAAGGTCTGGAGAACAACATTTCAGTACTATTGCCAGAGTGTTGTCAGGATATGTACCCTCTGAGGTATCCAGTGTCTCCAACTGAATCTGGATATCGTGTGGAGTGAATCAAATTGGCTGATGACTGGTAACTGAATTGTTGAGGGCCATTGGAGGAGGCTGAGGTGGATCATCCACTCAGCACTTCTGACTGAAGATTGTTGCGAATGCATGAACGTTATCTTTTGCACTGAAGTGCTAGGCTCTTCCATCATTAAGGATGGGGATACTTGTGGAATGTCCTCCTCCGATGACTTGTTTAATTGTCCATAACTATTCTCTACTAGAAGTAGAAGGACTGCAGAGCTGAGATTTGCACCGTTGCTTGTGGGATCACTTAGCTCTGTCTATGACGAGCTGCTTATGCTGTTTGGCACACAGGTAGTCCTGTTTGGTGACTTCATCAGGCAGACACCTCATTTTCAGGTATTCCCAGTGCTGCTCCTGCCATCCTGCACACTCCATTGAATCAAGGTTGATCCTCTGGCTTGATGGTAATTGTTGTGAGGGGGATATGCCAGGCCATGAGGTTGTGTGGGAGTACAATTCTGCTGCTATTGATGACCCACAACATATTAACGAAACCCAGACTTGAGCTGCTAGATCTGTTCAAAGTCTGTCCTATTTAGCATGGTGACAGTGCCACCTAAAATGGTGGAGGTTATTCTCAATATGCAAGTGTGACTTTATCTCCACAATGACTATGCAGTGGTCACTCTTACCCGATACTGTCATGGACAGATACTTCTTCAGCTGGCAGATTAGTAAGGCTGTGGTCAAATATGGCTTTTCCCTCTTGTGGGTTCCTTCACCTGCCGCAGACCGAGTCGAGAAGTTATATCCTTTCGGACCCAACCAGCTCAATCAGTAATGCTGCTGCTGAACCACTCTTTTTGTGGACAATGACGTCCCTAACCCAGAGTACATTTTGTGCCTTTGCCACCCTCAGTGCTTCCTCCAAGTGTTGGTCAGCTTGGAAGAGCACTGACTCATCAGTTGGAAGAGGCTGGTACATGGTAATCAGCAGGAGGTTGCCTTTCCCATGTGTAAACTAACGCCATGAGACTTCATGGGATACAGAGTCACTGTTGAGGACTCCCAGAACAATTCCTTTCAAACTGTATCCCACGGTGCCACCACTTCTGCTTTGTCTGTCCTGCTGGTGAGAGAGGAGATATCCGGGGAAGGTGATGGGGTGTCAGGGATATAGTCATACTCACAGAATCAGACCTTATATAAAATGTCAGGCTGTTGCTCCACGTGTCTGTTTATTTCTATTCACTGTCTCCTGCCAGCTGTCCCATTCTAGAAGCATGGCCATATATTCACCCCAATCCACGAAGATTTGTTTTTGCAAACTAGGCTTGGAGCTTTACCAAAATCTTTCTGAAAATCCACATGTTTTACATCCATTGCTTCTCTTTCATTTGTTTCCCAGTCTGTTTCTCAAACATAATTCCCATTTCATAAATCTGTATTAGTGTTGTCTATGACCATTATTTTCAGTCCCAATAATTTCTCCCAAACGATTTTCTTACTATGTTCTATGTTCCATGTACTATTTCGTTTTCCACGCCAGACTTTGTTTTCCTGGTATTGTCAGAAAGTTCTGTGAAGACAGAACTGAAGTAGTGGATTCATAGTTTTACCATTTCCCTGTTTCCCATTCTCCATTCTCTGGTTTCAAACTGGAAAAAACCTGCACTTTTTTTTCATACTTCTCACATTGACATAATTTGATAAGCTATAACAGTTCACTCTTATACCCTTTGTGAACATTATCTTCAGAAACCCATCAATTCTTGTGTTAAGCTGTTCACTCATTGACCTTCCACATCATACACTCACAGGAGCATAGTCTCTGTGCCAACAGAAATACAGCACGATCTATATTAGTCCCACTTTCCGACAAAAGGCTCATAGCCTGGAATGTTATGGCACATCCAAGTGCTTGTCCAAGTACTTTTAACAGTTGAGAGGTTAACCTTGATAACTCCCCTCTCAGAAAGTACTTTACAGACCCCAACACCCTCTGGGTGAAGAAAAAGTCATCTTTAAATCCTCTCTGAACCTCAAACCCTTCACTTTAAAAGTGTGCTCCTTTGTTCTTCACCCTCTGTCTAAAAGGAACAGTTGCTGTCTGTCCACCCTGTCGATGCCCCTTGTTAACTTATCCTTCTGAATCACATCCCCCTCAGCCTCTTTGTCAAAAGTAAACAACCCGAGCTTATCCAGCCTCTCTCCATCACTGATATGCTCCATCCCAAGGGAACATCCTGGTGAATCTCCTTTGCAAACCCCTCCAGTGCAATCACATCCTTCCTTATAATGGGGCTCCCAGAACGACATACAGTACTCCATCATGGACTAAACCAAGCCCTGTATAACACTTATAATCTACTCCCTGATTAATAAACGCGACACCCAAGGTTCAATTCTTAACTAGTCCATTACCCTGTTCAGTCACATTCAGGGATGTGTGGAGAAACACCCTCTGAGCTCCCTAGTGTGCTGCCAATCATTGTGTACACCCCATGTCTGGTTCCTCCTTCCAAAGTACATCACCTCATATTTATCAGGATCACATTCCATCTGCCATTGATCTGCCCATCTGATCATTCCACTTGTATTTTCCTTTAAAATCAGAACTTCCTCCTCACTATTAAACCACCCGGCCAATCTTTGTGTCAAACACAAACTTGCTTATCACAACTCCCACCCCTCCACCCACTCCCCCTCCAGATTCACATCTATACCATTTATGAATGCTACAAACAATAAGGGACACAGCACTGATCCCTGTGGTACACCAGGGGACACTGGTCTCCAATCACACAAACAGCGTTCTCCCATCACCCTATGCCTCCTGACACTAAGACAATTTTCGCTGTAACTTTTCAAGTTATCCTTGATACTGTGAGAATTTACTTTTTTTTTAAGTTTCCCATGCGGAACTTTGTCAAAGGCATTGCATCAAAACTAAATAAGCGACCTCCTCAAACTAATTGAATCATCTCCATTAGTGTGACTTCACTCTGATAAAGTCATGATGATTATCCCTGATCAAGCCTTGCCATTCTGATTGGAGTTCAATTTTCTCCTTCTCTATTTTCTCCAGTAGTTTCCCAAGCAGTGATTTAATACTCGCTCGTCTATAGTTTCCTGGTCTATCTCTCCCACCCTTACTGTGAAGTGCAATCATAATAGCTGTTCTCCAGTCCTCTGGCACCTCCCCTATTGTCAGATTCTAATTAAAATTTCCAGTCAGCGTCTTTCCTCCCTTGACTCCAACAGTATCCAGACCTGCGGACTGGTCCAATTTTATACCAGACAAAGCCTCAAACCCCCGCTCGTATTTTTCATCAATCTCTTTTCAAGAGCTTTCCAGTCCATCTTCTCGAATTCTGTACCTGCATCCTCCTTCTCCCAAGTAAAACAGCTGTGATGTTTACATGTAACAATCTATCAATGTTCTCCGGGTTGACGCACTGGTTGCCCCTTTGGTTTCTAATGGACACTAACTGTTGCTGATTATTCTGTTCTACTTGTCCTTGTAGAATATCATGGGATTCTCTCTCATCTCTCCTGCTTGCACTTCTTCATGTCCCTCGGTTGTTCTCTCCCCTCTATGTTTCTAAGTTTCACTAAAATCACCTCTCATTTTTTGAAACTCGAGATCACAGGCTGAGTTTCCACATCAGACGATCTTGCCATTTTAGGGATTAATCTGGAGAATACCTTTTGCAGCTCATCTGTAGTATATTTTATCTTAGATTGGGACTCCAAACGGTACACAATACTCTCAGTTTAGTCTCAGCAACACTCTGTGCAGCTGGCGCATGGCATCTACTATATTTCAATTACATTCATATGAATGTAAACCTAATTTTTCGTTTTCTATTTGCTTGTGTTTAGATTACATTACGTTACAGTGTGGAAACAGGCCCTTCGGCCCAACAAGTCCACACTGACCCGCCGAAGCGCAACGCACCCATACCCCTAAATTTACCCCTTACCGAACACTACGGACAATTTAGCATGGCCAATTCACCTGACCTGCACATTTTGGACTGTGGGAGGAAACCGGAACACCCAGAGGAAACCCACGCAGACACGGGGAGAATGTGCAAACTCCACACAGTCAGTCAGCTGAGGCGGGAGTTGAACCCGTGTCTCTGGCGGTGTGAGGTAGCAGTGCTAACCACTGTGCCACTGTGCCGCCCAATTCTTCCCAATTCCTTTCACTTTAACTTTTCTTATGATGTTAGTGGGAGAGTTTATAAAAAAGATCCTCTTGAATATCCAACTATACATTATCCATTAGCTCCTCATTGCCTACGTCCACAAGAATCATCTTCAAACCATTCCAAAAAATGTTTGCCACTTATGGTTTTCGTTTCATCGATGCATTATCATCCTCCCCAGTTTTCCCATTACCTTCTATATATCCAGTAACACGTTCTTTATAATCGAGCCCAACAGACACCCGACCGCGGATGACAAGTTACTGATCTGTATTTCACCATTCTCCATCTTCATCCTTTCTTAAACTGTTGGATAATATTTGTAACCTTTGCCTTATCCTGATTGGCTCAATATCTTTCGGGAATGTATTGGAAAACAACGTGATAATCTGCGATGTAATCAATATGTCTATTGCTGCTTCCTCTGAAATTCTTGTATGAAGTACATCTGATCTGTCAGATTTATAAATACTCAATCCAGCTTTCTTTTAAAACATGACCTCAACACTTATAGGAATGATCTTAGACTTTACTTACACAAGTCCCATGGTCACTTGGTATTTCTGGGAGAATTTCTGGATATTCTGCCTTGAAGATAGACACAAAGAAACTGTTTCTTTTCCCTGTGATTTCTCTGTTGTCTTCAATAAATTATTCTATCCGCACACCTACTGTTCCATATTTGACCTTGTTTTTATTGTTGTTTCATACACTGATGTACTTTTTTTTTGCAGTCTTTATGTTTTTCTTTTGTTTGTATGCTTTTTCGCTTTTTGATTTTCTTTTCTTGGTCATCTGTTGCTGGGTCCTATATTTCTCTGAATCCACTGACTTACTACGGTACTTGGCATTTTTCTAAGCTGATTCCTGTGATCTAATAGATAGTTGAAGGTGAGGCTGAAAGGGTTAGGTCGGAGAGGCGGGTGGACCAGATTGATCGGAAGGAAGATGAACACATAGGAATGTTCAAAAGGGGGGAGGATGCTGAGTTGGAAGATTGGACTGGGATAAGGTGGAGTTAGGGGAAATGGGGAAACTGGTGAAACCTACATTAATCCCCTGTGGTTGGAGGGTCCCAAGCTAGAAGAGGAACCTTTCTTCATCCATACTTCGGGTGGTTCGGGTTTGGCAATGGAGGAGGCCCAGGACTCTGACATCCTTGGCAGAGTGGAAAGGGGAGTTAAAGTGTTCAGCCACAAGGCGGTGGAGTTGGTCAATGTGGCTATCCCAGATATGTTCTCTGAAGTGATCCACCTGCCTTACCAATGTAGAGAAGACCACGCTGGCTTTAATGTATGTAGTAGATGAGGCGTTCTGTCTCCCTTCATCACCGGTAACTTTCAACCCCACCTTCATCTACCTATCGAATTCCTAGCTACCTCCCTCCTGCCACACCGCCTTCTCATTTATCTCTCAGCCCCCTTCATCCATAAGCCTCATTCCTGATGAAGGGCTTATGCCCAGAACGTCAATTCTCCTGCTCCTAGTACGCTGCCTGACTGTGCTTTTCCAGCACCACACTCTTTGACTCTGATCTTCCA
Organism: Chiloscyllium punctatum; assembly: GCF_047496795.1. Classification (NCBI taxonomy): domain Eukaryota; kingdom Metazoa; phylum Chordata; class Chondrichthyes; order Orectolobiformes; family Hemiscylliidae; genus Chiloscyllium; species Chiloscyllium punctatum. The sequence continues at coordinate 31,538,634 of NC_092751.1, forward strand.
GCACCACACTCTTCGACTCTGATCTCCAGCATCTGCAGTCCCCAATTTCTCCTCACACCTTCAGGGCTTGCACGATTCAGATTTATGACAGTTACTTCAAATAAAACAAAAACTATCGTGTACTCAAACAGCATAAAAGAAAACCAATGCATTGTGGTCACTGTTCCCAAAAGGTCCTTTACAGCAAAGTTTTCAATTAGTTCTTTTGATCATTCAACATAAATTTCTAAATAACCTGATCTCTAGCTCAGTGCTCGACAAAATGTTAATGCCACCATCTAACACATGCTCATGAAATCCATTTTTCCCAGCATTAGCATTCAGTTGGGTTAACACAGTTTAGATATAATGTAAACAGTACGTTATTACTGCAGTAGCCACAAATGTGTATATCTCATTTCCCGTTTTTAAACATGTCCAGCATTTGTATAGCAGCTTTCACTTTGATATATAATTCCCATCAATGTTTCCTTCTCCTTGCTGTTTTTGCACTCCACCTTACTAGATTCTGGAGAATCTGAGCGATGTGGGATTTGTGGAGATTAATGGTAGAGATCATCTCGCCACATCATTTATGATCTTCTTAAGCATCATTGTGACATTTTCTCCAGATCTCCCGTTATGCTGATGGAGTAGAGAAGGACAATGATCGTTCATAAATGCTCTGTGTTCGCCCAGAGAGCTGAGACTGCTCTAACCTGAGTGGGAACCTTACAGCAGGATGGTAAAGCATTGCTGCTGCTGTACAGGATCTTAGTGAGATCACATCTGGAGTAGTGTGTACAGATTTAATCTCTTCAATGAAGAAAGGATGTTGTTATATTGGAAGCAGCTCAGAGATGGATCCCTTAGCTGATTCCTGCAATGAAGATGCTAGCTTATAACTAAAGGATGATCAGGTTGATCCAATAGCCATTGGAGTTTACAAAAATAAAGGATGATCTTACTTCAACTTGGAGAATTGCACAGATCGTGGGGGAATCCATTCTGTTCCCCAGCCTGTTACACAGGAACAACAGGAGGATATTCAGGCCTTCGAGGCTGTTACACCAGAATAGGATGACACTGTTCAGCCCCTCGAGCCTGATATATATTCTAGGACAATCAGCCCCTCGAATCTATAACACTGGACCCAGAGTCGGCCATGCTGCACCAGTATCCTATTGCACAGCAACAGGATCAGTCCATTCAGCCTCCTCAAGTCCGTAACATAGGAACTGGAAGTGGTCACACAGTGACTGGAGATTGTTACACTGGGATAACAGGAGGCCATTCAGGCCCACCGAGTCTGTTGCAAGGGAAATGTGTTAGGATTAAAACTATCTGAGACTTTTTTCGTGAGAAAGGAGGAGGAAATTCAGACACGTGTCTGTTGTATGGGAACAAGAGAAGACCAATCGCTCCCTTCGTTCCATCTCTGGGATACATGAGGAGACCGTTCAGTATCTCCACCGATTATGGAGAAATATGAGAAGACACATCAGACCCTCAAAATGTTACACAGCAACGGGAAGATTCCATAATCCCCCACCCCTCTAACGCATCAACAGGAGGTGGTCATTCTGGCCTTGGAGATGACAACATGGGAACCCCAGAAAGACTTCATCCCATCGATTTTGTACACCAGCAGGATGATGAGTCCAGTCAGCCACACATACCGCTTATGCGGCAATTGGAGCACATCTCTTAAAACCCTTTTGCCCATCAAACAGGAATTCAAAGAAAACGTAAAGGTTTTAGAAAGGGAAGAACTGAAAATAACTGAATACATTAGGGAGTAAAATGGAACAATAAAGTATTATAATTTAAGGCAAATTATTAGAATCCATTGTTGTGGACATTTGCAAACATAAATCACAATTCAACGGAGTCAACATGGTTTTACCAAGGATAAATCATGATTGAAGTGTTTTCTTGAGTTACTTAAAGATGTAAAAACAAGGTGGATAGTGGGAATCCTGGAGATGGAATATATCTGGTCTTCGTGAAGGCATCGGATATGTCACTTCTCCAAAGAGTGAGTGGTAAGATCAGACAGCATCAGTTTAGGAGTAATTTATGAGCTTGGATGGAGGCTTGGTTAACCAACAAAATGCAGTCAGATTAATTAAATGTATCATTTTATATTGGAAAATGCAATTTGTTGGGTGCCATAGATTTTAGTTCTCATGCCTCAACCATTTGGGATCGATATTATTACTCGGTTGACGGGATAGAAAATACAGTAGCTACATTTTCAGATGACACTAACATTGGTGGGAAATTAAGTCGGAATGATGATGCAAGAGATTTAAAAACTATATGTATAGGTTGGGTGAATGGGCAAACATTTGGCAATGAAAATTAAAGTGGATAAATATGGGGTTATTCAAGTTGGCCAGGCTACTAAAAAGACAAATTATTTTCTAAATGGAGAGAAACTTCAAAGTGCTTAAGTGCAGAGGGATCTGGGTGCCTGCTTGCATATCACAGAAAACTTGCTTGCGGGTATTTGAAGTAATGAGGAATGCAAGCATAATTTCATCGTTTATTTGTAAAAGGATAGAGTAGAAAGTTTGCTGTAACTATGCAAGGCATTCGTGAGGCTGCAACTGGACTACAGTTTGAGTGTCCTGCAGAATGAGGTATTTCCGTTGGAGGCAATTCAGAAGAGCTTCATTAGAATGATTCCATATTTGAAGTGTTTGTCTTATGAAGAGAAATTGAGCAGTTTAGGCCTATGCTCTCCAGTTTATAAGAATAAACGGAGAGCTCATTGAGGTCTGTAAAATGCTAAAGGTAATTGAAAGGGTAGCTGTGGAGTGGATATGTTTTCATGTGCCGCAATCTACAATAAGAGACTAGAGTTTGAGGATTGAGAGATAGCAGGGATGTGGAACAGAGGCCGCGATGACATCAGCCATGATTGTATTCAATGGCGGAGCAGGTTCGAAGAGTTGGATTCCTGACTGATGCTCCTTGTTCATATTCAGCTTTACGACTGTGTTACACAGTAATGGGGGAGGATTATGTATCAAACAGGAAGCAGGAACTGCGGATAAATCAGTATAAATCAGTTTGACAGAACATCACCAGTTCAGTCACACAGTGACCAGTGCTGGGTCCTCAACAATTTACAATCTATATCAATGATCAGGAGGATGGAACAGATATAGAAATACTGAGTTTGGTGATGTCGCTGTGATAAGCAAGAGATTAAATTATCAAGAGAGAGTGGAGGGTCTACAGATAGATACAGAGTGGTAAAGGCAATGGAGAATAATTTGGCAGGTGCAATATAACATGATATAACCTGTCATTTCATTTACAGGAATAATGGAAGACAGTATGTTACTGAAATGGAGAGGGATTACAGGAATTAATGATACTGTGCACTGGGGGGTTCACTCAGACACGTTCAGACATGGGAGGTTTTGCTCCATCCCTGATCGTCTGCTCCTTGATGCTCCAAGTGACCCCATTGCTCTCCGTACACATGGAATGTTTTGAAGTGTTTGGTTGGTGATGGGGAATGCTATTTTCAAACGTGTATCAAGGGGATGGCCTTTATTCAAGATACATTCATTCCTTTCTACATGGAGATCTGAAGACGATGGGAATGGCTGCCTGCTTGTGAATGAAGAGGCTGTGGCTGCTGTCAGGACAGGGGTATTCACTAACATGATGTACTGTGATGGGCACGCTGCAAGATTAATACAGAGAGTGCTCCTTCAGTTCCTCTACCTCTCCCCATTGACACGGCTACTCCATGTACACCATCAGGAATCCTTTTATACTGGATACACCCGGCAGTTCCCTGCTGAGGGTGAAACAATGTATTTACCTCATCCACCATATATATCCTCCATCACTGAATGGTTACTTTGATGGCAACGTACTGGGGGATGATGGATATGTCACCCAGTCCTGTTTGAAAAGTTCCAGAACATAGAAGCTGAATGAAAGGGTGACCCTAACAGTCACTGGCAGCACCAACCTCCCCCTGGTGTGAAGCTGTAGGACGTGTTAAAGAAGGTGTCATCGCTCTGTGACCAGCTCCTTGTTCAGTCAGGGTCCCTCACACTCTGCTCCTGGGTTAAGTGGAGCTTGGGAAGCTGTTCCTGGAAAATCCGCGGTGGACACAGCAGATCCCTTTCCCCACACACACTCACTGCGTTGTATCAAAGCTTCCCCTGTCGGCAACCTCTGCTCCATTTTTTGTTCATGTTGCAGACCCAGATGTTGTAACTACAGTCCCCAGGCTCCATCCAAAGTTGGGTCACCAAATCCTAAGGTCTCCCTGAATGTCTGAGGCAGCTCACAGCACAACCTCCAGCAAACCATCCCCAGCTGCTGCACTAACTTTTCAATAACAGGAATCAGTTAGGAACCCCTCGTCTATAAGTGTTATGAACCAGACCAGATTCCTGCAAAATATTTTAAGAAGGCCGCTTAGACCCAAACCTTTCCTTATTTTGAATATAGATGTGAAGTGTGCTTTCTAGATATGTTGTGCCTGGTCAAACCACTCGACATTAAGCAAAATATAATCTATTTAAATGCTTTAGTTAAAATACAATCAAAGAAAAGAACATTTCAGGATGGCTTATATGTGGAACACGAACACAAACAATAGATACTGTACCTTCTTGGTCTACACTGCTTGGCACAAAGATATATTCAAATACAGATTCTTACATGCAATTTTCTTATCCAGGAGAAATGAACATAAAGAGAGATCTCAGAGAGAAAGGCAGCGAGGAATCATGTATTGAGACTTCCAACCATTCTGGGACCCCGAACAGCTTCTGGATGCTGCAGCTAAAAACAAAACGAGTAAAACCTGGTCTGGGAGAGCTGGCCACTGCCCTTCCATTGTTACCACCGTTTTAATAAAACCTAAAGGCTTTCTCAGTTATTTACTTAAACTGTTTTCAGACACAGTTCCGCACCTCTGTCTTTAAAACGTCTCTTCAAAAAAAAATCCGAGAGAAAATAACCTTTTTACAGTGATAGTATCCTCCCGACTCCATCGGTAATAAAATAATCCATCAATATACAATGGTGGATTCATTTCAGACATCCTAAACTTCCTCTGTTAGTAGACTGGAATGAATATATATTACATTGACTCTGAGCATACAAATGTTCACAACTCGATTCGATGTCAGTCATTTTACTCCTGCCACAGAATGCCTTTTGTTTTTCTTCATCCAAGTCTCCACACTGTGTCAAAACTTACTTTTTCTCGCCCTGTCAACTTTATAATTTCAAATTGAATGGCAGCAAGAATAAGCTCAGTCGAAACAGACTGGTATTTTTCTCCCTAAATTTCTCCAAAAACTTTAAGAGGGCACGATCAGTGATAAAGATTTGTCTCAGGTATGTTATTCGCAATGTAAATGCTGAAATGTTGTAACGCCAACACCAAGCTCAAGGCCTCCTTCCTCATTGTCGAATAAATCTGTTGGTGTTTCCAGTGGACACTCCAACCACACATTACATAATGGAGCACTTCTCATCTCTCCAATAGACCCTCTGAATGACATAGCTCCTCATTCTGGATTAGTGGTGCTGGAAGAGCACAGCAGTTCCGGCAGCATCCAAGTAGCTTCGAAATCGACGTTTCGGGCAAAAGCCCTTCATCAGGAATAAAGGCAGTGAGCCTGAAGCGTGAAGAGATAAGCGAGAGGAGGGTGGGAGAGGGGAGAAAGTAGCATAGAGTACAACGGGTGAGTGGGGGAGGGGATGAAGGTCATAGGTCAAGGAGGAGAGGGTGGAGTGGATAGGTGGAAAAGAAGATAGGCAGGTAGGACAAGTCCGGACAAGTCATGGGGACAGTTACTGAGCTGGAAGTTTAGAACGAGGGTGAGGTGGGGGAAGGGGAAATGAGAAAACTGTTGAAGTCCACACTGATGCCCTGGGGTTGAAGTGTTCCGAGGCAGAAGATGAGGCGTTCCTCCTCCAGGCGTCTGGTGGTGAGGGAGCGGCGGTGAAGGACGCCCACGACCTCCATGTCCTCGGCAGATTGGGAGGGGGAGTTGAAATGTTGGGCCACAGGGTGGTGTAGTTGATTGGTGCGGGTGTCCCTGAGGTGTTCCCTAAAGCGCTCTGCTAGGAGGCGCCCAGTCTCCCCAATGTAGAGGAGACCACATCGGGAGCAACGAATACGATAAATGATATTAGTGGATGTGCAAGTAAAACTTTGATGGATGTGGAAGGCTCCTTTAGGGCCTTGGATAGAGGTGAGGGAGGAGGTGTGGGCGCAGGTTTTACAGTTGCTGCGGTGGCAGGGGCAAATGCCAGGATTGGAGGGTGGGTTGTTTGGGGGGTGTGGACCTGACCAGGTAGTCACGGAGGGAACAGTCTTTGCGGAAGGCGGAAAGGGGTGGGGAGGGAAATATATCCCTGGTGGTGGCGTCTGTTTGGATGTGGCGGAAATGTCGGCGGATGATTTGGTTTATGCGAAGGTTGGTAGGTTGGAAGGTGAGCACCAGGGGCGTTCTATCCTTGTTACGGTTGGAGGGGTGGGGTCTGAGGGCGGAGGTGCGGGATGTGGACGAGATGCGTTGGAGGGCATCCTTAACCACGTGGGAAGGGAAATTGCGGTCTCTAAAGAAGGAGGCCATCTGGTGTGTTCTGTGGTGGAACTGGTCCTCCTGGGAGCAGATCCGGAGGAGGCGGAGGAATTGGGAATATGGGATGACATTTTGGCGAGAGGTAGGGTGGGAAGAGGTGTAATCCAGGTAGCTGTGGGAGTCGGTGGGTTTGTAAAAAATGTCAGTGTCAAGTCGGACGTCATTAATGGAGATGGAGAGGTCCCTGGAAGGGGAGCGAGGTGTCAGAGATAGTCCAGGTAAATTTAAGGTCAGGGTGGAATGTGTTGGTGAAGTTGATGAATTGCTCAACCTCCTCGCGGGAGCATGAGGTGGCGCCAATGCAATCATCAATGTAGCGGAGGAAGAGGTGGGGAGTGGTGACGGTGTAATTACGGAAGATCAACTGCTCTACGTAGCCAGCAAAGAGACAGGCATAGCTGGGGCCCATACATGTGCCCATGGCTACCCCTTTGGTCTGGAAGAAGTGGGAGGATTCAAAGGAGAAATTGTTAAGGGTGAGGACCAGTTCAGCCAAACGAATGAGAGTGTTGGTGGAAGGGTACTATTGGGGATGTTTGGTCAGGAGAAAACAGAGGGCTTGGAGGCCCTGGTCATGGTGGATGGAGGTGTAGAGGGATTGGATATCCATGGTGAAGATAAGGCGTTGGGGGCCGGGGAAATGGAAGTCTTGGAGGAGGTGGAGGGAGTGGGTGGTGTCTCGAACAGATGTGGGGAGTTCCTGGACTAGGGGGGATAGGACAGTGTCGAGGTAGGTAGAGATGAGTTCAGTGGGGCAGTAGCATGCTGAGACAATGGGTCGGCCAGGGTGGTCAGGCTTGTGGATCTTTGGAAGGAGGTAGAACCGGGCAGTGCGGGGTTCCCGGACTATGAGGTTGGAAGCTGTGGGTGGGAGATCTCCTGAGGTGATGAGGTTCTGTATGGTCTGGGAGATGATGTTTTGGTGATGGGGGGTGGGGTCATGGTCGAGGTTTCTGTATGGTCTGGGAGATGATGGTTTGGTGATGGGGTTTCTGTATGGTCTGGGAGATGATGGTTTGGTGATGGGGTTTCAGTATGGTCTGGGAGATGATGGTTTGGTGATGGGGTTTCTGTATGGTCTGGGAGATGATGGTTTGGTGATGGGGTTTCTGTATGGTCTGGGAGATGATGGTTTGGTGATGGGGTTTCTGTATGGTCTGGGAGATGGTGGTTTGGTGATGGGGTTTCTGTATGGTCTGGGAGATGATGGTTTGGTGATGGGGTTTCTGTATGGTCTGGGAGATGATGGTTTGGTGATGGGGTTTCTGTATGATCTGGGAGATGATGGTTTGGTGATGGGGTTTCTGTACGGTCTGGGAGATGATGGTTTGGTGATGGGGCCTCATGTCTGAGCATAAAAATATTACATCCTTCTGTACCACTTAATGCTGTAACCACTTCACCTGCTATTCCTGGCCTATGCCAGTAAACCTTACTCTCACAGGTATATGTTTTAAGGGGATCTCACACATTCTTCTCAATCCTTCACAGAAACCAAACATGGATTTCTGAACAAAATCATCATCATCCATTTCAGCTTCTAATCTTGCCATTGCAACTCTCTGCTCTTCCACATGAGTTCTCATGACTGCAGGAAGTGAATTGTTGAACTTCTCCAAAATTAGAGTCTCTCTCAGAGTGTCATAGGTTTGCTCTGTTTTTAATACCCTTCCCCACCTTTCAAAATTACTTTGTTTGATTCTTTCAAACACAACGTGCGTTTAACCAGGGATGCTATTTTAGATTCCTGAAAAACTGTCGGCTTCTGGCACAAGCACAAATGCACTTCAGATGGCTTTCTTCATCTCCTCCAATAGGGATGCAAATACCTATCAGCTTTGTTTGGATAAACTAAATCCACATGTTCTCTGGCCACTGCACTTGTTTAGCCACTTTCTGAAATGAAATTAAAAAGGCTCCCCCATCATTGTCATCCAATTTAGATAATGCCTGGATGTATTTAAACAGATCCTGATCAGGCCTTTGGCTACCATAGGGTTGCTACTACCTCACTATCCGCTAATGGAAATCCATACAAAATGAAGAGGAATTTAGAATAACTTAACTATTGGAAACCTTAACCGAAAAATGGATACAGTACGTTCTACAAATCAACTGTTCAACCTATTAACATCACCTAAACATACCCCTTGGAAAAAATGAACATTCAGACATGCATTCTTGCATACAGTTCTCCAATCCAGGAGGAAACACCATCAAGTGAGGCTTTGGAGAGAGTAGCAGCTAGGGATAATTTACTAAAACTTCCAACCCCTCTGGGACCACAAGCACCCGGTGATTGTTACAGCTACAAGAAAAAACAAACTAGAAAGCCTGGTCTGTGTGAGCTGGCCATTGTTACTACTATTTATTAAAAACCCTAAACGCCCGTAAGTTATTTACTTGAGCTGTTTTCAGTCGGCAGTTTGGCCTTTAAGACCGCTTACTAAAGAAAATGAGAAACTAACGTTTTATTTTAAAAAGTGACAGCATTGTCAGGCAATTTAGATGCCTGGCCCTTCACTCATTGGGCTTCATCGTGTTACTTATTGCAAGGTCACCTGAGAGGGACAGCCACAGGTACAGACCAAGTTACAAGGATGTATCTTATAACTTCTGCAACACCCCTGTCCATGGACCATCACATGGGACATACCAGGAAGTGAACAACAGCTTGATACACACCATTGCAGTATTTCTGAGCTACACAATGCCAGCACTCGATACACTAGGGAGCCAAAACCCAAGGCCAGGGAAAGATACAAAGGGACAGAGAGATTCACTTTAAAGACAGAAACAGACAGTTAATTAACTGAAAAGATGTTGTGGAAATATGTGGAAAAAGATAGGACAGTGGAACTAACTGGAGAAGTGAGATCTTCGTGAGTAAAATGACGAGAATGAGAACATTGAATAAAGGCATTGTCAGATCAGCTGGAATGGTTTGTTACATCAAATTCTGAATCTGCTTGACAGAACACCACAAACAACATAAACTGGGACAAGATGACAGCCCAGCATGGAGAGCTGTGCAGACCATGCTAGTGTGTTGCTCAGTGAACTGCACTATCTGCCCAGAATAGAGAGTATTGCAAACTTTACTATCATATGCTGACGATCCTCACATCAGATTACTGCCTACAATAGGAAGATTTGTGTGTGTGTGTGTGTGTGTGTGTGTGTGTGTGTGTGTGTGTGTGTGTGTGTGTGTGTGTGTGTGTGGTTGAATGCGAAACTCATTGTTTGAGAAGGAACACACATGGAGGAAACTATTTTAAATACGAACAACAGGCAGGGTTTTTGTTAATCAACAGAGAGAGAACGAGGGAAGTTTCAAAGACAGATGATATAAAGTGTTTGAGAATGTTAAAGTAAAGTAATTGCCAGACACAACAGCAATATACATCCGCATGCACATGAATGACACATGGATGGGAGTTTGATGTGAGGTCGAATCAGATTTGCTTCAGCACGTCTGAAGCCGGGAGCGTCAGCAGCAGATTATTGGCTTCATGAAGCCTGTACTTCATAGCTCAAGGTTCAAACAGCAGATGGAATAAACCAGTGAGATATATTCTGGAGTGGTGAGTATTTCAAGTTAGAAATGTTCAGGGCATGGTGTCAAGAATCAGCTCATAGTCAAAGAGATATCCCACAGTTGTGACTTGTCTGCTTCAGCTGCCGATCTTGGCCAAGGATGGGATGGAAACAGTGGAAGGAAGTGGAGTTTGTAACCAGAGCAGTAGACGGTGACCTCCATGCTCTTAACAGCAAAGGCAATGATACGATGCATTGTGGTTCTCCCCTGAAACTGAATATATCAACATAGAGACCGGTGAGTAACACTGCCAGAGCAGAGAGCGAGACAGTAATTGAACACGTTCATTAATGTAGTTAGTAGTGGTCTGTAGAGTGAATATCTGGATTGAGAGATTCAACAGGAACAATAATAGTGACAAGATGTGTAGACGATATGAAATAACAATAATAAATTCATAATTGGTTTATAGAAAACAAAATCTGGACAGTGACACTCACCAGGAACACCAATGATAGCCAGGAAGGGATAATAAAAAATTTTAATAATGAGAAGAACGTAATAGATCCGCGATGATAATGACAGCCAATAATATGCAGAAAGACGCCAAACATAATTGGATAAGCTCCTGTATATTGTTGGAATATTCCAGTCTAATGTTCTCAGATTCTGATCTCTCCTTCCCTTCTCTCTGGATCTGCTGTTCCCTGTCAGTGTTGTCGGTGATGCTCCCGCTCATGTTATGGAATAACACATTGAACGGAGCCCATTTACCATTAAAAGATGGAAACCCCCCACTGGGATAATTATAATCCATGGAGATTGGCATTAATCACACTTACTGAAGAAATAGGCTCAGTTAACCTGTTCAAAACATCACTTTTCATTTACTGGTTTTGGATGGGATGGATGAGGGTTGCTGAGGGATGGATCATAAATCTTTCAATCTTTTTATTAACTTGTATATGAGAGGATTAACAGGACACTGCAGGGGTCAATATATGTTCCACTCAGTTTATGAAAGGAGGCAGTTATAAAATAACAGATCGGCTGCATAAAAGAAAATCGGGTGGGCAATTTCCTAGATACCTGAACCCAAAGTACAGTACTTATTGACCAGTGTGCGGCCACTCCTGGTTTTGATGCCCTGTTATCAAATCCTTTCATAACCTTGAGACAGAGCATTGAGACTGCTGCTCAGGAACAGGCCAAAGCAATTCTGTCCCTATGGGCATCTTACGGAGGGATAAGAGAAGGCCATTCAGCCCATATTAGTCTATTGCTACTTGAAAAGGTGGAAAGCTGGAATATTGGCACATTTTGCCAAAAGAATAATTCAAAACGAAGAGATGCATCACTGCAGCTGTATGAATTGTTACTGAGAGGGCACCTGGAGTAAATAGTGTTATTTGTGTTTCTGTAACTGAGAAGGAATAGACCTCCATCAGATACAGTTTAACGGCTGCTCGTAATCCACGGGTTACTGTGTCAGTTAATGTCTCAGATCTGTTACACAGGGACAGGAGGAGGCCATGAAGCCTCATGAGTCTAGTTCAGAGGGACAAGAGGAGGTCATTCAGCCTCTCGAGCCTGTTACAGAGGGGCAGGAAGTGTTTATTTAACATACAAGTTTGTTACACATAAATATTAGTTTTAAACTAGTTGTGGAATAGGAAAGACCTGATGTAAACATTAAAGTTCTAACTTTGAACAAGACCAATTTTGAAAGTGTTAGGCGAGCCCTGTGAAAGGCTGATTGGAATACCCTATTCACAGGTAAAGGGATGGTTGGAAAATGCAAGGCCATCAAAACTTGGTTTCAGAGAGTCCAGAGCCAACGTGTTCCTATTAGTGAGAGTGGCAAGGCTGGTGGGTGCAGGGAGTGCTGGATGGCTAGATATATTGATGCTCTGGTCAAGGTAAGGAAGGAGGCATATGTCCGGTAAACAGAGCTGAGATTAAGTGAATCCCGAGAGGAGTATAAGGGCAATAAGTGTATAGTCAATGGGGAAATTGGTCCAGAAAAATGTGGACATGAGATGGCTTTAGAAATAGGGTTACCGAGGCATTGAAGCAACTCTACACATCCTTTAATTGCAAAATATTAACTTGGGAGAGAATAGAGCACATTAAAGATCAGTAAGGCTACGTATGTGTAGAACCATAGGAGGTGGAAGGGATACTAAACAAGTATTTTTCCTAGTATTTAATGTAGAAGAGGTTACAAGAGCGAGAGAATGAAGAAATACATAGTGATATTTTGAAAAGTATCTATATTACAAGGAGATGTTTGACATTTTAAAACACATAAAGGCGAACAAATCCCTGGGACCTGATCAGTTGTATCCCAGAATATTGTGGGAAGCTAGGAAAGAAATTGCTCAGCCTTTTGCTGATATATCTGTAACATTGAGGTCCACAGGTGAGGTGGCAAAAGACTGGAGGGTTGCTAACAGAGTGTCATTGTTTCAGAAATTAAAGAAAACCCAGATAACTTTCGATTGGTGAGCCTGATGTCAATGGTGACTACATTGTTGGAGGGGATTTTGAGGGAAACGATGTATATGCATTGGGAAAGACAAGAACTGAAGAGGGCTTTGTACATTGGAGATAACGTCACGAAGTGAAGATGGTGTTTGAGAAGGCAGGACAGTGGATGCTGTCTTAATGGAATTCAGTATGAAAACCAAAATGTTCTACATGGTAGACTGGTTAGCAAGGTTAGACTGCCTGGGATCCAGGGAGAGCTCACCATTTAGATCCAAACTTTACTTGAATATCGGAGACAGGGTGTGACAGTGGGCATTTGTTCATTAAACTTGGAGACCTGTGACCAGTGGCGCTGCTCACAAAGATCAATAGTGGGTCCACTGCCTTTTGACACTGATACAAATCATTTGCACTTCAGTATATGAAGTATTGTCAGCAAGTTTGTAGATAATTCCAAATTTGGTGGTGTCGTCGACAGTGAAGAATGAACTCTCAGACTATAATGGGAACTTACTTAGGTGAGCTGAGGAGTGGCAGATGGAGTTTATTTTAGATAAATGTGAGGTGTTGCATTTTGGCAAGAAAAATCAGGGCCAGACATACAGGTAGGATTCTGTAGAAAGTTGCCAATCATGGAGAACTCCATAGAAATTATAGAATCCCTACAGTTAGGAAACAGGATTTTCGGCCCATCGAGGCCACACCGTCCCTCTAAACAGTATCCCACTGAACAAACCCCTACCCTCTCCCTCTCAGCCTGCATTTCCCATGACTAATGCACCTTGCCCTCACAGCCAAGGGTACTATGCACAAATTAGGATGGCCAACCTACCCTTATCTGTATATCGTTATACTGTCGGAGGGAAACATAGCATCCGGAGGAAACTCACACAGACACGGGGAGGATGTACAAACTCCACACAGCCAGTCATTAATGGATCGAATTAAACCCCGATCGCTGCCCTGTGAGGCACCTTGTGGTGCAGGTTCTCCGTTCCTTGAAATTGCCGTCACAGGTAGGCAGTGTAGTGAAGAAGGCACTCGGTGATCTTCCCTTTATTGATGCGTGCTTTGAGTCTATGCGTTTGCATGACATGTTGCATCTGTACAGGACATTGTTTTGCCACTTTTGTAATATTGCCTTTAATTCTGGTCACCCTGCTGTCGGAAAGATGTTGTCAAACTTGAAAGGATGCAGAAGAGATTTAAAAGAATGTTGCAGGTGTTGGAGGGTTGGCGTTACAGGGAGAGTTTGAATATGCTGGGGCTATTTTCAAGTGTTGAGGCTGAGGGTGGACCTTAAAAGGGTTTACAAAATCAGGAGGGGCATAGAAGAAGTAAACAGTCAATGTATGTTCCCAGGATAGACAATTCCAAATACAGAATATAAAGGCTTAAGGTGAGAGAAGGAAGATTTAAAAAGGGACGTGAGGGACAACATTTTCACACAGAGTCTGCTGCGTATATAGATTGAACAGTCAAAAGAGGTGGTGGAGGCAGGTACAGTTACACCTTCTAAAAGGCATTTGGATGGATACATGCATGGAATGTGGTTAGAGAGAGATGGGACAAGTGCTGGCAAGGGAGACGAGATTAATTTAGGATATTTGGTTGGTATAGATGACCAGACCGAAGGATTTTTTTCCATGCTATACATCTCTGAGAGTCTATTGACTCTTGAGTGTTTAACATGGGAACAGGAGGAGGCTATGCAGCTTCTGAATTCTGTCAGTCAGCTGGTTTGCTCAATTACTGACAATCAAATACAAAAATTCATCATTCAGATTTTGATGGTGTTTTACAGAAACAGGAGAAAGGCATTTAGTCAAGAAAAGCTGTAAAGAATGTGAAGAGGCCATTCAGTCCCTCACCTTCATTCCACGGGAGCAGCAGGTGAACACAGAGCTATTGGAGCCTGTTACTCTGTAGCAGGAGGAGGACATCTATTTTCACAAAACTTCGATTAGGAGGCAGTCACTCAACTGCTCGTGACTGGGACACAGGAACAGGAGACAGTCACTCAGCTGTTGAAGACTGGGACACAGGAACAGGAGGGAGTCACTCAACTGCTCGAGACTGGGACACAGGAACAGGAGACAGTCACTCAGCTGCTGAAGACTGGGACACAGGAACAGGAGGGGGTCACTCAACTGCTCGAGACTGGGACACAGGAACAGGAGACAGTCACTCAGCTGCTGAAGACTGGGACACAAGATCAGGAGGGAGTCACTCAACTGCTCGAGACTGGGACACAAGATCAGGAGGGAGTCATTTAACTGCTTGAGACTGGGACACAGGGACAGGAGGGAGTCACTCAACTGCTCGAAACTGGGACACAGGGAAATCTGGAGGCTAGTGAGGCCCAAAGATCCTGTTACGCAGGAACAGGAGGAGGGGACTAAGTCGCCACCAGTATGGGACACTGGGAGAGAAGGGGAGTTTGCTTGGAATAAACGCAAATATATGAATAAGTTGCATTCGTGGTCCACACAATCCTGCCCCAACATTCACTAAGACCACGGCTGATCTGATGGTGATTTCCTCATCCCATTTTACGGAGACTGTCCTCTCTGCAGCCTCTGCTCTAGTTGTTGGTCATGTTGCAGACTCAGATACTGTAACAACAGTCACCATGACTCATCCAGAGGGTCGGGTCAAACCGGATGAGTCTGGATTTGAAGGGTCCAATCACAAGAATGAAAACACAAAATAAAGGTATAGCCAGATGTTTAGTTCTCTCACATTCACAATCCAACTCACATAACCAGCCCGTCCATTATACTTTCAGGATGGAGCACTATGTAGATATGGCTAGCGTACTGCAGAATACAAGCCAGCAATGTCCAGAATGGAACTCTATGCAGCCCACACCAATGCTGGATCTATAATCCTGGGCTAAACGTCCAGCATGGGGAGCTGTGCAGTCCGCACTGGTTCGTTCATATATAAACCCAGGCTGTTGCATTGCCCAGTGTGGGGAAACTTGCAGCCAATGTTGGAAGTGACAAGATGTGCAGCTCCCATCCATTTACAGCTCCATAACTCCACTGTAGTGGTTGCATTATAATCAACAATGCGAATTAGAGGAACCAATATGCAGGGGGACTGAGGAAACTTGCAGGAACAATAGGGTTGTTATAATAGGTGATTTTAATCTTCCTAACATAGACTGGGGTTTCCAGATGGTTAAGAACTTAGATGGAACATAATTTGTTAAGTGTGTTCAGCGAAGTTTCCACAATCAATATATAGAGTATCGTACTCGGGAAGGGACAAACTCGACCTATTGTTGGGAAATAGGGCAGGATAGGTGAAGGAGATAAAGTGGGGGGAGCATTTTGGGAAAAGTGACCAGAGCTGTATTAATGTTAAAATAGGTATGGTAGGGACAAAATTGGTCCACAGATTCAAGTTCTAAATTGGGACAAGGCGTATGTTGATGGAATTAGACAGTGGATTGCAGGGGATGATTGGAGTAGTTTGATTCCAGGTAAAAGGATCCCGGGCAAGTGGGAGGGCTTTAAAAGTGAGATAGCTCGAGTTCAAGGTTTCCATTTTCCTGTGAGGGTGAAGGTTATGTGAGACTGGAAGAGAGAACTCTGGATGTCAAGAGATATTGAGGCTTTGACCAGAAAAAAGGAGGCGTGGCTCATGTTCAGGCAGCTCATATCAAGGGAATCCCTGGAGGTACATACAGGGGATGGAGGAGTTTACTGAAGAAGGATATCAGCAAGGCCATAAGGGGTTATCAGGTAGTCTTGGCTGAGAAGATTAGAGTGAATCCAAATTCAGTAAAGTAAAGATAAAGAGCTACTAGAGAGAGAATAGGATGCTTTAAAATCGAAAACCGGCATGCATGCATAAAACCTCAAGAGATGGGTGAAGTCCTCAATTTCCCCTCTGTGTTTATCATGAAGAAAGACATGAAGACCTGTGACGTTTGGGAGGTTAGTTGTCATATCTTGGTACTGTCCACATCACAGTAGAGTTGTTGTTGGACATATTAGAATGCACAAAATCAGACAAATCTCTTGGTCCTGACCAGATATATCTAAGAGCACTGTAAGAGGCGAGAGAAAAAGCTTAGGGACCAAGATCCCGGAAGACTTGGCGGTAGCAAATGTTGTGCCCTTATTCAAGAAGGGCTGCAAAGAAAAGCCTAGGAAATGTAGACCAGTAAGCTTCACCCCTGTTTTCGGTAAACCACTTGAGAAGGTTCTGAGAGATAAGATGTGCATGCATGTGGAAAGACAGAGTTTGACTTGGAGCAGTCAGCATGGCTTTGTCCCTGGTGGATCATGCCTTACAAATTTTGTTAGACATTTTTGAGGAAGTGACGAGGAAGGTCGATGAGAGCAGGATTGTAGACATATTCTATATGGATTTCAGTAAGGCCTTTGCTAAGGTTCCACATAGTAGGTCGCTCTAGAAGATTAGATCGCATGGAATCCAAGGTGAACTCGCAAATTAGACTGAGCTGCCAGTGGAAGTGGTTGAAGTGGGCACACTAACAACATTGAAAAGGCATTTGGACAAATACACAGATAGGAAAGGATTAGATGGATGCAGAGCAAAAGCAGGGAAATGGCAGATTGGTAGATAAGGGGCAATTACACCATGAGTTGTTGATAGAGCACGGTGAGCACATTGGATGGGTGAGTACAGAGGGGGAGCATTCCCATCCCAGAGGGTGCCACACCACCAGACCCACCGAGCATGGTCTGTGCTCACTACCGAGTTCAGTACAGTATTTGAGGTCTGAAGAAATGTCCATCAATACAGGACAAGAATCAATAACCTTCCCCGCTCTGTCAGGATAAGGGTCACCGTATTCTGTCTGCTCCCTCACAAACACTGTATATCTGTGATTGCAACTACTCCCGAAAAAGGCTCATGGTCCCCCACTCTCACTACTGCATGCAACACCTTCTCTCTCTCTCTTTCTCTCCTTTGAAATACCTCCCACACAGTCATAAAATATTCTGGAGAATGCCAATTATAGAATGTTCCAGAAAATGTTCCAAATATTTTCCAGTTTCAGGAAAATGGTAGCGTCCCAGTGTGTAACACAAAAGAGTCACTTGACTCACCTTAATGATATTAAACCAAAAATAACTTCTAAACACGTCATGTTGTAAATACAATTTCGAGCAGAGAACATTTTTACGCACATCCATCATCTTGACCGTTATCTGAACTGTACCACTTTCCTTATTATGAATGTTTCTCTTACCCTTTGTCTGTGACTGTTTCTGTCTGTAACAGTTACACAGTCTCCCACTCAGTTGGCTGGACGGCCGGTTTGTGATGTTGAGGCAGGGCAACAGCGCAGGTTCAGTTCCTCACACTGACAGAGATTATCATGAAGGGGACACTCTCTCAGCCTCACCCCATCACCCGAGATGTGGGGATCCTCAGGATAAACCACCATGAGTGGGCTCTCTAATGAGAGTTTTTGGGACTGTATTCTATCAATGTTAGCATTTTAATTTTAAAAAAATTAAAAAGAGATTTTTAATATTATAATAAACCAATAACAACACAACTCATATATCTGAAAAAAAATTACATCCAATTGCATGTACATACAAAACAAGTGAAAACACTACACAGACAGAAGAAAAAAACAAAACTAAACAATAAATAAGGAATAAATAATACAGCTCAGCATAACAAAAGGACAGCTCTCATTCATCAAGAGCATTAACTGATACACATTTTTTATGTTCATAGCTCTTCCTTTTTGGGGGTGGGGGAGTTCAGACATCCAACACAACATAATATTTTTCCTAGCACAGAAAGTACGGAATGTAAGGATATATATTTTTTCCCATATTCATCTGTGGAAAGTACCTTGGGCAGGCCCAGGAAAACCAAAACCAAGTCCGTCTCCAATTCAGTCCCCTGGACCCACTCTATCACATCTGACACAGTGCTCCAATATAGATGAAGTCTGCAGCAGAACCACAAACAATGAGTAAGAGTGCCTGTAGTCATTCTGCATTTAGGACATGCTGAAGATAATCCCACTTTAAATTTTGAGAGACAATTTGGGGTCAGATAGACCCTACGAAGAATTTTCAACTGCATGGAATGGGTCCTCTTACAGAGCAAAATCCTTCAAGCATTTTCACAAGTATCCTCCCATGTCTCGGAAGTGTTCTGAACCCCCAACTCTCTAGCAGACAACACAAAGTTTGCACGTTCTCCCCGTGTCTGCGTGGGTTTCCTCCGGGTGCTCCGGTTTCCTCCCACAGTCCAAAGATGTGCAGGTTAGGTGAATTGGCCATGCTAAATTGCCCCTAGTGTTAGGTAAGGGGTAGATGTAGATGTAGATGTAGGGGTATGGGTGGGTTGCGCTTCGGCGGGGCAGTGTGGACTTGTTGGGCCGAAGGGCCTGTTTCCACACTGTAAGTAATCTAATCTAATATAATCTAATCTAATCTAATCTAATCTAATCTAATCTAATCTTCTTCCAGAAAGCTGCACAGTCTCGTCTGAGGGGACACTCTCCAACTAATGATAAAGGGTACTGACAGAGAGTGTATTCGAAGCAATAAGCGCCCTCTTCCCTTTATCGGATCGGTAAGAGTGTGGTAAAAGTGTGTTATTTTTCAATCGAAACTCTGATCTGGAAAAAATACAGAAGAGGTCTCCACTAGGTAGTCCATACGTACGAGTTATTTGATCAAATGACATCATTGTTTCTCCATCAAATAACACGTGGTGGCTCAGTGGTGAGCATTGCTGCCTCACAGCACCAGAGTCTCGGCTTTGGTTCCAGCCTTGGATGACAGGCTGTGTTGAGTTAACATATTCTCGCCGTGTCTGTGTGCGTTTCCTTCCACAGTACAAAAATGCACATGTTAGATGAATTGGTCATTGATAAATCACCCATAGTGTTTAGGGATGTGTAGGTTTGGGCATTAATCAAGGTAAATATAGGATGGTAGGGGATTGGGTCTGGGTGGGTTTCTCTTTAAAAGGTCGAAGTGGTCTTGCTGGGCCCAAGGGCTTGAATCCACACTGTAGGGATTCTACTAATTCTAAATCACTCAAGCAAGGTACAGCACTTGCTGCCACAGTTTAAACCTGGAATCTATTATCCCCGGATGATAGCCCAGTGTACCAATTACAGGGGTAAGAAACATGATTTTGATTGTATTGCCCTCAATCTGATGCATTGTCACTCATGCTTTAACAGTATTGATAATTATTGGGTTATGACAATACTTCATAAATGTTATCATTTTGCCTAAGAACAACCATGGGCCGCACAGTGGCACAGTGGTTAGCACTACTGCCTCACAGCGCCAGACCCGGGTTCAATTCCCGCCTCAGTCGATTGACTGTGTGGAGTTTGCACATTCTTCCCGTGTCTGCATGCGTCTTCTCCGGGTGCTCCGGTTTCCT
Source organism: Chiloscyllium punctatum (assembly GCF_047496795.1). Classification (NCBI taxonomy): domain Eukaryota; kingdom Metazoa; phylum Chordata; class Chondrichthyes; order Orectolobiformes; family Hemiscylliidae; genus Chiloscyllium; species Chiloscyllium punctatum. The sequence goes on from NC_092751.1 coordinate 31,558,692, forward strand.
CCCACAGTCCAAAAAATATGCAGGTCAGGTGAATTGGCCTTGTTAAATTGCCCGTAGTGTTAGGTGAAGGGGTAAATGTAGAGGAATGGGCCTGGGTGGGTGGCGGGTCGGTGTGGGCTTGTTGGGCTGAAGGGCCTGTTTCCACACTGTAATAATCTAGCAATAAGAGTTCACTTTGTCTGAGAGGGTTCAATATCTAACCGTATTGACGCCGAGCACTAATGTATGATAAAAAGAGCTCAATTGATAGCTTTTAATCTGGGAGATCTATTCCCCACAATCTGGGGGAAGTTACAATTTGGTTAGGTTGATAAAGAGTTGCTTATGGTGCCAAATAAAAGAGCTAAACCAGCCATTATGTCTCCTAATTATCTATCTGGGAAACACCAAAGGAAGCATTCACATGGGGTATAGTAAATGAGGAGGGACATTCATTTTAATAAGAGCTATTCGACCTAGCCAGGATATTTTAAGTGCCTCCCATCTTTGAAGGTCTTGTTTAATTTTGTTAAACACATGGACATAGTTCACGTTAAATACATTATCAAAGACAGATGTAATGAATATACGGAAATAGAGAAACCCCCGCCCCCACCATGATCATTTAAAAGGAAACCAGGATTTGCGCTCATCAGGTATTTCCCTCAGGCCTCCCATAGGCATGGCCACCAACGTTGTAAAATTAATCTTATAGCCCGAAAAGGCGACAAGCGAATTAATGCATTACATCACGGCTGAAATTGTGGGATTTGACAAAAATATAAGACCCTCACCTGTATCCAACATAATATTATGTGGCATCTATCTCACTTCTGGACCAGGCATGTTGGGGTAACATTCCCAATTGTGCAGGATGCCATCGAATTTAAGATTGTTGCAGTGATGGGGAAGAGATCAACCCTCGTGTAGTATTTCTGCGGGTTAAAGAAGAAAATAAAATCCGTACTTGTGAGGTAGATCTGCCTCCAGACATCTAGTTCTGCACACACATCCACTAATTGCTTACATTATAACGGGGATTTTGGGGGCCGTTTGAACATTCTGCCCATCATGAGGTCCATAAGACAGTTGAAATCTCCTTCGACAATAATGTGCCACGTTGCAAGACAACTTAATTTGGCAAATGCAATTACCAGGATTTTAAGAGGGTGCGCTGGGGGGCGGGGGTGGGGGAGGTGGGGGGAGGGGTGTGGGGTGGGGGGGAAGGGGAATAAACATTCAAAATACTGTATTATTTCCCATAGTTCAAGGCTTTAGGGATTATGATCCTCCCTTGAGTGTCTAAAACAATCTAATAAGTTAAATGGAAGATTCTTCCTGTCCAGTATGGCTTCTCCCCTGCTCCTAGTATTAAAAGATGAGAAATAAACCCGATCAAACCTGCCCTGCTGTAACGTCAAATGTTCCTTGTCATCAAGATCCACCTCCTGCAATAGGACAACATTCACCCTCTCCTTTTTCAGACTAGAAAGTATATGTTTCCTCTTGACTGGCAGATGGCTCCCCTTAATGTTCCAGGTATGCCATTTAAGCACATCATTATCTATAACACACTGTAGCAACATTTCAACTCTTGAGTTTCACATCGAATTACACATCACTGATCATTAATGAAAAAAGACTCATAGAGCCTAAAAACTGTACAAACTAAAACTATTACACATAACCAGCTCTCAAAACTTTCCAAAGCTAAACACATAAAAAAACCAAAGAACGAAACAAAGACCAAAGTGCCAATGACACTTGATAGGGCAATTTACTGCCACACCACCCCTGCCCACCGGGGACGTTTTCATATCACAAAACTTTATCTTCTGCCCATTACCAATATGGCATCCAGGGCAATTAACAACAAAAATCCAGCTTGAACTGCCTGTGGGCACTGAGCAAATAAAGAGAAAGTGAGTAGTAATACGAATGAAGAAGTTAGAAGTGACTACTCTACCCATCCCCGACTATAATTAAACACTGGTTACGACCAGAAAAATCCAAGAAAATTTCTTTAAGAGAGAAACATGATTGTCTAAACATCCAGCTTACTTTAAAATATCCACAAAGTTTTCGCTTACTCTGGAGAGTCAGACGGGTTCACGGATCCATTCAAAGCAATACGGAGCACCACTGGGAACCATAAGGAATAGTGAATCCCGAGTTCCCTTACTCTTCTCTTGATATCATCAAAAGATTTTCTTTCTTGAATGAACGCTGCTGAAATGTCCTGAAAGATCATAATCCTGGAGCTCTCGTAAATTAAAACCTTTGGATCATTCCCCTGTGTTCTGGAAGTTTCCATCAGTCTTTGTTTGTCCCCATAACTCTGTAATCACTCAAGGACAGGGCGAGGGCGCTGGTCTGAGCCTGACCTCCGCGCCATAACCCGATGAACTGTCTCACTCTTCACCCGTCTCTCTTCAGCTTCGAAGTGAAGGAATCGCTGCAGCCAGTTCTCGAAAATCCTCACTGGCTGACCACCTGCCGTCTGGTCCAGCAGACCGACGATGTGAACATTTTTCATCCTGCCCCTGTTCTCAACGTCGTGTTTCGTTCAGGTGCAGACCTGTTTTTCAAGGGCGAGCATCCGCTCCTTGGAGAAATCAGTTGTAGTCTCTGCCACTGCAGTTCGGTGCTCAAACTCATCCATTCTGTTTCCAAGGCTTTCAAGTCATGTTTTTGGAGCACGGCTGAGAATGGCTCTAGCATACTGCTGAACTTTTCTTTAATCATGCCTTCAATCATTTCACATAACTTGGTGAATTCAGTGACCAAGGTCTGGTGAGTAACTGGGTCCATGGAACGAGCAGACTGGGTTGCAGCTACAGCCTCAGGCATGCTCGATGCTTCTGATGGGTGCACCGTGTGTTGGGACTTACTCGATTCTCTCCCATGTTTTGTCATTTCTACTTGATAAACCGGGATTAATAAAGATTCTATACTTCTTTTATTGTTGAATTTGAAGTAAATGGCTGGGATGGAGTGGGTTAGAGTACCACTTTGCCCGTTCTGTGATGCAAAGCCCAGCAAAGCAGACCTTCTGGATCGTGGCCATCTTGGATTCCCCTTTAAAATTTTATCAGCACTTTAATTTCGTTTTGCACTTTATTAATGAATTTTCTGGAGCCGTGTCATTTGGTACCATTGTCTACATTTCCCCCCACACCGCACATTCCTGCCAATCCCCGATAATCCTCGACTCCGTTGTTATTTATGAAACTTCTATCTGTGCCTCAAAAATATTCAATATCCCTGCCTCCATTGGTCTGCGGGGAAGAGAGTTCGAAAGACCTACAATGCTGAAAGAACAAAACATAAACCTCAAGACCTGAGTTTGAGATTAGTTTTTCTTTGTCTCCTTATCTGAGAAAGGATGTAATTACATTGGAAGCAGTTCGGAGATGTTTCACTTCATGGATTCCAGGGATGAGGGCCTTATTATGAAGGCTTTAACAAGTTACTCGTGGAATGAGAGGTGATCTTATTGAAACATACAAGACCTAGAGGAGAGTGGATCAGATATATACCCACTGGGTATTGCCCAAATTTCTTGTAATGTTTGTAGAATCTCTACAGTGTGGAAGCAGGACATCCCATCCATCAGTCCACACTGACCCTCTGAACAGCATCCCCCCGGACCTTCCCCCCTCCCTTCCCTATCCCTGTAACCTTGCATTTTCTATCACTAACCTACCTAACCTACACATGCCTGGACAATATGGACAATTTAGCATGGCCAATCCACTCCAAGCTGCATATCTTTGGACTGTGGGAGGAAATTGGAGTATCGTGAGGAAACCCACACAGATTCCTGCATAGAGAATACTCAAATTCCACGCAGAACATAGCCCAAGGTTGGTAGTTAACCCAGCTTCTTGGTGACGAGAGGTAGCAGTGCTAACCACAGATCCACCATGCGCATCCATTAGTCCTAATAGTTACTTGTGGCTGACGAAAGAAATCTGCCTGACTTGTTCCTATCACTGAACCTGATCCAGTCTGAGACCTTATTATTGGCCATATCACCAACCTGGTAGCATTTAAAATTTGTTGTGAGTAGTGGAGGAGTGGGACTAGCAAAACGAGACAGTGACAACCTCCAACCTCAGTCAGAATAGAAATGAGGAAAATTCATTCAAGTGGGAATTCTCTTTGTGATAAATGACTCTTTCTTTTATATTGAGGCTGGTTTCGTCTGGCTGTCCATAGATGGTGAATCAGGGTAACAGTACATGGAGATAAAAGTGTTGCTGGGACCACAATAAGATGAGCCACGACCTTATTTAGTGGTGGAAAAAAAGCAAATTACTGTGGATTCTGGAATCTGAAACCAAAAGAGAAAATGCTGGAAAATCTGAGCAGGTCTGGAAGCATCTGTAAGGAGAGAAAAGAGCTGACGTTTCGAGTCTAACTGACCCTTTGTCAAACCTAAAAAAAGGGAGTCATAAAGAGGTATTTATATGAGGAAAAATGCCTCGATATTTCTCCCCTTTATTTTTAGCTTTCTCTCCTTACGGATGCTGCCAGACCTGCTGAGATTTTCCAGCATTTCCTCTTTTATTTACTGGTAGAGTAGTTTCAAAGGGCCGAATGGCCCATTTGTGTCCCTCAGCCCTGTGTTCTGATGTTCCATTTAGCCCTTCAGACCTGCTATATAGGGACAGATCGAGGTCACTCGGATGGTTAGGTGTAGTTTTGGAAAGGTATTTGGAAAATGCAGGCTGGGTTGGGAAGTGACGCCACTCCCAATCCCTGTTTCCAGATGTGCATCATGTTACAGACCAAGATACGCTGGGATACAGCCCACATACCCCACCCGAGGTTAATCCAATCAAATCCTCTGCTCTCCCTGAATGCAACATTGCACAACGCAACTTCCAGGAAAACAACCAGTTACTTTCCAAGAGCATAACATATGAAATGAATAAATAGAGTAGGCTATTCGGCCCCTCAGATTTGCCCTGTCATTTTAAACGAACATGGTTGATCTACTCCAGGGCTCAATTCCACTTTCTTGCCATTTCTGTGTATCCCTCTATACCTCTCTGGGTTATGGATTTCTGGACATTTACTACCTTCTGAGAGAAGACATCACTCTGCTTCTCAGATTGAAATCGATGTTCCATATTCGGTATCTATATTCTCGAGTTTGAGACTCCACCCAGGAGTGGAAACAACTTGCCAATACCTACCTTCTCAAGCCCCTTCTGTGTCTTGTATTTTTCAGCAGTATCACTCCTCATTCATTTAAACCCCAATGAATAATCGCCTCACCATTTTAGAGATTCTCAAGAACACAACCCTTTCAGCCCAGGAAGCTGCCTAATGAACCAACCTAGTTACTTGCTGCACCAACATGCTGACTTTATGTTTCATACATAGGAACACTCCTTTTCTGGGAGTCCCCTCCATTAAATAACAGCCTGCCTTTTGATTCTCAGACTCATCCACTACCTCGAATATGTATTGCACTTAGCTCCCACCGTCAGGCTATCAATATAGAATGTGAATAACTGATTCTGGATTAGTGGTGCTGGAAGAGCACAGCAGTTCAGGCAGCATCCAAGGAGCAGCAAAATCGACGTTTCGGGCAAAAGCCCTTTATGAAGGGCTTTTGCCCGAAACGTCGATTTCGCTGCTCCTTGGATGCTGTCTGAACTGCTGTGCTCTCCCAGCATCACTAATCCAGAATCTGGTTTCCAGCATCTGCAGTCATTGTTTTTACCTTGTAAATAACTGATGCCATTCGCCTGATATTTGTGGTATTCCAGCAATTGACCTTGATCATGAAGATCCATTAATCCTGACTCTCCGATTTCTATGTGTTAACCAATCATCATCCCATGTTACCACATTAGCCGTCATCCTACGAACTTCAGTCATGTGTAAGAACTTTTATTCTGTACGACTTTGTGGAAAAGCCTGGTTCCTACCAGATCCACTTTATCAAGTCCGCTTGTTACATTCTCTGGCATCTCCAGAAGTTCTTTGCATGATTTTACAGGGCAAAGTGTAATTTCCCTTTCACAAAACTACACTGACCCTGTTTGAAGCTTTTCTAAATGTTCATGCTGGCCAGGTTTTCCAAATTAAGCTCATCCCATCTGCTTTCATTTGGCCCATATGCCTCTAACTGTTTCCCATTCATGTTTGTCCAAATGAGTTTTAAATGTTGCAGCTGTACATGCAACTACCACACTTCCTCTGGCAGCTCATTCCATACACACACCACCCACTGTGTAAAACTGTTGCTACTTTATTCCTTTTAAATCTTCCGTATTTCACCTTAAAACTATGTCTTGGATGTTTGAACTTCCCCATCCCGTCGAAAAGACCATGGCTATTCACCCTATCCATGATTTTATAAACTACTACAATGTCACCCCTCAACCTTCTACACTCCAGCACTAACTTCAAGAACAGACATTTAAAGATAAACACTGCAAATTTGACACTATATTAAACATGGCAGGAAAATAATACTCAGCCCAAACTTGATATTGTTATTTGTTTTTCCCCATATTACAAAACTCTTAGACAGCAAGAAACGTTTACTACTGTCAACAAGAAGTCAAACACATGAATTCATGTGTTTGACTTCTTATTGACACTAGTAAACGTTTCTTGCTGTCTTAGTATTTTGTAATATGGAGAAAAACAAATAACAATATGCAGTTTGGGCTGAGTATTGTTTTACTGCCATGTTTAATATCGTCTCAAATTAAAAGGGGTGATGATCTCGACAGTGAAAACGTAATTATGGCCAGATCTATATAATGTCACATAGTCAACATTCTCCCTCCTGGCCTCCCTTGTGTGATTGTGTCTTCTTTATCTTGCACTCAGTAGAGAGAATCCCTTTCCCAGCCACGTCTTAATTTAAACCCGTTCGTTATCATCTTCTTGTTCACCATTGTTAAAAGCCTGCTTATCTTTGCCACACCCTCTTTTCCCTGTCACCCATCCTCCACCTCTGGCAAGCGATTAAAAATCTCAGTTTCCAATCCTTTTATGTTCTGAAGAAGTGTCACACTGAGCTTGAAACGCTAACTCTGTTTCTGTCTCTGCAGATGCAGACAGACCTGCTGAGTTTCACCAGAAATGAATAGTTAAAGAACAAATTTTCAATTAAACAAATAACTATGGATACTGCAAATAAAAGTACAAAAATTGCTGGAGAAACTGAGAGCTTTGTAGAGGGTCACTGGACCTGAAAGTTTCACTCTGCATTCACTCCAGAAGATGCTGCAACATCGTCTGCAGTTTCATCACCAATTTCTGTTTTTGATTAATTTCCAAAGATGTATGTCAAAGATGCTCAAACGTCCCATCCAACCTGGAGCACTGTACACTGTGGGCTGAATGATAATGCATGGTGACAAGTTCCTTGATTCTGAAACTGCATAAGACTGACATCATTGACACTACGGACATCTTAATCATGGTCAGGGAGAAAAACAGAGGGAAGCATATTCACTTCGAATACAGAAGATGGCATCGCAGATGAAACGTTGTTGAGTGGATGAAACACCTCACCCTCATCATGATGCCCACAGAATCACAAATGCCAGTTTTCAATCAATTCGATTCGCAGCACGTGACATGAAGAAACAGCTGAACACAGTAGATATGACAAAGGCAATGAGCCCTGACCCCATTCCTGTAATAGGACTGAAGACTTGTGCTGCACAACAAGCCGTGTCCCTGGGGAAGCTGTTTCATTCCACCTCCAACTCTGACATCTCCCTGATAATGTGGAACATTACTCAACTATGTCCAATCTCCTAAGAGGGGAATAACTACAATCTGACCATTTACCACCCCTTCAGTCCCATCACGGCAGTCAAATTAGTGGGAATTCTTTTTGACAGAGCTTTGAAGCAGCACAAAACTAACCAGGCCAGTGTGGTTTCCGATAGGTCCCCATGTGCAGATGGTGCTGTTGTGGAAATGTCAATAGATTACTAATCCAGACTAGGCTAATGGTCTGGCAGCTGGTGGAAGTTAAAAGTAATTCATAAAATTAATTAAAATCTGGTGTCAGTAATAGTGATCTTATGTCCAATGTTGATTGTAAACATTGATCTTCTTCACCAACATACTTTCAGGAAGTGAATCTCCCTTGCTTTCCTGATGTGGCCTAAAAGTGACTCCAGCCACACAGACATGTGATCACTTTTTCAATGGTCTCTAAATCTGCTAAGCAAGACACACTGTTGTATCAAACTGCTCCAAGGTCTGAAAGGGTATAACCGGACAGAACACCCGGTCACAGCCTCAGTATCGGAAAAGGGGAATGGGAAAAACAGTCCTGTTAACCCTGCAGAGGCCTCCTTCCTAACATCTGAGAGCTTGTGGCAACATTTACAGAGATTTCCCACAGACTGCACAGAAACATTGGGAAAGGAGGAGGTCATTCAACATATTGAGCTTCCCCATGCTAAGGCATGGCCAAAAGTCTCCTCAATGCAGTTTTCCCCATACACTGTTCATTTCACTGAATAAGTTTAAACATTGCGAAATATAAAATTGGAACTGCTGTAATCTCTTCGGTCCATCAATTTTGTGGCACCATTCAATATACATGCAGTTCTCCGATAACACGCATTTATGAAAAATGATATGGCTGTGGCCCCTTGTTTCAGGCATGCTAGCCCGGGGAACTATCATCCCTGCTTCCAATCTGTCTCGCCCTGTCAGAGTTTTATATATCTCACTGTGATCTCCACTCATTTTCCTAAAACCCATGGAATACAGACACAGTTTCCCCAAACTCTGCTCCTACAACAAGCCCGTCATCCCAGAGATCAGTCTGGTCGTGCTTCACTGCACTCCCTCAATGTCAGTTTGGTCCTTTATTAGGTAAGGAGACCAAAACTGCACACAATACTGCATAATGTTCGAGGTGAGGTCTCACCAAGGCCCTGTACAGCTGCAGTAAATGACCCTTACTCCTGCATCCAAATCTCCCTAAAATGAATGTCAATACACTATTTATTTTCCTAAGTGCTTACAGCTCCTGCAACATTGCTTTCATTGACTGGTCTACAGGGAGATCAAGATTATTTTCAATGTTACAGCTCCCCACTTGCTGGGTCTATATGCACTGGTCATCGTGCCAAAGCCATTCCCAGTATTGACTTCCGTGTTCAGAACTGACTGTCCTACATGGACTCAGAGGGCTGCGCAGAAATAAATAAAACTGCAGCTTAATTTCCTTTATAGAGCAACATTTTTTCAACCAATCTCTTTTCAAAAGATAGGCTGCCATTCTATTGTTCCCATCAATGTATACAACATCACATCTCTCCCAATGATCTCCATCTGCCAGGTATTTGCCACTCACTCCACTTGTCTCAATCACCTTGGAGCTTTTTTACATCCTCCTCACCCACTCACAAGCTGACATCGTTTAGTGCTGTCAGTGGACTTAGGAATATTGCATTTGAGCCCCTCAACCAAAGATATGATGTGTACTGGGAATAGCTGGATTCCAAATTCTCATCCTTGTTATATCATCCAAGCCTTCCGTTCAAAAATCATGGTTTTATTCCGACTCAGTGTTTCCTGCCAGCTCTCCCATTCTAAAACCATGACCACATATGAGCCCCAGTCCCACAGGATTCGAATTTGCACGAAAGGCTTGGGGCTTTATCAAAAATCTTTCTGAGATTCCACTCGTATTGCATTGATACCTTCTCCATAATTTTGCTAAAAGCCAAATCTGATGCCCATTCCATAAATCTCTGTTGCCTTTGTCTATACCCATTACGTTCAATCCAATACTTTCTCTAAAACTGTTCGTTGCTAATTTCATTCTATTCCCTTTTTCTCACCAGACTAAAGTTCCATAGTATTGCTAGGAAGTTTTCTTTTGTTTTGCTTTCTTCTGTGAAGTCATAACTTAAGTATTTGTTCCATTGTTCTGCTCTTTCCCTGTCCTCAATTATCCGGTAACAGACTGTAAGAAAGCCGCACCTTTTTCTTTTAATTTTGCCAATGATATGTTTTCAAAAGATATTAGAAGTTCACTCATATAAGTTTTGATAAGATATTCTTCAGAAACCCATCAATTCCTATCTTAAACCATGCAATGATTGACCTTCCACAACCATACAATCACAGAAGCACAGACTCTGTACCATCAGAAATACAGCACAGTCTACAGTAGCCCTACTTTCCGACACAAGGCGTTTAGCCGTGAATCTTATGGCATTTCAAGTGCACAACCGTGTATTTTCTAATGGTTGTGAGGTTATCATAACAACCCCCATCTCACGAAGTGCATTCCAGACCCCAACAACTCTGTGTGAAAATCAGTCTTCAAATCCGCACGAAACCTCAGACCTTTCACTTTAAAATTGTGGGCCTTTGACTAAAAGGAACAGCTGCTGTCTATCCACCCTGTCCATGTCCCTCGTCATCTTATCCTTCTGAATCACGGCCCCCTCAGCCTTCTTTCCTCCAAACTAAACAACCCGAGCTTATCCAACCTCTCTCCATGGCTGATATGCCCCATCTCAAGGAACATCCTGTTGAGTCCCCTCTGTACCCCCTCGAGTGCAATCACATCCATCCTGTAATATGGTTCCCAGAACTACACACAGTATCCCATCTTGGCCAAAACAAATTTCCGCATAGCTCTGATAATCTATGCTTTGATGAATAAAGGCTGTGTTAACGGTCCACTATGTTTTCTCAAATTGTGTATTAACTTGTCCATCACATTCAGGGATGTGTGGAGAAGCACCCTCTGACCTTCATTGTGTGCTGCCATTCATTGAGTCCTCCCCCGTCTGGTTCCTTCTTCCAAAGTATATCACCTCATATTTATCAGGGTTACATTCCATCTACCATTGATCCACCCATCTAACCATTCCATCTGTATCTTCCTGAAACATAAGACTTTCGTTCTCACTGCCAACCACCCGAACAATCATTGTATGAAACACAAACTTACTTATCACCCCGCCCCACCCCCTCATCCATATTCACAGCTGCATCATTTATGATTACCACAAGTAATAAGGTTAAAAATCGCACAACATTGGCTCATAGTCTAACATGTTTATTCAGAGGCACGAGCATTCGAAACGTTGTTTCTTCATCAGATGTTTGTGCATTTTGATGAAGAAGCAGCGCTTCGAATGCTCGTGCCTCTGAATAAACCTGTTAGACTGTAAACTGGTGTCATGTGATGTTTGGCATTGTCCACTCCAGTCCAACACCAACACCTCAAAATTAAGGGGCACAGCACTGATCCCCGGGGTACACCATTGGACACTGGCCTTCAGTCACACAAACAGCCTTCTACCTCTAACTCCTGTATCCTCCCACTGAAGTTGATTTGGATGCAACTTGGCAAGTCCTAAAAAGTCCTAACTGCTCCCTCGATATTCTGTTTCGCTTGTCACACTTGCAGATTATCTGGGGATACTCCCTAATCTTACCCTGCCAGCAGCAGGTTTCCATGCCCCTGTGTTTGGTCGTCCCCTCCAAGTGAAGAATTTCCTCCTTATTGCAGTCGGAACTGGTCTGTCCCAGCTCATGACATTATTTGACTTGAATGTGGATTAGAGAGCCAGGGAAGTATTCTGTTAATTTCCAACTTGTCATATGTTTTGTGAATGTTCTACATTTCACGGTGACCCACCTCTCATTCTTTGAAGCGCTGTAGAAAATAGGCCGAGTTTCCTCATCAGGCAATCTCGCTATCTGAGGGATTAATCTGGAAAATGCCCAATGGACATCCTCTGTTGTCAGTATATTCTTTCTGAGATTCATACAGCAAAACTGCACAATACTCCAGGTACAGTCCCATCAACACGCTGTGAAACTGCTTCAACATGACTTTACATTAATGTTCCGACTCTCTTAAATGAAGGCGAAACAAACTTTAACTTTCCACTTACATATATTCCTCCAAATACCCTTCACATTCATTGCATTTGCGAACTCATTATTTGAGTTCTTATAGAAATCCTTCCGAAAATCCAACATATACCACTTCTAGTTGTTCCCAATTATCTATGCTATAAGAAACAATTTCAAACAATTCCGAAGTTTATCAAATATGATTTCTCTGTCAGAAATGCATGCTGATTCTCTACATTGTTGCTGTTAATTTCTAAATATCAAATTTCTCATCCTGTGTAATAGATTTCAAAAGTTTCCCTACAGATGTCAAGTTAATTGGTCTGTAGTTCTCCACACTATGTCTTTTTCCCTTTGTAGCTGTTTGGATCCCTTCCATTCATCTATAGTGCTTGGATCACGTTTACTAACTTCCATTTATCTACAATAGTTTCTGCCCTCTGCAGAATATACAGGAAAATAAAACACAGTCATCGACAGTGTAATTAATACTTCTATTGGTGATTTATTTCTGACATTTTGATAGGAAGTATATCTGACTTAGCAATGCTCTTTCCAGCTGCACTACCTTGTTACTGATTTGAATTGACTTTATGTCTTTAGCTCCATGAGTCCGATATGATCACTTGCTATTACTGGGGGATTTTCTGGATATTCCTCCGTGAAGACAGATGCTATGTGACTGGTTGTTTTCTTGGCCATTTCCCTGTTCCCCACAATGACCTCTCCTCTCCCGATTCCAAATTTCCACATTTGACCTTGCTTTTATTTTGTTTCCTTTGAAATATAAATCGCAGATTGATGCAGTCTTTGTGGACCTGTTTGCTAGCATGTATGTTCTCTTTTTGATTTCCTTATCAGTTTCATGGCCTTCCTTTTTTGGATCGTTAACTTCTGAGAATTCTCAGGTTTACACAATATCTGGAATTCTTCTGAAGTCACTTCGCATGATTAACATGTTTTCTAATTTGTTATGTTAACCATCATTGAGTCACTTTCTCACTCTTTGGTGTTTGTGCCTGAAATAAATAGACGTATTTTTCAGACTTTGCAGTATTTGTAAAAACTCCTGGTCCTGACCAGTTATATTCAGGAACACCGCAGGAGGATAGGAGGATAGAGAAGAAATTTCGGGAGCACTGGTTGGCTCTTTTCTATCATCGCTGACGGATGAGTGAGGTCTCGGACGACTGGAGGGTAGGGAATGCTGAGCTGTATTCAAGAAATGCTACAAAGTTAAACCTGGGAACTAAAGACCAGTGAACCGAAAATCTAGTGGGTAGGTTACTTGAGAAGATTCAGAGAGATTGGATATATATGCATTTGGAAAGACAGGGTGTGGTTCGGAGTAAGATTAGAATGGTGCTGGAAAAGCAGAGCAGGTCAGGCAGCATACGAGGAGCATGAAAATTGATGTTTCAGGCAAAAGCCCTTCATCAAATTCAGCACGGGAGTTTGTGCTAGGGAGATCATGATTCACAATTTTGTTGGAGTTCTTTAATGAAGTGACCAGCAACAATGAGGAGGTCCGAGTGGTGTACGTAATCTAGGTGGATTCCAGTAAGGCCTTCAATAAGGTTCCACATGGTACGCCGCTCTGGAAGGTTAGATCGCATGGAATTGAAGGGGACCTGGCAAATTAGGTACAAAATTGCCTTGATGGTAGGAAGCAGAGTGTAGTACTGGAAAAATGCTGGTCAGACTGGAGGCCTGTGACTCGTGGAATGCCTCAGGGGTTGGTATTGGGACCACTACATATTGCATATATCTATGATTTACATGAGAATGTACAGGCATGATTTGTAAGCTTGAAGATGGCACTAAAACAGGTGGCATCATGGAGAGTGAGGAAGGTTATCAGAAATTTCAGAAATTACAGTTGTCTCTTGATCAGCTGGAGAAGTGGGCTGAGAAATGGCAAATGGATTTTAATATAGATCAATATAAGTTCCTGCATTTTAGAAAGTCAAATCAAGTTTGGAGTTTCATGGGGAATGGTTGGGTCCTAAGGAGTGTAGTGGAACAGACGGACCTTGGAATTCAGGTGCATGGTTCTCTGAAAGTTGATTCACAGGTAGACAGGACAATGACGAAAGCTTTTGACACACTGGCCTTCAGCAGTGCATATCACTGAGTATCGAAATCAGGGAATTACGTTACAGTTAATAGGATACTGGTGAGGCCATACTGGTAGCAATGTTCAGTCTTCCTTTCAATTTGCTAGAGGAAGTGTGTTATTAAATTGGGAAAATACAACATAATATTCAGTGGGAGACAAGCAATGATTGTTAGAGTCATAGAGTCCTACAGCACGGAGACAGGCTCTTCGGCTCAAACTAGTCTATTCTGACCAAAATGTCCATCCACGCTAACCCCATTTCCCTGTCATTGCTCCATATCCTTCTAATCCTTCCCTATCCGTGTTTTGTCCAAATGCCTTTTAAATGTTGTTAATGTTCCCGCCTCTACCACTTCCGCTGGCAGCTCACTCCATATGTGTACCAGCCTGTGTGTAAAACAGTTGCTGAGGTGTGACACATTGTTCTGAACATTGGGTGATCTTCAGTGACCATCCCCATTTCAGATCTTATGATAAGGAAAGACAGTGATGAAGCAGCTGAAGATGTTTGTTTTAAGGTAGCTTCCGGGAGGATCTCCTGCCGAGACGTCCCCGGACTGAGAGGATTGTCAGTCACCGACTACAAACATCTTCCTTTGTGCTCTGAAAGACCCCAAACCAGTGGGGTGGTTACACCTGATTCCCATTAAGCTCAAATAAGTAGGTGGTCCTGATGCCATCCTCACTCAAATACTGCCTTGTTATCAAGGTTTTTCACTCTTTTCTGAGCCCCTGTGTTCACCTCTTCTTCATATCAATAGACGATAGTGTATGTGTAGGGAGTATTTTCCTCTCATAGAGGGTAATCAATGCCAGGAATTATCTGGGCTATATAGTGAGGTGAGTTACATCAAGGAAAGTATTCAAAGAGGTGGTACATGAATTTTTGACCTGTCAGAGAGCTAAGGGGTGTAAAGAATTGGATATTAAAGACGAGTTAATGCCAACAGTAGATCAGCCATGATGGTATACAATAGCTTGATCGTCCGAGTTACCTAATCTTGCGCCTTATGTTCTCAGGTTCTGTAATTACAAAGTTAATGATTGTAATTTTCCTGAACGTTCTGTTATTGAATGTAGCACTCAGAGAGCCCCCATACCTCACCCAGAGATGACTCACAAAATACTTTACTCTCTCTGACCCGAACAGCATTCAGGCTCGTGCCGTTAAAGTGTCGGTAACATTCATGTAACAGCAAGGCCAGACACTTTACATTTTCACAATTAAATGAAAAGCTCATTCAGCATCTCAAGCGCGTTAGAAACGGATGTGTGGAAGCCATTCAGCTCATATAAGCGACTATACAAAGTGAGGGATAGCCCATTCAATCCTCCTGCCTGTTCCCCAGGAAGAAGGGGAGTCTGGTTACCACATCAAGCTGTTAAACAGGAGCAGGCAGTGTCAAGTCAGACCCATGAACCTGTTCCATGGGACCTGGAGGAGGCCATTCAACACCTTCAGACACAGGAGAGTGTCATTGATGCTCCAACCTGACAAATCAATAAAACAGAGAATGCACTCAGAGACGACTCCATGATGTTCCTCGTGGCTCCATTACAAGTGGGACACATGACATTTTAACGTGGTTTAACGCTGGCAGTGAGGAAGGAAGTCAGATATTTTGTGTCAAGTCTCAGAGAGGCATCCTCCATCTCTGAGAAGGCAGACCCATGTTCTCCATAGATGTCAGAAGCTGGTGGGAATAGTTATCTGTTTTAGAATGACGGTATTGTGGCTATTGTCGGGATTGTGGATAACATGACGTTCAGTGCAGGATCACACACTCAATGCACTGTATTAATGTGGGGAGAGTTTATTAAATGACTGACCCTCTGTCTCTCTCAATCAATATGTGGAGTGGGGGTGGGATGAGGGGGACGTCCTCAGAGACTCTTTACCTATTGAGAACCAAAAAAAAAACAAAGCCATGGAAGTTATCACCGTATCAGTGCCTGGTTAGAACATCATGAGTGACTGTCCATCCCCCTTAAGGTTCAATGCAATCACTTCTTATTCTCTCACTGAGCTTCACTCTCTGCTCATGGAGCCATCATCCCAAGGATTAGTCTGTTGAAACTTGAGAGGAAGTCTATCCACTGTACCCCAAATACTGCCTCAACAACACTCTCAGGGATGATCGCAATAAACCTTTTCTCTCACTTAGACATCGCAGTTTCTTCCCTGTGCCACAAAGAGCCATTCCTTCTCTATGCACTACGACTGACATGGAATTTATAACTCCCTTACATCTGTACGTTAGTATCAATAAATCCAACACCAGATTTGCGTATGGAGACGTGCATCACTCTCGTGGAGAATTTCAATGAGATTGAATTCACCTAAAATAGGGAATGATCACCGACCTGAATAGAACTGAGCTGTAGGAATACGGGAAACAGATATAGGAAGGGAGCTATCTTTACTTCTGTTCTTCTCTCAAAGGATGTATGCAGACCTAGTCAGGGCAGCATGTTATGCCGACCTTGAATTGGGTGTTTGGTTCAGCTGTTCCACAGGACAGCAAAGAGTAAAACACATTCCTGTAGGGTTGTAGCATTACAACATAGGATAAATTATCCTGCTTAATTTAAAACCAGCAACAGGGAAACGTTTTATCCACTGCATATTCGGTGACAATTCTAGACTCCAAAAATATTTAAAGTAAAAATTAACAACTTTATTTCTTAAAGTATAACAGGGAATAATAGACGAACGTCTGTTTACAACTTCTTCCTCTAACCTATCTTTTACCTCCCCCACCCCCACGATACTCGTCCGGTTCTACTTCTAATTAAGACCTACAAAACAAAACTTCCAATCTCAAAACCAAAGAAACTTTCAGTTCTTCTCTATATTCCTGTCTTCTTTTCTTCTTTGGGGTTCGGCTTTACCAGTTACTACTCAATAAAGGTACCGAGAGGAGAGCTATTTTTCAGGCAATCGTTGCATGCTGGTAACTTGGCAGCTCTCCTCTCAACTGTTCAATTTTCCAAAGTCTTGTACCCCCAAACCATTGGATCGTGTCATTGGCTTTTAAGATTCTCAATATACTAAATTCAAACTTGTTTGGAGGTGGGTATTTTGAGGTGTAATTCAAACTGTTTGGCTGAATCTATTTTTGTCTTGAGACAATGAGCTAATCAAGTTGTTCAACCAAATGTTACACTAAATCTATTTTTCAAAACACTTGGTGCTGCCAGGTAGTTATTGTTGGCTTTTAATTCTTTTAAGGGTGCAGTACACCCACATGTTCATCACAGAAGTCACACTGAAACCTGACTAGGGAAGAATGACACTTTGACTTCCCTAAAGGACTTGGGGCAAGCAGATGGGCTTTTAGAGCAAATGAAAATAGTTACTTTTAAATTCCACCAATTTCCCTCATTGGATATCAACAGAGTATTATTTTGTGGCTCTAGAATATGAGTCAATGGCTTGAACACCATAAACTGTTGTCCCGTTTGTGCAGAGAACAAGTTAAACATCCTCAACAACAATTATTTAGTGACGAACATGTGGTTAGAAGGAACTTGAAACTGTTGCATCCCGATTAAACAAAGGCACAAATCATGGTTTATTCAGAAGTTGCACTGAAACTGAGAACAAGACTGGGTTATCATGACGGTGGTATTGGATCGGGTTGGTGAGTGGGGAGGAGCTGGAGATGTAAATCTGTGAAGAACAAAATGGATTATGGAGTTTGAGAACATTCTGGTTCGTTCTCATATATCAGTGAGTAATTTATAAATAGTAGTTTGATACTTATAATTTAGAAGGAAAGGAGTTTTTGTTTAGAACTGAAGACGTTGTCTTGTACTTTCCAAAATGTATATATCATGAGCAGAAATTCAGTCCAACCCGGTTTCGTAGACAAATATAATGACTTACCAGGAACACCAACTATAGCGAGGATGGGATAGTAACCACCTTGAATAATCCAAAGGATATCCTGGATCCGTGATGCTAATGATATCCAAGGCAGCGAAAGATAGTAAAGACCCGAGGATAAACTCCTGTCTGTTATTGCAGTGTTCCAGTCTAATATTCTCAGATTCTGATCGATTGTTGAACCATTCCAGTCTAGAGTTCTCAGACTCTGATACACTGTTGTACCATTCCAGTCTAATGATCTCAGATTCTGATACATTCTTGGAACATTCCATTCTAAAGTTCTCAGTTTCTGATACACTGTTGTACCATTCCAGTTTACTGACCTTAGATTCTGATCCATTGTTGGAACATTCTAATCCAATGTCCTCACATTCTGAACCATTATTGTAATGTTCCAGTGTAATGTTCACAGATTCTGATCACTTTCCCCCCTTTCTCTCGAACAGTTGATCCCTGTTAGTGCTGTCAGCGATGCTCCTACTCATACTATGGCTTAACACATTGATAGAGCCCATTTATCATTCAACGATAGAAACTCTCCACTGGGATAATTAGGAGCCCGGAGATTGACAATAATCACAGTTACTGAACAAATATATCCAGTTAACCCCTTTCAATTAAATATTGATTTTATTAAAATTAAAAAGAATGTTTAAAATTGACATATTTGGCATGGAATATGTGGGGGTGACTGAGGGAAGGAATATTGGAGATGGTAGATTGAATGCATGTAATCATTCCATCTGCCTTGGATATGGGAGTAATGACAAAGAATTATCAGAACATAAACAAGTTTCTCCATTTATAAATGGAAACATACAGTCTGTAACTACTGATCAGTGATTACAGTGTCAGTAAAATATGGAGAGAACTTTTCTTAAACATAATCTGACAGGAAAATGTACCTACGACAGCATGAGTGATAACACACACAGGGCATGGATATGTTAACAGAAAATATGAGGGCAGGTGAGGGTCATGCTGTTAATGTTATCGATGACAATCAACTGTGAATATGTACCATTCACTGGATTTCAATTGCAGTGTGATTATGATATTGGGGCATGGCTGCTAGACTGGAGGGAGGGAACTTGATAATTCCCAATCATCAGTACTGAAATGTTACTCTTTATAAATCATTTGAAGATCAAATTCCAGTATACAACTCCAATGAGGAATGAGGAGAGCCAATATTAACCATACAACCAGAAGACATTGGAGCAGAAATTTGGCTATGAGGCCCATTGAGCCTGCTCCACCATTCAATGATGGCTGTAAAGCTTCTCAACCCCATTCTCCCGCTTTCTATCTGTAACCCTTGACCCCCTTTACAGTCAACAATCTATCTGTTTCACTCTTACATATACTCAATGATCTGGACTCGACTGATTTCTGTGGCAGCGAATTCCATGGATTCACCACTCTCTGGCTGAAGAGGTTTCTCCTTATCTCTGTTCGAAAAGGGCTTCTCTTTACTCTGTCCCCTCGGGTACTAGTCTCTCCTACCATTGCATATATCTTCCCAACATCCACTCTGTCCCAGGTCATTTAGTATTCTGTAAGTTTCAATTAGACCTCCTAACATTCTTCTGAACTCTGTCAAATACAGACCCAGAGCCCTCAAATATTCTTCATATGCATGCCAGCTTTGCATTCTTAACACCATTCACTTGGATCTCGTCTGAAAACACTCCAGGACCAGTACATCCTTCCTGAGATATGGGACCCAAAACTGCGCACAATAATCCAAATGTGACGTGACTAAAGCCTTGTAGATCCTTAGAAGTACATCCCTGCTTTTATATTTAAGCCCTTTTGTAATAAATGCCATCATTGTCTTTGCCTTCCTAACTACTGACAACCTGCAAGTTTACCTTTGAAGAGTCCTGGACTAGAACTCTGCAGTCTTTTTGCACTTTAGACTTCTGAAATTGCTCGCTTTTAGAAAAATAGTCCATGCCTCTATTCATCCTGGCAAAATGCTTTCCCACACTTTTCCACATTGTACTCCATCTGACACTTCTTTGCTCACTCTCCAAACCTGTGAAAATCCTTCAGCAGGTGAAAGTGAGGACTGCAGATGCTGGAGATCAGAGTCAAAAATTGTGGCCATAGAAAAGCACTGCCTGTCAGGCAGCATCCGAGAGCAGGACATTCAACGTTTTAGGCATAAAGCCTTCATAAGGAATGTGGGGTGGGCAAAGAGGGGCAGAGAGATAAATGGGAGGGTCTGGGGCTGGGAAGAAGGTAGCTTGGAAGGCGATTGCAAGATAAAGGTTGGTGGTGATAGTTATAGGTCAGAGTGGAAGGTGGAGTGGATAGATGGGAAGGAAGATGGACAGGTAGAACAGTTCAAGAGGGCAGTGCTGAGTTGGCGGGTTTGATCTGGGATAAGGTGGAGGGAGTGGAGATGAGGAAACTGGTGAAATTTACCTTGATATCGTATGTTGGGAGGGTCCCAAGGCAGAAGATGATGCGTTCTTCCTTCAGACGTCAGGTGGCGAGGATTTGGCAGTGGAGGAGGCCAAAAACTTGCAAGACCTTGGAGGAGTGGGAGGGGGAGTTGAAGTATTCAGCCACAGGGCAGTGGGGTTGTTGGGTTTGTGTGTCCGAGAGTGTTCCCTGAACAGTTCTGCAAGTTGACGTCCTGTCTCGCCAATGTAGAGGAGACAAGGAGCAATTGACAGACGAGATGAGATATTTGGATGCACAGAATGTTCTCTGCCTGATGTAGAACGATGCTTTGGGGCCTTGGGTGGAGGTGAGAAGGGAGGTGTTGGCACAGGTTTCATACCTGTTGTGGTTGCAAGGGAAGGTGTCGGGAGGGGAAGGTGGCTTGGTGAGGTTGCGTGGACCTATCGAGGGAGTTTGTGAGGGAATGGTCTCAGCAGTATGATGATAGGGGTAGGGAGGGAAGTATATCTCTGTTGGTGAGGTCTGACTGTTGGTGGCAGAAATGGCGCTGCATGATGCGTTGTAGCCTGAAGTTGGTGGGATGGAAGACAAGCATCAGAGAGGTTCTAACTTGTTGTAGTGGAAGGGTGGAGTTGAAGGGCGGAGCTGTGGGAAGTTAAGGAGATGCGCTCGAGCACCCTCCTGTAGCCGAACCACCTCTTCAATGCTACCTGTCCCTCTATCTATCCTTGCAATGTTTGAAAGCTTAGCCAGAATGCCCTCAGTTCCTTCATATTGATAATGAATGCACAAAGTGAAAAGTTGTGGTCCCAACATTGAGTCTTGTGGAACACCACTTGTCACTGGCTGCCATCCTGAGAAGGACACTTCAATCCACATTCTCTTTCTGTCAGACAGCCAAACTGCTATCCATGCTAGTTCCTTGCCTCTAACACCATGGGCCCATACCTTTCTCAATAGCATCATGCAGAGCACCTTGTCAAAGGATTCTTGAGGTGCAGATGGATAACATCTATTTGTTCTCCTTGATCTAATCTGCTCATTACTCTCTCAAAGTATTCTAGACGGTTTGCCTGGAATGTCCTCCCTTTGATGAAACCATGCTGACTCTGTTCTATTTTACCAAAGACCTCCAAATATCCCGAAATCCCATCCTTCACGATGGAATCCATGATGTGACCCACAACCAACCAGTCTGCGAATCAGTCTGCAGTTTTCCTTCTTGTGCCTAACTCCCTTAATAAATGGGGTGTCATGCTCGCAATTATACAGCCATTTGGCCCTTTTCTGATTTTAGTCATTCCTGAAAGATTACTACTTATACTTGCACTAACTCTTCAGCTATCTCCCGTTCAAGGCTGGGGTGTCGTCCATCTGGTCCAGGTGAGTTATCCACATTCAGGCCATTCCGTATTCTAGCATATTCTTCTTGGTCACGGCCACGATATTCAGGACTACCCTCTCACTATCTTGAATTCTTGGGAAATTACTCGTGTCTTCCACCGTGAAGGCTGATGCAAAATTCCTCAGCCATTTCTTTGTTTCCCACTACCGTCTCTCCAGCATAATTTCCCAGTGGTCCAAATTCACTTTTGCGTCTCTTTTGCACTTTATATATCTAAAGAATCTCTTACAATTTCCTTTATATTACTGGTTAGCTTACCCCCACATTTAATCTTCTCCCTCCTTATTTATTTTTTCTTGCTTTCTGTTGGCCCCAATTCTCCAGTTTCCCTCTGCCCTTCACCGCATTATATGCTTGCTCTTTTGCTTTTATAGAATCCCTGATTTCCCTTGTCAGCCCTGGTTGCCTCATCTTCCCTGTACCATGCCTCTATTACTCAGCATGAATCTCTGCAGTTTCTCCTGCATTAATCTTGGAATCACCTGCCATTGCTGCTCACCTGTCTTTCCTGCTAGACCCCTGTCCCGGTCAACTCTACCCAGCTTCTCCCTTATGCCTCTCCAGTTGCCTTTATTCAGCTGAAATATTGTTAACACAGATTCTAATCTCTCTCTCTCAAATTGCAAAATAAATTCAACAATGTTCTGATCACTGCTTCTGAAGTTTTCGTTCATCTTACGCTACCTTATCTAGCCTACATCATTAAATCCAGTATCATCTGTTCCCGAGTGGGCTCCATCACATGATGCTCCAAAACGCCATCCCATAGACATTCCTCAAATTCCTTTTCTTGCGATCCACTACCAACTTGGTTTCCCATTCCACTTGTATTTTGAAATCTCCGATGATCACTGTAACTTTGTCTTTCCTACAGATCTTTTCTATCTCCTGGTGTATCTTGTGCCCCAGCTCCTGACTACTCTTTGGAGGCCTGTGCAAGTCTCCAACTGTGGTTGTCTTATCTTTGTGGTTCCTCAATTCGACCCACGCAGATTCTACACCATCTGACTTTACTTTCTTTATTACTATTGATTTAATCTCATTTCTTCATAATAATATAAACCCACTCACTCTGCCACCTATCTTATCGATAGTATATATGTCCTTGAATATCCTGATCCCCTTTGTCGCCACATCTCTGTGATGCCCATCACGTCATACCGACCAATTTCAATCTGTGCCACAAGCTCATTTACACTATTCCTTATACTGCATGCATTCAGATCTAACCCCTTCAATCTTGTATTAACGGTCTCTCCTCTCATTGTCATTTGTTTGTCCAGTGTGATTGAAGTTTGACTGCTTACACTTTTCATACACTCTGTCCGATTTGCATCTGTGCTGAAGATTTTAATAACCTCTCCTGAGCTCTGTACTCTTACCTCCTCTTTTCCAATTAAACCCTATAACGGAACCTCCACCCTGCCAACGCATGCACACTCCTAATCAGTTTAAAGCTCTGTCTCCAGCCTTAGTTAAGATTCACTTGGACTCTGGTCCCAGCACAGTTCATACGAAGACTGTCCTATCGGAACAGGTCCTTTCTTCCTCAGTAATAAAATGTGTTTATTTAACACAAAATGCAGGGACAAGAAAAAAAAAATTCTGCACATACCAAAACATGAAAACTACAAAGAGACAAGTCTGTTAAAATGCACTTACAATGTGGAGCTATATGAATTGAAAGGTACATTACAAAACCACGGACGAGGTGTTCAACCTTTATCAGTCATTATTTGACCCACAGCTGAGATGCTGATCTCCCCCCTGTCAGTGATACCCCTCACTGTGATTCTCTCGCCCTGTCTCTCACACATTGTCTAGAGGGACTACAAGTTCCTGTTAGCCCAGAATATTTAAATTAATTCACCTTGTCCCTGGAACCAATCCATTGCTATTTTGGACATTGTTCAGCCGTCAGCGACCCAACTCTGTGAGATTATTGGTGATAAATGATCTGGAATGACAGCATAGTGCTCACAGGGTACAGCACCAGACAAAGGGCTTGCAGTCTGTGGGAGTTCTAAATAAAATGTCTGTGTATTTGTCCTCATGCTGTTTTCTGATCTAACTTCACACTCACCTGACACCCCTTGCTCTCACTCACTCTTTCCCTCCGTTTTGTATCCATTCCTTTTATCTCTTTTGACTTCCTTTTTCTCTGTTAATTTCGCTCGCTCTCTCTCTCTCTCTCTCTCTCACACACACACACACACACACACACACACACACACACACACACACACACACACACTGTTCTCTCTGTTTTCAATTTGTGATGTTGGAGAGCTCGTCGTTGTACAATATGCTAAATGGCCTCCTTCAGTGCTCTTATTAATTCTGAAGCTCTCTGACCCACAATAAAGACTTTAGGTGCCTGAAGAGACAAACTGGTCCTGCGAAGGACACATTGCAGAATCATCCTTCATCTCTTCCTGTTGCCCGATATGCAGTGGCCTTGAAATATCTGTTCAAACAAAATAGATTGAAATTCGTGCAGGCGGGAGGACACTCACCAGATGATTTTGCTGTCAGGATTTAACAAGCAGTTCCCACGTATACAATGTGAATTTCCCTGATGTTCTAGCTCCGCCTTATACTGACGTAATTTGCCTTCCGCCAATTCAGTTGCTTCACACAAGGTCCTGAATTATCCGTGTTCGTAGCAATCTTAAATCTGAAGGAGCTGTGATCAGTCTTTCTAATATTATGTCCCACTGAGAGGTCAGTTACCTGACCAGGATCATTAGCCAAGATCCAGTATGGCTCTTCCTCTCGTTGGTCTATCCACATACTGTTGCAGTTAACAAATTCTTCCCCGTCTAAGCCTCTTACTCCAAGGGAACCCCAGTCATTATTGCGGATGCTAAAGTCACTCACTATGACCACTCTCTTTTTAATACAACTTTCCTTAATCGACGTACATATTCGTTCCTCCATCCCTCCGTTGCTGTTGGAGGAATTATAATAACGCAGTGCTTGTAGCCATCTTATAATTGAGCTTTACCCATATTGCTGCAGTGGATGATCCCTCCTATAAGTCCTCTTCAAGTGCACGTGTAAAACAACTCGTCCACCTCTTTTACCTTCCTCTCCATCTCGCATAAAACAACAACAGAATCCTGTAATGTTGAACGGCCAGTCCTTTCCCTCTCTCAACCAAGTCTCTGCAAACCCGCAACATCATAGTCCCACGTACGGTTTCAGCCTGTCAGTTCATCGGTCTTACCCATAATAATTCTTGCATTGAAATAAATACACTTCAGCCCAACTCCATCAGATCCTGACCTGATATTTGGTTTGAGTTTCGCTGACGTAAATTCTCCTTGACTATTCTTGGTAACAGGAGATTACAAAAGACTGACAGTTAAGCAGAAAATATTGTGAACAGACAATTTCAGGTTCCTACCTTGTCCCTTCAATCTGTACATTGCATCACACACTGTCCAATTCCAATAAACTGCTGGATGATTATTTTGCTTCAAACAACAGTCTCCAGCCTCTCACTGCACATTATTCAACTCTCTCTGGAGCCATTGGATTGACTGTTTTCTGATCCCTCTCTCAACCAAATCTCTGTAATATTTATATCATAGTTATATATACTCATTCAAACTCCGAGCTCCAAGCTCATCTGTCTTGCCTGTCACACTGCTCACATTAAAATCAGCACACTTCAGACTGCCAGCCCCATTGTGTTCACTCCCCTCTGCCAGTTTGTTGTTGGTCTTAGTTGTACTGGGATTAGTCTCCAACTGCTCTTCAGTCACTGTGCTTGTGGACGTACTGCTCTGGCTCGCCCCCTCCCCCCCTCCCCCCCCCCGCCCCCCCCCCCCGCCACCACATTAGTTTAAACCGTCCTGAGTGACAATAGCAAACCTGCCTGCCAGGAGATTGCTACCAGTTCACGTCCATCCCGTCCTTCTTGTGTATTTCATACTGACCCAGGAATCTCAATTACCCACATAACGGAGATTGCTGCCAGTTCAGATGCATCCCGTCCTTCTTGTGTATATCCTACCGACCCGGGAATCCCAATGCTCCACATATTGCAAGTGCTGCCTACCCTACCAGCTCTTTGGCCATGTTTTTAACTATACTGCCTTCCTATTCCTAACCTCACTGGCACGTGGCATAATCTAGTCTCTTCAACATCAAATATCCTTTCAGCACAACTCTGGCAAGAACCTTTACTTTAAAATGGATGGACTTGGCAATAAAAACTTAAGTGTGATCTCATTTACCAGGAAGGTGGAGCCCAATGAATCAGCCACAATGACCATAGGATCTGATATCTATCACCTTCACCAAACCTGTGTGACAAGGTATACATATGGAGCATCTATTTGTAGATGGATGAGGATAAACAGAATTCGCCCTAAAGACCAGAAAATGTCAGAACAGATGGCTGCCATTCTGCCTGTTTACTCTGCTTTGCTGTTCAATTGGATTATAGCTATTCTGTTCTTTTAAATGGTAGGGGCTTTGCCCCGCATTCCGAGCAGTTCAGAACGTGCCCAGTGTCATTGAGCGCTCCCTGTGTAGGGAGCATCCAGTACCAGGCGATGGGGTGTGGGGAATCCCGGGGTGGCTCGATGAAAGGCTGCATGCAGTGACAGATGGACTCAGGGATTGAGAGAGACAGAGTAGGTAATTAGGGACATGCACTCACATAAGTAGCTGGGCAAGATTCCCAAACACTCGGGGAGCCCGATCACCCGTGCCACTTTTACAATAAAGCCGTCATACTTGCAGCAATCCTCCATCAAACACAAGCAAATATACTGTAGATAGCATAAACCTGAAACAAACACAGAAAAATATTGTGAAGAGAGAAAGTAATTAATCTTCCCAATTCAGACACAGGGAGATTGTAAAAACTCCACAAAGAAAGGGTCCAGAGATTGGAATTGAACCCGAGTCCATGACCCTGTGAGGCAGCAGTGTTGTGCCACCACGCTACACAATGATGGGCAATAGGATTAGTATAGTTACATTAATATATTTTCGACAGTCAGTTAACAGGAATGCTCTCACTCAGCCTGTCTAAGATTGGGAAGCCTTTATACAGCAGCAGAGTACAGTTTAAGAAGCAATAAATTGGTGAACACGAAACATATAAGCTAGCTCACTTTAGAAAAGGAGATTGCATGAGTTTTGTTAAGATATATAAAAGGGGAGAGTGAACATTGGACAACCAGAAATTGAGGCTGACTGCAGAGAAATGGAGAACAAAGAATTGGAGAATGAATTGAATAGGTACTTTCCATCAATCCTCACAATGGTGGACACTACGAACATTCCAGAACTTCAAGCGAGTCAAGGGTGAGGGATGGATGTAATGATTGGCGCTGAGTAGAAGGTACTGAAGAAGCTGCAACGTTTGAAAATGGATAAATCACACAGACTGGAAGGATAACAACCAATGTTCTGAAGGAATTAGTGGAGGAGCTTGTGAAACCATTGGTCGCGACTGTTCACGAATAACTTTCATAAGACAGAGTCCCAGAGAACTGGAAAATGGACAATTTAAAATCTCTGTGTAAGAAGGAAGAAAGGCAAAATACAGGAATTCATAGGGCAGTTTAGCCTGGCATCGGTCGTTAATCGGATTTAGAGTGCATTGCTAGCAATGACATTTCAGAGTACCTGGAGGTGCATGGTAAAATAGGGCTGAGTCAGCATGGCTTCATCAAGGAGTGGTCCCGCTGACAAGTCTGTCAGAATTCTATCAGAAGATAATGAGCAGGTTTGACAAAGGGAGAATGTGATCTGATTTGCTAATCGGGAGTGGGTTACATTTGAATCTGTGTTAAATTGAAACATGTTAATTTATTGGTTACATCTTGCATAAGCAGATGTACAAAAACAACTAAAAATTGTAAAGGAACAATTCAATAGTAGTTAATTAACCTAAGGATGGAGGGTCGGATGATGTGTTCTTTCTCTATGATGTCGGAGTGGTGGACCCTACTGTGGGTCCCAGTGACCATGTCTGGAGTAAACGTTGCAAGCTAGAAGAACTCTGGCTCTGAGTCGATGAGCTGGAGTTTGAGCTTCAAACAATGCGAGGCATCAGGGAGGGGGAGAGTTCCCGGGATGCTGTGATTTAGGAGACAGTTACACTCCTTAGATCAACTGATTCAAATTCAGCCAGTGGTTAGAAAACGGAGGATTTGACTATGAGTGAGGCAGGTAGAGGGATCCAGGAGGTAGAGTTGCAGGAAACCTCAGCCCCTGTTGGTGTCTAACAGGTTCAAGTGTTTTCTTCCCTGTGTGGGTGGAAATGGGGACTGCAGGGAGGATGAGCATAATGGCCACAGCACCGAGTTGAGGGAAGCTTTCAAGTGGGGCAAGAAAAGAGAAATGTTACTGTAATTGGGGATAGTTTAGTTAGCGGCATAGACACTGTTCTCTGTGGTCGGGATTGAGAGTCCTGAAAGTTGCATTATGTACTGGTGTTTGGATAAGGGATATTTCATCTGGGCTGCAGAGGAACTTGGAGTGGGAGGGTAAAGATCTATTGGTCGTGGTCAGTGTAGGTACCAACGACAGAGATAAAACTAGGGCAGAGGTTCTGCTAAGGGATACGAAGAACTCAGAGATAAATTAGAAAACAGAACCGAAAAGGAAATAATCTCTGGATGACGGCCTGAGCCATGAGCTAATTAGCACAGGGTCAGCAGGAAAATGCGTGGCTCAAAGTTTGATGTGAGAGAAATGGGTTTGTATCATGGGACATTGACACCAGGACTGGGGAAGGAGGGCACTGTTCTGATCTGATGGTCTTCATTTGAACCGTGTTGGGACTAGAGTCCTAGCAAATCGCATAACTAGGGCTGTAGACTGTGCATTAAACTAAATGGGGGTGGGGTGGTGTCAGTTATAGCGAATATTAGAAAACCTAAATTAAAGGAGTGGTAAGACTGCAGAACTCAACAAGAAGGCGTTTGGTATGTTTTCCTTTATTGGTCAGAGCATTGAGTACAGGAGTTGGGAGGTCATGCTGCGGCTGTACAGGACATTGGTTAGGCCACTGTTGGAATATTGCGTGCAATTCTGGTCTCCTTCCTATCGGAAAGATGTTGTGAAACTTGAAAGGGTTCAGAAAAGATTTACAAGGATGTTGCCAGGGTTGGAGGATTTGAGCTACAAGGAGAGGCTGAACAGGTTGGGACTGTTTTCCCTGGAGCGTCGGAGGATGAGGGGTGACCTTATAGAAGTTTACAAAATTATGAGGGGCATGGATAGGACAAATCTGGGGTCGGGGAGTCCAGAACTAGAGGGCATCGTTTTAGGGTGAGAGAGGGAAAGAATTAAAAGAGACCTAAGGGCCAACATTTTCACGCAGAGTGTGTTTCGTGTATGGAATGAGCTGCCAGAGGAAGTGGTGGAGGCTGGTAAAATTGCAACATTTAAGAGACATATGGATGTGTATATGAATAGGAAGGGTTTGGAGGGATATGGGCCGGGTGCTCGCAGGTGGGACTAGATTGGGTTGGGACATCTGGTTGGCATGGACGGGTTGGATTGAAGGGTCTGTTTCCATGCTGTACATCTCTATGACTCTATGACTCTAAGTTATTCAAATCTCCAGCACAGACGCAGAGAGCATGTAAAGCGTTAGTAATCAAACATCAAACACACAGGACAAACAAATAACAATAAGAGGAAAGACTAATACAGGGCTGAACTGTTATCTCGGAATGTATGCAGTATAACGAATAAGGTAAATAAGCTTGTGACTCATATACAAATTGGCAGGTCGCCATCACGGAGACATGGCTGCAAGAGGATCAGGATTGGGAGCTGAATATTCAAGGATATGCATCCTATCAAAAAGATAGGCAGTTAGACAGAGGGGATGGGTTTGACTTATTAGTAAGAAATGAAATTAAATCAATAATATGAAATGAAGTAAGGTCAAATGGTATAGAATTTGTGTCGGTAGAATTGAGAAATCACAAAGGTTAAAAAAAAAGTTGTTAGATTTCTGTTCAGGCCTCCAAACAGTAGTCAGGACTGGGTTGCAAGATACACCAGAAGCTAGAAAGATGTGTAAGAAATACAAAGTTACAGTAATCATGTGGGATTTCATTATGGAGGTGGCTGGGAATTCAGCTTGATGGTGGTTTGCAAGAAAAGGAATTTGTGGAATGTCTATGAGATGGCTTTTTGGAGCAGCTTGTGCAGGCAGATTAGTTGAGGGAGATTAAGGTGAAGGAAAGAATAGTAGGCAGTGATCATAATATGATTGAATTTACTCTGCAATTTCAGATGGAGAGTTTAGAATCAGAGGTAACGGTATTAAAGCTGAATAAAGGTGGAGAAAGTGAGGACTGCAGATGCTGGAGATCAGAGCTGAAAATGTGTTGCTGGAAAAGCGCAGCAGGTCAGGCAGCATCCAAGGAACAGGAGAATCGACGTTTCGGGCATAAGCCCTTCTTCAGGAATGTATGATAAGGGTCCGTGGTGTTAGAGGCAAGGTAGAGGCATGAATAGAAGCTTTTCTGTCCGGCAGAAAGCAGAGAGTGGAGATAAAATGGTCCTTCTCAGGATGGCAGCAGGTGGTCAGCAAGGCACAGTGTTGGGACCATGACTTTTTACTTATTCGTTAACAATCTCGATGATGGAACTGGGGGCACTGTGGCCAAGTTTGCAGACGAAACAAAGATACTTAGAGAGTCAGGTCGGAGAGAGAAGGCGGAGGGGCTGAAGAAGGAATTGGCCAGGTAAAGGGGTTGGCAGATGCATTCTAACATCGGAAAGTGTGAGTTCATGCACTTTAGCACGAAGAACAGAGGCATGGTCTATTTCCTAAATGGGGAGAAAATTCAGAAATCTGAGATGCAAAGGGACTTGGGAGTTCTATTGCAGGGTTCTCGTAAGGTAAGCTTGCAGGTTGAGGTAGTATTTAGGAGGGCAGTTGCAGTTATTATTGCTGGCATTTATTACGAGAGAAATTGGATATAAAAACAGGCTGTATACAGCTTTGGTCACACTACATTTGGAGTATTCGCGCACTGTTGTGCCCCATATCTCAAGAAGGATGTACTGTCCCTGGAGGGTGTTCAGAAGATTTTCACGGGAATAGTCATAAGAGTGAAAAGTTTATTGTATGAGGAATGTTTGAGTCTTTGGGTCTGTACTTGATAAAGTTTAGAAGGAAGAGGGGAAATGTAATTGAAACACACAGATGGGCGGCACGGTGGGCGGCACAGTGACACAGTGGTTAGCACTGCTGCCTCACAGCGCCGGAGACCCGGGTTCAATTCCCGCCTCAGGCGACTGACTGTTTGGAGTTTGCACGTTCTCCCCGTGTCTGCGTGGGTTTCCTCCGGGTGCTCCGGTTTCCTCCCACAGTCCAAAGATGTGCAGGTCAGGTGAATTGGCCATGCTAAATTGCCCGTAGTGTTCGGTAAGGGGTTGATGTAGATGTAGGGGTATGGGTGGGTACGCTTCGGCGGGGCGGTGTGGACTTGTTGGGCCGAAGGGCCTGTTTCCACACTGTAAGTAATCTAATCTAATCTCATCTAGAATACTGAAAGACCTGAACAGAGTGGATGTTCATAAGATGTTTCCATTGGTAGGAGAGACTAGGAACCAAGGACACAGCCTTAGCTTAAAGCGAATACCTTCTACAACGTTGATAAGTATACTTCTTAACCAGGGAATGGAGAATCTTTGCAACTTATTGCCAGCGAAGGCGGTGGGGCCAGGTCATTGAGTATATTTGAGACGATGATTTTTTTTTGATTATCCAGGGGATCAAGGGTTAAGGGGAGAACGTGGGAGAATGGGATTGAGAAACTTATCAGTGATGATTGAATGGCAGCGTCGACTAGATCGGCAAACTAGCCTAATTTCTGCTCCTGTAGCTTATAGTCTTATGGTCTAAACCTTAAGGAGGCACCTTGCATCTCTGAGAATATGGATTCATGTTCTTCATGAATGTCAATAGCTGGTGGGAATAGTTAACTGTTTAAGAATGAAGGTATTGTGGATGCTGTCAGGGTGGCGGATAATATGACATTCATTGCAGGATCACACACCAAATGCACTGTATTAATTTGGGGAGAGTTTATTCAAAACCTGGACCTCTCTGTCTCTCTCAATCACTGTGGGGAGTTGGGGTTGGGGTGGGTAGGGGTAACGTCCTCAGAGGCACTTTAAACTATCCAGATTCATGAATCCTGAGTGAAACAAAAGTGATGGAATTTATCACCTTCCCATTGTCTGTTTAGAATAGAAGGAGTGATTGTCCATTCCTCTCAAGGTTCAATGCAATCACCTCTTATTATCTCACAGCACGACAGATCAACCTTCACTCACTCCTCATGGTGCCATCATCCCAGGGATTAATCTGGTGGAACTCCTGTTTATTCTTTCTGTGATAAGGAAATCACTCCATATAAAGGAGATAAAATCTGTCCACAATACCCCAAACACTGCCTCAACAACGGTCTCAGAGTTGATCACAATAATTACTTTCCCTCACTTAGCTGGCTCCATTTTCTTCATGTGACACAGGAAACCATTCGTTTACGATGCACTGTCACTGATTTGGAATTTAAACCATCCTTACATCTGTAGGTCAACATCAATAAAGCCAGCACCAAAGGTGCTATTTTGGTGAACATCACTCTCGGAGAGAGACTCAATCACGAAGAATACGTCTAAAACAGTGAATGGCTACCGACCTGAATGGAAATCAGCTGCAGGAGTATGGGATACAGGCAGAAGAAGGGAGTTATCTTTCCTTTTGACCTGCCCTTATGGGATGTATGCAGACCTGGTCAGGCCAGCATGTTATGCCAGTGTTGAACGGAGTGACTGGTTTAGCTTTTCCACAGGACTGAAAAGAGTAAAACACAGTGCTGTGGGTTTGCAGTCACACAGAGACCTGACCAGGGAAGGATGCCCCATTTCTCTCTCTAATGAGCATGAGGCAAGCCTATATCAACAGATTATTATTCTGTGGCTCTAGATTATGAACCAATGATGTGACCACCATACACTGTCTTCCCATCTTTCAGATTCTGTGCAGAGAACAAGTTAAACAGCTCAAGTGCAATTACTTTGCAATGGACTCGTGTTAAGAAGGGACTTGAAATAGCTGTATCCGGAATTAACAAAGGCACAAATGTTGGTTTATTTAGGAGTTGCACTGAGGCTGAGGAGGAGACTTGATGTCACAATGGTTGTACTGGAAAGCATTGGTGAATGGGGAAGATATGGAGATATGAACAGTGCAGGAGCAAATGAATCAAAGAGGTTGAGAACCGTCTGTTTCATCCTCGCATATTGGTGAGCAACTTGTTTCGAGTAATTTGCTAGTTATAATTTCAAAGGAATGGATGCTTTGACTGGAAATGAAAACGTTGACTTGCACCTTCCCAAAATTTACATCTCACGATCATCAATTCAGTTCAGACCGTTTCACGCGACATCTCGAGTGACTTACCAGTAAGACCAACTATGGCAAGGGTAGGATAGTAACCAGCTTGAACAACCAGCAGTACATCTTCAATCCGGGATGCGAATGATATCCAAGGCTGGGAAAGCCAATAAAGACCCCAGAATAAACTCCCGCCCTTTGTTGGAACATTCCAGTCTAATGCTACCAGTTTCTGATCTCTCCTCACCCTGACTTCCAGGTGTCCATCACGTTCAGAGTCCTTCAGAGTTCCCTACACGCCCTCAAGGATGCCCTCACAAGAACGGGGTACGATGCTCAACTCATCGACCGCCAGTTCCGAGGTGCCACAGCAAGGAACTGTAATGACCTCCTCAGGAGACAGACACGTGCTGCAAGTGACAGGTTACCCTTCGTTGTTCAGTACTTCCCAGGGCCTGAAAAGTTACACCATGTTCTTCGTGACCTGCACCACATTAGCAATGAGGATGAGCAGGGCACCAAGGTCTTCCCTACACCTCCACTACTTGCCTTTAAACAACGGCCAAACCTCAAACAGATCATTGTTCGTAGGAAACTGCCCGGCTCTCAGGACAACTCCATACAACCCTGTCACGGTGAATGCTGCAACACGTGTCAGATTGTGGACATAGGTACCACTATTACGCGTGGGGAAACCTCCCACCTTGTACATGGCAGGTATTCATGTGACTCAGCCAACGTTTTCTATTATATACGTTACAGGCAAGGATGCCCGGAGGCATGGTACATTGGGGAAACCGAGCAAAGGCTACGACAATGGAAGAATGGGCACCGCACAACAATCAACAGACAGGAGTGTTCCCTCCCAGTTGGGGAACACTTCAGTGGTCCAGGACATTCAGCCTCGGACCTTCGGGTGACCATCCTCTAAGATGGATTTCGGGACAGGCAGCAGAGGAAAGTGGCCGAGCAGAGGCTGATAGCTAAGTTCGGTACCCATAGGGAGAGCCTCAACCGGGACCTTGGGTTCATGTCACATTAAAGGTGATCACGATTGCACTACACCCACACACAGATATTCTTACACACACACTCTCACATACACATGGACACAGGTACACACAGACACGCATACAGACACCCACAAACACCCTTATAAACACACACACTCCCACACTCACACATGCACCCCGTCATAGACTTGAGATAATCTGCACTCACTACACACACACACATACACACACTTTCTCACACTCACAACCCCCACCCCAGACAGACACGCACACATAGACAGACAAAGACCCACATGTACATATATATTTTGTGGGGTGAATTTGCACTTGCAGAGTTACATTGTACTTAGCTCAAAACTGCATGAATTTATGTAAAACTCTGTTATCTCACTTTTTAGATTAGAATCGGTCTAAACATCAGGTCATAGACAGAGAACACAGGGGGCTAACATCTTCAACATACTGTCTAGCTATCACCATTGTTAACAGCTAACCTGAGAATGCAACTTTTCAAAAAAGGTTTTGTGGTTTACACATGAAAGAAGTGAAACTATCACTGTATTCTAACAGATGACAGGCTTAACAGACAAACAATTTTTCAATGTATAATTTCAGTTACATCACACTAAATTTTTGCTGTAAATTCTGTATTAGGATCGAGCTGATGAAGGAGTGTCGCTCCGAAAGCTACTGTGCTTCCAATTAAACCTGTTGGACTATAACTTGGCGTTGTGTGATTTTTAACTTTGTACACCCCAGCCCAACACCTGCATCTCCAAATCATGACAATTCAGATTGTTATTCCAGAATCAGAGAGGACAGGTGTGGGTCATGATGTTGATGTTATCGATGCTAAGGAACTGTTGTGAAGTATCTTTCACTGGACTTCATTTACATTGTGATTATGACATTGGAGAAAAGAGAGAAGATGGAGAGGACTTGGGGACATGACTGTTCAGTCTGGGCGGAGGGACAGTGATGTTCCCCACTCACTAGTGTTGCAACGTTACTCTTTATAACTCATAGGAAGAGCAGATTAAAGTGTATACCTACAGTGAGGAATTAGCAGAGACAATATTAATGAAATGCATTTATGCAATAAAAAATACAGTGAAATAAATGATTTTCTGAACAAACCAAAATATGCAAACTACAGAGAGATAAGGTTGTTAAAATGCACTCCTGATATGGACCTATATAAATTGAAATGTGGATTACAAAACTATGCAAGTGGTGTGTGATATTTATCAATCATTATTTGATCCACAGCTGAGATCCTGATTTCCCCTCTGTCAGTGTAATAGAAAATTAACAAACTTAACATTTTTTGTGAAACCTGAAAGAGAATGCTATGCTAATTCTAAAACTTTTCTGACCGTTGCAAACACTTTGCTGAATTCTGCAGTCGTGGAGACAGCTTGTCTTTGCTGAACTTTGTATACATTCAACCTGGCCTGGCGAGCAGGCGAATTCAGCAGAAAAGCTAAGGAAAACAGGAAGAGAGTTATGTCCACGGCAAGGGAGTGAGAAAACAAGAACTCGAATGTTTCCCAGCCCTTGTCCTTGAGCGTATGATAAGAAGAGTACAAAAGGAATACGTTAATTATGTTCAGGGCCCTTACACAACGTGTGTTTGCCTAGTGTGATGGTTCCCTGCAGTGGTTAAAAATAAAGCTTTTTCTTTGCTTTTGCTAGCATCTGAGTCCAGTCAGTTTAATTTCAACGACAGTCAGCGATCCACCTGACAGAGATTCTCTGGATCAGTCTCTCACACAGTGGGGGTTATCATTTCCTGCTGGTCTTGGCATAGTCTATTTTTAAAAATCCACCTTCTCCATGTACGAATCTATTGGCCGAATGGATTTTGTTTAGCTGTCAGTAACCTAGCTCTGTGACATTATTGGAAATGATTGATCTGGGATGACAGCCAGTATCAGCACACTGCTTACTGTGTATGACACCCAGACAAAGGGTTTGCAGTCCAGAGGAATTTGTAAATGAAACTTCTGTATTCTGTCTGTCCATATCTATCCACCTTCATGCTGTCTTCTGATCTATTTAACCTCACGCTCATATAACTCCTCTTCATTCCTCTCTCAGTTCGTCGCTCCCCTTTCTATTCTCTTTTACTTTATCTCTCTTCACTTTCTTTCTCTCTGTTAATTTCTCTCTCATATAATCTATCTCCACATATTCTGTCTATCTCCAGTTGTGCAGTTGGAGAGCTTGTGACCCCACGATGGGCTGACTGACCTCCATTTGTGCTATAATAATTCTGCGGTTCTCTGACCCATAATAAATACTTTCGGTGCCTGGACAGACACGCTGGTCCGGTGACAGGTACAGTGCACAATCACCCATTTTCTCTTCCTGTTCCCTGATGTGCAGTTGCCTTGAAATGTCCGTTCAAACAAAACAGACTGAATGAAATTCGAGCAGTTGGGATGACTTTCATCGCCGTGTATTTCAATCAGGATTTAATGAAGGATGAGGTTCCACAATAACATAACAATTATAGAACAACAGGACAACACAATAAATAGCAGTCGAGTACAACATGAGATTCCAAGTAAGCTTCACCGTATTACCGCGAGATTATCAATCCAAAAAATCAGCTCCTGTTCTGTGGACCGAGGTTCAAATCCCGCCACTGCAGAGGGTGGCAATTCAATTCAATAATTTTAAAATATTCCTGCAATTAAGATTCCGCCTATGAGAATGATATCATTGTCGATTGTCATAAAAATCCATCTGGTTCACTCACATCCTTCAATGAAGGAATCTTCCATTTCTCATCTGGTTGGGCCGACCGTTGACTCCAGATCCAAAACAATGTGATTGACTCTCAATCGCCCTCTGAAATGGTTTAGCGAGTCAGTCAGATGTGCTACAAAATCTCGAAGAAATGAAACCAGATGTATTGACCTGGATACCAATAAAGTGAACATTCGAAACATCATTGTCGAACCAGCAAAGTCCTCCTTACTAACAATGAGAGCTCGTACCAAAATTGGGACAATTGTTTTACAGACCAGTCAAGCAACAGCTTGACATAGGCATACTCACGGAATTTTACCTTACAGATATAACCCAGACAGCACCATCACCGTCCCTGGATATGTCCTGTCCCAAAGGCAGGACCGATTCGGCACAGGAGGCAGCTCAGTGCGATAGAGTGGGGCGGTCGATGCTCTGGGAGTCCCTGTGACCTATAACCTCATATCTCCCACTCAACAATTGCCATCAAGCAAGAGGATCAACCCTGGTTCAAAAGAGAGTGCAGGAGGGCAAGCCAGGAGCAGACCCAGGCATACATAAAGATAAAATGTTAATCTGCTGAAGCTTCCAAACAGAACTATTTGCGTGCCCAATAGCATAAAATGCAAGGGACAGGCAGAGCTAAGCGATCCCAGAAGCAACACATCAGATCTAAGCTCTGCAGTCCTGCGAAACTGATCATGGATGGTGGTGGACGACTAAACAACTCACCAGAGTAGGAGGCTCCACAAATATCCCCAACCTCAATGATGGAGGAGGTCAGTATATCAGTGTAAATGATAAGGCTGAAGATTTCACAGAATTCTTCACTCAGAAGTTTCGAGTGGATCATCCACTTCAGTCTCCTCCCGTGGTCCCCATCATTACAGATAGCAGTCTTCAGCAAATTCGATTGACTGATATCAAGAAACGGTTGAAGGCACTCGATACTGCAAAGGCATCGCCTTCATCACCACACAAGACAACACCTTCAGTGACTCTCCGGATGAATCCTAGATCCAAGCATCTTCAGCTCCTTTATCAATGACCTTCCCTCCATCATAATGTCAGACCTGGGGATATTCGACAATGACTGCACAATGTTCAGCACCATTCACAAATGTTCAGATATGGAAGCAGTCCATGCCAAAATGCAACTAGATCTGTCCCTCTCCATCTTGGGCTGACAAGTGGCAAGTAACATGTGCACTACACAGATACCAGACAATGACCATCACCAATAAGAAACAATATAACAACTTAGTATTTGCAGCATTATCATCACTCAGTTCCCCACTATCAATATCCTGGGGGTTATAATTGATTAGAGACTCAACTCGACTCACCATATAAATGTAAGAGCAGATCAGAGGCTCGGATTACTGCGTGAGTAACTTACCTCCTGACTTCCTAAAACTTGTCAATCATCTAAAAGGCACAAGTCAGGAATGAGATGGATTTCTCCCACTTGCCTGAATGAGTGCTGACCCAACAAGACTCAAGAATCTTGAAACCATCCAGAACAAAATAGTCCATTTGATTGGCATCACATTCACACGCATTCACTCCCTCCACCACCGTCGCTCAGTAGCCGAAGTGTGTACTATCTACAAGACACAATGCAGAAATTCTACAAAGATCCTCAGACAGCATTTTCCAATCCCATGAACACTTACATCTAGAATGACAAGGCCAGCATACTTATGGGAATGCCACCACCTATAAATTCCCTTCCAAACCAATCAACATCCTGATGTGGAAATATATCGCCGTTCCTTCACTGTTATTGGTAAAAACCCTGGAATTCCCTCCTTAATCTCATTGTGGGTCAACACACAGCAAGTGGACTGCAGCGGTTCAAGAAGGCAGCTCAGCACCACTTTCTCAGGGAGGCAACGAGGGATGGACAAGAAATGTTGGGCCCACGCAGCAATGTCACATCCAAAAAAAGATTTTTAAAAAATAGTTCCAAATTGAGCTTCTCTATGGGACAGGTTATCTGATTTGAACATGAACAGGAAAGCAGTGTTTCTGATACAGAACATTGTAGACGTTTCTGTTATTAGAAGGGTGTTCAGTGTTCGATAACTTATTGTCGCTGTGTGCTGTGATAAGTTGCATCTGTTTTGTTAAATTCAACAATACTGGTGTAACAGGATCACTCCTTCGAAAATACCAAACTGAAAATGGTAATCAATTGAGAGACAGTGTATTCCCGCCACATGAGACTCACACATAGCTGTTTATATTCAACGTTTAATGGAATACTGGCCGACACTGAATCCTCCCATTGTTCATATCACAGAGGTTACCATTGAACAGAACGTGAAGTCAAATCAACATACAAATACAAGGGTTACAAGAGCTGCTCAGAGACAAACAATTCTGCACTGAAAAAATACACCACATGACCATAACAGCATGAGACATTGCTATAGATTGCGCCCATTCAGTCCATTCCTTCGCTGTGAAACTCTGTCATTTTATCATAGTCTCTATGACTAGTGGACTTATCTTCTACACACTGACTGATTACTGCAAAGATTGATACAATCAGTTTCTATCAGATGCCTCGCCTCCCATTCTTCTAAATTCCATCGAGTACACACACTGCCGCTTATGACAAGCCACCATCCCCAGGATGGATCACCTCCAACACCAGTTGATCTTTTTCCCAGAGATATTTCCCAAAATAGCTCCCAACATTCCAAATGCCGTTTGAACATTCCCCATTACATTCTCGGCGGTATGACTCCTCTCTTTAATTCTAGATCCCTTGAAATGAATGCGAACATTGCATTTGCTTTCCTAACTGCCAATTGAACCTGCACAGTAACCATAACAGTGGACGAGTGTTTCAAAATCCTTTTGTACTTCAGGTTTAATGGATCCTATTAGAACATAGTGTCTGCCTCTAGTCCGCCTACCAAAGTGCATAATCTCACACGTGCCCATGTTATATTCCATCAGCAACGTGTTTGCCCACTGTCCTAAACTGTCCAAGCTTTTCTGCAGTCTCCCTACTTCATTAATATCGCCTGCCCATCCAACCATCACTGTAACATCTCGAAACTTAGCAAAAAATGCCCTCGGGTCTTTTGTACAGGTGGTTCATGTAAATGGCACTTCCTGACTCCCTAAGGACTGTGAGAAAGTGAGGACAGCAGATGCTGGAGATCAGAGCTGAAAAATGTGTTGCTGGAAAAGCGCAGCAGGTCAGGCAGCATCCAAGGAGCAGGAGAATCGATGATTCGGGCATGATCCCTTCTTCAGGAATGAGGAAAGTATGCCCAGAAGGCTAAGATAAAAGGTAGGGAGGAGGGACTTGGGGGAGGGGCGTTGGAAATGTGATAGTTGGAAGGAGGTTAAGGTGAGTGTGATAGGCCGGAGAGGGGTGGAGGCGGAGAGGTCAGGAAGAAGAATGCAGGTTAGAAAGGTGGTGCTGAGTTCGAGGTTTGGGACTGAGACAAGGTGGGGGGAGGGGAAATGAGGAAGCTGGAGAAATCTGAATTCATCCCTTGTGGTTGAAGGATTCCGAGGCGGAAGATGAGGCGCTCTTCCTCCAGCAGTCGTGTTGCCATCGTCTTGCGATGGAGGAGGCCAAGGACCTGCATGTCCTTGGCGGAGTGGGTGGGGGAGTTGAAGTGTTGAGCCACGGGGTGGTTGGGTTGGTTGGTGCGGGGGTCCCAAAGGTGTGTTCTGAAATGTTCCACATGTAGGCAGCCTGTCTCCCCAATATAGAGGAGGCCACATCGGGTGCAGTGGATGCAGTAAATAATGTGTGTGGAGGTGCAGGTGAATTTGTGGCAAATATGGAAGGATCCTTTGGGGCCTTGGAGGGAAGTAAGGGGGGAGGTGTGGGCGCAAGGTTTACATTTCTTGCAGTTGCAGGGGAAGGTGCCGGGAGTGGAGGTTGGGTTGGTGGGGGGTGTGGACCTGATGAGGGAATCGCGGAGAGAGTGGTCTTTTCAGAACACTGACAGGGGAGGAGAGGGGAATATATCCTTGATGGTGAGGTCTGTTTGGAGGTGGCCTCAGAGTTCTCCCTCCCCTTCCACCTATCGTATTTCCAACGCCCCTCCCCCAAGTCCCTCCTCCCTACTTTTTATCTTAGCCTGCTTAGCACACTTTCCTCATTCCTGAAGAAAAGCCCATGCCCGAAACATCGATTCTCCTGCTCTTTGGATGCTGCCTGACCTGCTGCACTTTTCCAGCAACACATTTTTCAGCTCTGTGTTTTCTCACGTACAAGGATGATAGTGGTTTTCTTGAAGCAGGCTGGGATGTCGGCTTCAGGACGGAGAGGTTGAAGTTGTTTGTAAATACCTCTGTCAGTTGGTTCTCACAGGATCTGAGTGCTCAGCCAGGAACACTCTCCAGGCCTGTCGCTTTCCTTGACTTGACCTGCAGGAAGACTGATCATGTCTGCCATGGTGACATCGGGCACAGGTACATCCGAGGCTCATGCCCAAAACGTCAATTCTGCTGCTCCTTGGATGCTGCCTGACCTGCTGCGCTTTTCCAGCAACACATTTTTCAGCTCTGATCTCCAGCATCTGCAGTCCTCACTTTCTCCTAGTGAGAAAATACCTGCAAAATTCCTTAATGACTCCCCCACAGTAGCTCTGACCTCATTAAACATGAAGTGCTTTGAGGTGCTGGTTATGGCCCACATCACCTCCAGTCTCCCAGCCTGACCTGCTGTCCTATAATGTGCCGACTGATGTCATGGGTCCACAATGGGTGCCATATACCTGCCCTGCCCTCATCCGTGGAACATCTGGACAACAAGGATGCATACACCAGACTCCTGGTCATTGACTACAGCTCCACCTTCAACATCATTATCCCCTCCAGACTTATCTCAAAACTCCGTGACCTTGATCATGGCTCCACCCTCTGCAACTGGATAGCCTGGTTTCTGACACACAGACCACAATCTGTGAAAATAGGTATCTGCACATTCTCCACAACAAAACTCAACATTGGAACTACTGGAGGATGTGTTCTCAGCCCCCTGTTGTACTCTCCGTGCACCCACAGCAGTGTTCTCATCCCCTACTGTACTCCCTGTATATCCACAGCTGTGTCCTCCGCCCCCGACTGTACTCCTTGTACACACATGGCTGTGCCCTCAGCCTCCTACTGTACTCCTGTTCTCCCATGGTTGTGTCCTCGGCCCCCTATTGTATTCCCTGTACACACGCGGCTGTGTTGTCAAATTCCAAACTACGCCAGCTACAAGTTCGCTGATGACATCACCAAATCAGGAGGGATTTCAAACAACGATGAGTCAGAATACAGAAAGGCGATTGAGGGCTGAGTGGCATGGTGTAATGATAATAGCCTCTATCTCAAATTCGGCAATAGTAAGGAACTGATCATTGAGTTCAGAAAGAAAGGAGAGGAACACACCATCATCTACATCAATGTTTGAGGCAGTGCAGAGCATCAACTCCCTCGGAGTGACGATAACTGACAACCTTCCCTCGTCTTCTTGCATAGGTGTGACAGTCAAGACGGTTCAATAACGCCTCTTCTTCCTCAGGAGGCTCAGGAAATTTAGCATGTACTACTTCGACAGATACACCATTGAGCGCATACTGTATGGGTGCCTCACAGCTTCATACAGCAACGCTCTGCCCAGGACCCGCAAGAAACTACAGAAGGTTGGGTGCACAGCCAATCTCCCAACCATCGCCTCTACTTACATGGCTCGTTGCCGCAGAAAGGCTGCCAAAATCTAGAACAAAGAACATAGAACAGTACAGCACAGAACAGGCCCTTCAGCCCACGATGTTGTGCCGACCACTGATCCTCATGTATGCACCCTCAAATTTCTGTGACCATATGAATGTCCAGCAGTCTCTTAAATGTCCCCAATGACCTTGCTTCCACAACTGCTGTTGGCAACGCATTCCGTGCTCTCACAACTCTCTGTGTAAAGAACCCGCCTCTGGCATCCCCTCTATAGTTTCCTCCTACCAGCTTAAAACTATAACCCCTCGTGTTAACCATTTCTGCTCTGGGAAATAGTCTCTGGCTATCGACTCTATCTATGCCTCTCATTATCTTGTATAATCAGTCAGGTCCCATCTCCTCCTCCTTTTCTCCAATGAAAAAAGTCCAAGCTCAGTCAACCTCTTTTCATAAGATAAGCCCTCCAGTCCAGGCAACATCTTGGTAAACCTCCTCTGAACCCTCTCCAAAACACTAACATCTTTCCTATAATAGGGCGACCAGAACTGGACGCAGAATTCCAAGTGCGGTCCAACCAAAGTTTTATAGAGCTGCAACAAGATCTCAGGACTCTTAAACTCAATCTCCCTGTTAATGAAAGCCAAAACACCATATGCTTTCTCAACAACCCTGTCCACTTGGGTGGCCATTTTAAGGGATCTATGTACCTGCACACCAAGATCCCTCTGTTCCTCCACACCGTCAAGAATCCTATCCTTAATCCTGTTCTCAGTTTTCAAATTCGACCTTCCAAAATGCATCACCTCGCATTTATCCAGGTTGAATTCCATTTGTCACCTCTCAGCCCATCTCTGCATCCTGTCAATGTCCCACTGCAGCCTGCAACAGCCCTCTATACTGTCAACAACACCTCCGACCTTTGTGTCATCTGCAAATTTGCTGACCCATCCTTCAATCCCCTCATCTAAGCCATGAAGAAAAATTACAAACAGTAGAGGCCCAAGTAGAAAGCCCTGTGGAATACCAATCACCACTGACTTCCAGGCAGAATATTTTCCTTCTACTACCACTCGCTGTCTTCTGTTCGCTACCTAATTCTGTATCCAGACAGCTAAGTTTCCCTGTATCCCATTCCTCCGGACCTTCTGAATGAGCCTACCATGGGGAACCTTATCAAATGCCTTGCTGAAGTCGATATACACCACATCCACACCTCGACCCTCATCAACGTTTCTAGTCGCATGCTCAAAGAACTCGATAAGTTTTTTGAGGCATGACATGCCCCTCACAAAACCGTGTTGACTACATTTAATCAAGCCATGCTCTTCCAGATGGTCATAAATCCTATTCCTCAGAATCCTTTCTAACACCTTGCAGACGACAGATGTGAGACTTACAGGTTCATAATTGCCGGGGATTTCCC
This sequence comes from Chiloscyllium punctatum, assembly GCF_047496795.1. Lineage (NCBI taxonomy): Eukaryota > Metazoa > Chordata > Chondrichthyes > Orectolobiformes > Hemiscylliidae > Chiloscyllium > Chiloscyllium punctatum. Next base: position 31,602,679 of record NC_092751.1, read on the forward strand.
TATTTCCTATCTTGAAGAGAAGAATTACATTTGCCTCTTTCCAGTCTTCAGGTACGACTCCAGTGGAGAGCGAGGATGCAAAGATCTTCGCAAGTGGCGAAGCAATTGCATTTCTCGTTTCCCAAAGCAGCCGAGGATGAATCTGGTCCAGGCCTGGCGACTTTTCAATCTTAACGTTTGACAAAATTTTCAGCACATCAGCTTCCTCTGTCTCTATCCAATCCAGCATGCACACCTGCTCTTCAAAGGTTTCATTCACTACAAAGTTCATTTCTTTCGTAAAGACAGAAGCAAAAAACACATTTCGGGCTTCCCCTCCATCCTCAGACTTCACACAGAAGTTCCCTATGCTATCCCTGATCGGCCCTACTCTTTCTTTGACCATTCTCTTATTCCTCACATAAGTGTAAAATGCCTTTGTGTTCTCCCTAATACGTTCTGCCAAGCCTTTCTCGTGTCCCCTCCTGGCTCTCCTCAAACCATTTTTGAGCTCCTTCCTCGCCTGCCTGTAATCCTCTAGAGCTGAGCTTGACCCTAGCTTCCTCCACCTTACGTCAGCTACCTTCTTCCTTTTGATGAGAAGCTTCACCGCTATCGCAGATTACTGAGGGAAGGGAAACAGGAAATAGCTGGGGCATTAATAGATATCTTTGTAGCATCCTTGAACACAAATTAGGTCCCAGAGGAATGGAAAGTTGTTGCTTAAGAAGGGTAGCATGAATAATCCAGTTAATTATAGACCAGTGAGCCTGTCATCAGAGGTAGGGGAGCTGCTAGAGAAGATACTGAGGGATAGGGTCTTTTCTCATTTGGATGAAAATGGTCTTATCAGTGATAGACAAGATGGTTATGTGCAGGGAAGGTAATGACTTACCAATTTAATAGAATTCTTTGAGGAAGTGACAAAGTTGATTGATGAGGGAAGGACTGTAGATGTCATATACATGGACTTCAGGAAGGCGTTTGGTAAGTTTTTCCATGGTCGGGTTATGGAGAAAGTGAAGTCACATAGTGTCCAGGGTGTGCTAGCGACATGGATAAAGAACTGGCTGGACAACAGGGTACAGAGCGTAGTAGACGAAGGCAGTTTCTCAAAATGGAGAACTGTGACCAGTGGTGCTCCATTTAAGATATTTCCAGAAAGGTGCATGATTGTGCAGGGAGCAAAGGGATACAGACTCTCAGAAAATTGCCGACTGACTTAGATAGAGGATCTGGATCAGCGCAGGATTTGACCGACAAATGGCCTGTTGAACTGGAATGTTCTTAGTTCTAACAATACCAAAGACCCATCACATGCCTGTAAAGATCTCCCACAACCTCTTCCATCAGGCTAAAAGATACAGAAGCTTGAAAACACAGATCAGCTGGTTCAGTAACGGCTTCTTCCTGACTGTTATTAGACTGATGAATGGACTATAATCTCAGATAATGCTGATCTTGTTCAGGTTGATCTCACCTAGCGCATGCTCTGTGCAGCGTAACCTATATGCCTCTCAGACATGTTTTACAGCCATCGTTCTGTACATCCTTGCTTACTTTGATCTGCCTGGACATCTTGGTACAGGTCAAAATAAGTCCTCACCTCCACCCTCGCAGCTCCTTCCAGTGGTCACTCCCAGGTCTCTCTGGTCCTCACCCCCAGCTTTTCCCATACCCCCCAGCTCCCTGTGACCCCATCCCCAGCTCCCCGTGTCCTTTGTCTCTCACTGTGTCACTCACACTGTCTGTTACCCTCTGTTTTCCTTTTCCCTGCCTTCTGTTTCTTTCCCTGAACCTACTATCTTCCCCGCTCCCTGCCCATGTGACTGTTTGTTTCCTTGTTTTGTTTCCTTTCTCTCTTCGACTGACTGTCCATCTGTTTCCCTCGCTGTGTTCTCTTTCTCCTTCCCTTCGTATCTGTCTATTTCTCCCTCGTTGTGATGGTGATGGCTTCTCTATTCGTTTGAAGCGGGTGATAGCTCATTGGTTGGATGCTGGCAATGCAATAAACTCAACTGGGTTTTGGTCTCAAAGACTTAATTTAAAATTATCCGTTAAACTTCAATTGTTCACAAAACAGCAGCCAGAACATGTGTATCCATTTAACAGCAATTATTATATCTACCTATTTTGGAACAACCCATCTCCCAATGTTCCTTACACTGGCAACTGGAAACATTCTATTCGGGTGCATAATGGTCTGACATGGTAACCGGTCTGCCCAGGACCATAAATAAAAACTACAGACGGTTGTGTGCACAATCCAGACCATCACGGAAGACCACCTTCCATCATTTATACTTGTCATTGTCGCAGAAAGGCTGGCAACATCAAAGATCTCTCCCAAAACAATAATGATCTCTTATAACCTCTTCCAACAGGGAGGAGACACAAAGGTTTGAAAACATGGACGATGTATGCTCAGGGACACTTCCTTTCCTACCATTATTAGACTGACAAATTGATATCTCTCACTTTTCAAATAATATTAATCTTGCTAATGTCGATTTTGCTTTGCTCACCTCCTGTGAAGCTGTAACCATGTTTGCCTCACTGTGTGTAAGTACCCCACGATCACTGTTTACTTGGTTACTATCATGTGCCTGCATTCCTCGCAAATCAAACCTTTCCATTGTACATTTGATTAAAATTAACCAAATCAAATCAGGTCAATCACGTGGACTGCAGTGGCTCAAGTTCTTCTCAAGGGCATCTGGGAAAATGAACTAATGCTGGCCCAGTCAGAGATACCCATATCCCGTTAACAAATATAAGAAGATGACCACACTCAGGGAATACTGACAGGGGGAATCAAGTCGCTTGAAACATAACCTTAGACAAATAGAGACTTCCCTCACTATCTGAAAGAAACCATTCGCAAGCTGATATGGTGTAAAGTGCAGTTGCACCAATTTATATGGGGAAAAAAATCGCCTTTCTTCGTAAAAGTGAAAATCCTCTTTAGATTTCTTTTGGTTAGCGAAACAAGGCCTAACGTAGGTCATTTGGGAAGGGAAGTGGCGAAAAGCGAACTTTTGAAAAGCGGGAAATACCTATATGTACATGTGCATGATATTCAGGAAGATGGGAATGGCAAAAAATAAATGAGGTGAATCTCATATTTTCTTTCCAGCCCAGCTAATCATCATTCTCTTTGTTTCCTCTTTTTCTTCTATATCCCTCTTTCTCTATTGATTCCTCCTTCCCTTCAAAGCACACTTCCCTGTCAACGGTATTAAACACACACTTTTCCAAGTGCTTTCAGTTCAGGAAAGTTCCCCAGCAGTTTCTGTTCGTTTCTTTGCATTGCCTTGTATAATTTCAGATTTTCAGCGTCTTCCATTATTTGATTTCACCTTCAATTTTGTTCTTTCGTGGGATGTTGGCATCTCTGCCAGGGGCAGCATTTGGTGACCATCACTAATTGCCCTGATTCTAAGGCCATTCCACAAGCCAATATAAAGTTAAACACATTGTTATGGATCTGAAGTCTCACTTCACCCAGACCAGGTAATAACATTAGATTACCTTACCGATCAGTGAAACAGGAATGTTTTCAGACAAAATGTTGCTTTTACGTTTGTTTTTGTGAAATTCACTTTTATTCCAATTCTTATCAGTTTTATTGAAGTGCTGTCATCAGCTGTGATGGAATTGAAACAAATTACTTGAAACAATATATTTCGTTTAATTAGCATTGTTTCTGAATTACATCCAGCGACATTCCTACGTTCATATATTGCCTTAATCATGAAGTAACGTCCAAGACAAGAACAATTTTATGATTGAAATGATTCTAATCGGAAAAGTGGTCAGAAGAGAGCTTGAAACATTAAGTCTGAATTTTACCAACCTGCAGCCAATGGTTTGTTCAGCAACAGCACTGACACAGAGATGGAGATTGGGGATATGAGGAGCTGGGAGTGGACAGGTTTGGTGACAGAGAGAACAGAAGACATAAATCAGTTCAGGGCAAAAAGGGATCCCGAGGTTGTGCACAATTTTGTTCTCAGATGTTGGTGAGGGAGTGGTCTGCAATTCATGGGTAATGAATGGAGACTGCAATTGAAACTGAAGACAAGAGTTTCTTTCTCTGACAAATATAGATAACAGAAATTGCAACGAAGTTCAAACTTGTTTGTGAGATTAATGAATGGACAGAGGTAGAGAATACCGACAAGAGGTTAGTAATAGGTTAGTAGCACACCCTCCACCCCGCCCAGAATAACAATCAGCACTGCTGATATCCGATATGGTAGAAATTCCCAACAGGGGGAAATCTTGAAAAGATTCAAGGAAAACCTCCTCTCCATTGTTGTAATGTTCCAGTCCGCTATTCTCAGATTCAGGTCTGTCCTCTTTGTGTCTAGGCAGCTGTTGATCTCTGTTACTGTTGAAATTGATGCATCTGCTACTACACTGGGATAGCCCAGTGAATGAAGTCCCTCAACCAATAGGAGAGGGAAACCCTCCAGTGACACAGTTACATTGCATGGAGACTGACATTAATCATAGTCTCTGAGCAACCAGTCCCAGCTTTCAATACAGCACATTCAGTTCACAATATAACTGGACTGGACTACATGTTGACATTGCTGGCTATTGGTCAAATCTCCCATCACCAATTGCTCTAGTGAAGTCAGTTGTGAGGGAGAATGTCTTTTCTCTTTTGTCCGTTTACTATGCTGTTACCATCTCTCCCCAAATCCCTCCATCCACCAAAAGAAACACAATCAGGATGTTGTTACTGTGCTGATCTCTCCTCCACGGGAACAACCGTCAGCCAACACACTGTCACTGGGCACAGTCGCCCTGAACATAGATAGGAAGTGTGGACTTCTCTGAATGTTACTCTCACTGCTCTAATAAGGCAACGAGGGAATATGCTTCAGTAATTTATTTATGCAAATTGACAAACTTCTAAATGCAGTTTTATTTGCTGTAAAACTGTACTTTTTTGCGCATTTTGGCCTCAGTCCAAACCAAAAGTGGTAATTACAATGAACTTATTCATTAAGACTTATGAATTAATGAGTCAGGTTCGAATGAACATGTCATTCGCTGGGAGATAGGACAGAATGGGATAGTGGCTGTGGAGTCTGCATGGGGGGCGGGGGGGGTACAATGATATTACCCAGTCATCATCCCTCTTTCTGACCGACAGAATTAAATCTAATGCATAACAAGGAAACAGCAACATTTGAGAGATGCAATGCTGAATGACAATATGAACTAAAGAGGATCATTTCAAATGTGATAAAGTGAACTATATTTAATGTGCACACCACTTAATCATTGGGAATACAGTTCGATTAGGATCACTGGACCAGAAACATTAACTTTGATTTCTCTTCACAGATACCGCCAGACCTGCTCAGCTTGCCCTCTAAGTTCTGCTTTTTTTTTGTTTGAGCTTGATCATATGTTCACATATGGCAGGATACTTAACATTAAAAGCACACACTAATAACAAAATGTGGAGGGCTATGGGAACAGTGCAGGAGACTAACAGTAGAGATATAGTCATTCCAAACTGGAAGAGACAATGGGCTGAGTTTCCCCCACTTTTGCTGTAAATAATTCTGTGAGATGTAATCAAAGCCTTTGGGAGGGGGTAGACAAGCTAGTTCAATGAAGGACACAGAGTGCTCCACCATCAATAATTTATTCCTGTCATCTCATGAAATATCAGCTAAAAATGCCTCTAAAATGTCTTTTCAAACAAAGTGGAGTTCCTGAGATTTACAGGATATTCAGAAAAGTATTTTTTTTTCTTTGAATCTTAAAGAAGAAACAGATTTCGGCCGTAAGACAGGTGTCACAGACACACCAACTATAACAGGAACAGGAAAGGACTACATTCTCCACATATAACCAAATTCAGCATGTAGCCCTGTCAAAAAGCATGAAATATAGTGATACAGAAACATGAAAAACAAATAAAAAATGGTGAAGAAGTGCCACAGATGAGGAAGTATCTGCAGAGATAAACAAAGTTAACATATCGAATATGATGTAACCCTGTTCTGAAAAAGTCATATTGGAATCAAAGGTTAATTCTGCGTATCTCTGCTCAGAGGGTGCCAGACCTGCTGAGCTACCCTCTATCGTTTTTTTTCTTTTCTTTCTGAACTGTGACAAATTGACTGATCTGAATGATATAAGCCAAGCTGCTATCTGAGTTGAATCTCGAGTAAGTTGTAACCAAAAGAGAAAATGCTGGAAAATCTCAGCAGGTCTGGCAGCATCTGTAAGGAGAGAAAAGAGCTGACGTTTCGAGTGTAACTGCCTCTGTGCAGAGAAATCAGAATTAAAGTTTCTAGGTTAGTGGCCCTTCCTCAGAACGGATGGTAGCCCTGAAAATGTTGATTTATATACAGAAGAGGCTGAATAGCTGTTAGTCGAGACTGTTAGTAGCTAACAATAGGGGGTGAGTACTAGGCTTGGTGTATGGGTAGGGGACATTGAGGAGTTCAGTCCCGAAAATTATTGAATATTATTTTGATTCTGAAGGGCTGCATGGTCCACCCTCGGAAAATGAGGTGTTGTTCTTCCAGCTTGCGTTGAAATGCCCTGGAACACTGCAGCAAGTCTGACTCAGAGATATTGGCCAGGGAGCAGGATGGGGTATTAAACTGGCAGGCAACTGGAAACTCAGGGTCTTTTGCACAGGTCCAGTTTGGATATACTGTGAAGTGTTCACCCAGTCTAACTTTAGTTTCCCCAATGTAGAACGGTGGCACAGTGGTTAGCACTGCTGCCTCACAGCACCAGAGACCTGGACTCAATTCCCACCTCAGGCGACTGACTGTGTGGAGTTTGTACATTCTTCCCGTGTCTGCGTGGGTTTTCTCCGGGTGTTCCGGTTTCCTCCCACAGTCCAAAGATGTGCAGGTCAGGTGAATTGGCCATGCTAAATTTCCGTAGTGTTAGGTAAGGGGTAAATGTAGGGGTATGGGTGGGTTGCACTTCGGCGGGTCGGTGTGGACTTGTTGGGCCGAAGGGCCTGATTCCACAATGTAAGTTATCTAGAGCAGACCACAATGTGAGCAGCGAATGTGGGAAATGTTCATAGGATGATGCTTCAGCTGGGAGGTATGTTTGGCCCTTGGTTAGTGAGGAGGGAGGAGGTAAATGGGAAAGTGTGACCCCTCCGGCAGGGGAAAGTGACGTGGACCTGTGTTGGGGGGGGGGGGGGTGGAGGTGGGGCGATGTGTTGGCAGTGAATAACGAATGGACTAGGGTGTCGCGGAGGAAATGGTCAGAAGGCAGAAAACGGAGAGTAGACAAATATGTGTCTGGTGGTGGCATCTCACTGGAGGTGGGGGAATGCAGACTGATGACCTTCTGCATGCGAATGCTTGTGGGATGGTAGGTAAGGACAAGGAGAACTCTAACACTGTTGCATGAGGGAGGAGAGAGGGTGAGGATAGAAGTGCAGGAGTTGGGTCAGAACTGGTTGAGGGCCCTGTCGAGAACAGTGCTGGGGAATTCTCGGTTGAGGAAGAAGGTGGACATTTCAGAGGCCACATTTTTGAACTTGACATCATCAGAAGCAATGCGGTGGAGACGGAGGAACTGGGGGAATGGAACGGAGCATTTGCAGGAAACAGCGTGTGAGGGTGTATACTCCAAGTAGCTGTGGGAGTCGGTGGCTTAATACTGGATAGCAGTGACCCGTCTATCCCCAAAAATAGAAGCAGAGATGTCGAGGAAAGAAAGGGAGGAGTCAGAGATAGATCTTGTGAAAGTGAGGGATTCGTGCAAATTGGAAACGATGACCTTTTCCAATTCTGGACAAGAGAGAGGAGCAGCAGCTATGATATCATCTACGTATCGGAGAAGCAGTTATGGATGGGGACTGGAAAGAACTAGAACAAGGAATTGTCTATGTACCCCATGAAGGAACAGATATAACTTGAGCCCACGTGTGTATCCATGCACCCCCTCTGTGTGGCAGGAGCAGGCTGAAGCAAAGGGTCTGCCCAGGCAGTTCTGTTTGTGGATTTTCAGGAGGACATAAAAGCGATCTCTGCTATCAGAGGACCATCAGCTTCGGGACTGTTACGTGGGGGCGAGTGGGTGGGAATCTCCAGTTGAACTATTGTCAGATTTAGTTAATAACATGGCCTGATGTGCCATGGCAGGGTTATGGAGCAGCAGGTGATATGTGGAGGTATCTTAGAGCTGGCACTCAGCCTCGGAAATGGAGAGATGAGTCCACCAGACTACAGCAGCAGCACCCTTATCGGCACAGGCTGAATAACACAGTCAGGGTTGGATCCATGCGTACAGCGTACAGTCTGCTTAGAGGGTAATAGGTTGGATAGGGTGACAGGAATGCAGAGAAATTAAAACAACCAGTATCACATTGAAAGTTCTCAAAGAACAGATTGAATAAATACCAGAGGAATGGGTCTAGGTGGAGGGAGAGTGTTGGAGCTGGGGGAAGGGTCTTTGGGATGGGGAGTGGACTCTTGCACAAACAACTGGACACCGAGGGGAAGACGGTGGAAGAGGAGTTCAACATTAAGTCGTTCCTGAAATTCATTAAAGGGGGCGCAGAGGGATAACGCTGAGAACTTTGCAGAGTCCAGAACATTCAGCATTACAGCGTGGCAGTTTAGGAGGAATGGTGAATACACGACAGGAGGTGGCCTTGGGGAAGGGGATGGGCTCAGAGCGCAGGGCCTGGGTGGGGTGACAGGTTCCAGAGGCTCATCGGCATCTCTCAGTTATTCCACCTTGTAGTCCTCGTATAGCTGGCGAGCACAGCGAATGAGCTGGAGAATGATGTAAAATTGTGGAATGGTGCAGCCTTGAGTCAATTTGATGAGATGCTATTGGACAGAGAAAATATTGATCTCAGTGGCACTGACATCGCACGATCAGTCCACAGAAAGTAACTGATTGAAAATTAGCGTTATCTTATTGTAATGCTCTGATTTCATTGGGGTGAAAGTCAACCAACAAGATCTTACTTTTCTGAGACTTTAGACCAAACCGTGAAAACATTTGATGTTATTAATAAAACAAATTCATCCATGATTTTGGAAGGCAGTAGCAAAGGTAGAGTTTATTTGTCATTCCCAATAGATCTCGGAAAGGTGTCATGGTTCATTGAGGAAATTACCAGCACAGAATTTCCTCTGATTCCCATTAACCACAGTTATCTGAGGGTGAATGATGCTTCAAGAGTCAAATATTACTTTGATGCGAGGCAAGTTACTCTGATCTCACCTCTAATGACATTGGAAAATCAGTTAAATTGGTAAAGACCAAAATGATAGTACACGGCTTATTTGAACAATGTGCTCACTGTCCTCACAACGTTTAAGGAAAAACTGATGCATGGTCGTCTGATTCTGAGGAGAGGTTTGTCCTATTTATGATGAGGCTGTTTGGTTAAGCGTTGTCACACAGAGACAGAAATAAAGTTCCACTCTCTATAGGGAACAGAACCACCATGTTCACGGTGCATTGGACGGTGACAGACACACACTATTGTCTGTTCCTGTTGGACATTGATCATCTCAATCTCATCATTCACTGATGAACAATAGCAGCACAGAAGCCAGCAGTTCCCATCACCCCTGTTGGAAAGCAAATAGGGAAAGGAAGGGCCAGTGGAAGTGGGAGTAACTAGGGAAGTAGTGTAACTTACAGTGGGAGTGGGGGAAGAAAGATGTGAAGAGATATCATCAATGGAAGAGTATGTAGCTGCAGATGGAGCAGTGCAAGGGAAGGAGGAGTGTAAGAAAAGAGTAAGAAGGCCGAGGAAGAATGGCTAATGAAGTTTTAGTGACTGGGAAAAACTTGCTTTAGCAAATGTGAGTTTGGGTGAAAAATATCACTGTTCAGGAAAATTGGGATCTGGTTCCATTGAAAATTAAGATTTGATGTATTTCATTTTCTATACTTGATTCTTGTTCAGATTGCACATTCACTCTGTATTTTTGTATCTCCATCAATTGCGGTTTACATGTTTTTCCCCCTAGTATGGTATCTCATTTTTGAATTTTTTAACAATATGTATTTGCTTCCAATTCAAGGTAGACATGAGAACATGATTTGATCTCCTGCAGTTTGCCCATAACATAGAATTTAATTGAATAGTTATCCTCATCACAATCACTGATTCAAGCATTGACTCAGTATCCATCCTGCAGATGAAAAACCTATTCAGCTCTGACTATTGATAAAAGAACAGTGCCACACAAATGGCTAATGTTCCAGTGCAAGGTGCCAAACCCTAGTTCATCTTAAATTCTGTACACACTTTATGAATAAGACATGCTGAGGGGCAGAGTGTAAAAGGTGAATTCAACTCTGTGTCGAAAATGCTGTTAGCAGCTCCCTCATAATAGGTGTTAACTACATCACTTTGTAAATTCCCCAAAATGAGAATAGCAAAAGACTGGAATTCTTAATCCCTCTTCTGTGAATAACATCGGGAGAACAGGAAGGAAATCAAGGTTTGTTTGTGATATTCATAAATGATGATGGTGAGAATGTGGAAGATGGATAACAAATGTTGGGGATGACACAAAGATTAGCTGGGTGGTTCACAGTGAGGAGGAAAGGGTTAGGCTACAGGACGATATAAACAGATGATTTCTATATCCAGATTAATGGACGATGAAGTTTAACACTGATAAATGTGAGATGATGCACATCTGAATTAACAAGACAAATGAGTACTCAAACTGTGAAGTGTGAGGGCTAAATTTGCTCCTTTTTCCATTGCAGCAGGGAAGATTGAGGAGGAAACCTGGTACAGGTGTACAAAAACATAAGGGGAATGGAGAGGATGAACAGATAGCAGCTGTTTCCCTAACTCGAAGGGTCAAAAACAAAGGGATACATGCTTAAAGTGAAAGGCAGGGGATTGAGAGAGGATTTGTGAGTCTGTTTTGAACTGAGAGGGTGGCACAGACATAGAATATAAAATTTCTACAGTGTGGAAATAGGCTCTTTGGCGCACAAATCCACACTGACCCTCCAAAGAATAGCCCACACAAACACGTTCCTCCTATTTTTACCCCTGACCTACACATCCCTGAACACAATGGGCAATTAAGCACGGCCAGTTCACTTAACCTGCACATCTTTGGATGGTGGGAGGAAACCGGAGTACCTCGCAGAAACCACGCAGACACGGGGAGAATGTGCAAAATCCATACAGGCTGTCACCCGAGGCTGGAATCAATCCTGGGTCCCCGCGCTCTAAGGCAGGAGTTCTAACCACTGAGGCACCGTTCTGCCCCTGGTGACATCTTCACCCGTGCCTGGTCCGGGGTGCAGATATATGGAATCTGGGAGGCAGGTCAGGTTTCATCACCATAGGTAACTTGTATGGTGTGATTCTGGCTCTCAATGTCAACACGTCTGCTCTCTGGGCCAGGGTCTGACTGAAGATGAATTTCAAAACCTGGTTGCTCATCAGCCATTAGTATTTAACCTGGACAATATTTGTACCTACACTGAAACCAGTGATAGCCTGTTGGCGGGTTATCCCCCTGCCTAAGGAAGATTTCAACTTACTTGCTTTGAAGTAATGTTTGACTGGCTCTATGCACAGATTTTGGAACAGGCCACTCAGTCTCTCTGTAGCACAGGCAGCAGTGAGTTCCAATACCACTGTAAATGATTTCAGATAAATTGGAAGCAAGTTTCAGCGTAGCTCACTGCAAGATGTTGAGTTTACTGACCCCGAACAATAATCGGATATTTGCTATAGTTCATGAATTGGGCAACAATAAGATGAGGTAAAAACAATGATAGCAGATGCTGGAAACCAGATTCTGGATTAGTGGTGCTGGAAGAGCACAGCAGTTCAGGCAGCATCCAAGGAGCAGCAAAATCGACATTTCGGGCAAAAGCCCTTCATCAGGAATTAGGCAGTGAGCCTGAAGCGTGAGGACGGTGGGGGTGGGGAGAAAGTAGCATAGAGTACAATAGGTGAGTGGGGGAGGGGATGAAACTGATAGGTCTGGGAGGAGAGGATGGAGTGGATAGGTGACAATCTATTGCAGTGCCTTGTGTCTCTAAAGCCGTAACTACTAAATGTCATCTTCACATTCTCCAGTATCAAAATAAAATTGTACATCTCTATGAATGGTCAGAGTTACTACATGGATCACACAGTAGCATTTATGTGAAGTAACCAGCAGGAAACGGCAATCCACAAATCACATTAATAACTGAACTTGGTGGATTGTGTCTGGGCTAAGTAACCACACAGATTATACTGGCTTTCAGGTGACTGTAACAATACACACTACAACTGGAGGTTTTGGCCTTACACTCCTCCAAAGCTTCCTGATCTCACACACATCATTCCCTCACACATTCAACAATTTAAGGAGAATCCACAAGCTGGTGAAACTGGAAAGATAGAACAGTGCAGCATGAACAGGCCTTTTGGCCCTTAACGTTCTGTTGACTTTTTATCCTACTCTAAGATCATACTAACCTACATACCTTTCATTATACTATCATTCATGTGCCTATCCAATTAAATATCCCTAATATAGCTGAATTTACGACAACTGTTGGCTGTTCATTGCACACACCCACCACTCCCTCTGTAAAGAACTTACCTCTGACATCTCCCCTAAACCTTCCTCCAATTACCTTAAAATCATAACCCCTCGAGATAGCCATTTCCACCCTGGGAAAGAGTCTCTGGCTATCCACTCTATCTATGCCTCTCATCATCTTGTACACCACTGTAAAGTCACGTTCCATTCTTCTTCGTTCCAATGAGGAAAACACCCCAGCTCCCTCAAATTTTCTTTGCAAGACATGTCCTCCAGTCCAGGCAGCATCTTGATTAATTTCCTCAGCACTCTCATCAAAGCTTCCACATCTTTCCTACAACGAGGCAACCAGAAATGATCACAATATTCTAAGTGTGGTCTCACTAGGGCTGCATATAGTTGGCGCATAATCTTCCAGCTCTTAAACTCAATCCCTCGGCTAATGACAACATCAAATACCTTCTTAACCACCTTATGAACCTATGTAGAAACATTGTGGGAGCTACGCCATGGCCCATATGATCCCCCGTTCCTCCACAATGTAAGAATCCTGCCTCTAACCCTGTATTCTGCATTCAACTTCGACCTTCCAAAATGAATCGTATCCCACTTTTCCATATTGAACACCATATGCCACTAAGCAGCTGGGTCCTGCATCCTGTCAATGTCCTGTTGCAAACTACAACAGCCCTCTACACTATCCACGATTCCACCAACCTGTGTTACATCATCAAACTTACGAACCTACCCTTCCAATTCGTCATCCAAGTCATTTATCAAAATCACAAGCAGCAGAGGTCCCAGAACCGATCCTTACGGAACACCACTGCTCACCTAGTTCCACACTGAATACTTCCCATTTACCACCCTCTGTCTTCTATGGGCTAGCCAATTCTCTATCCAGACGGATATGACTCCCTCTATGTCAGGGCTCCTTACTTTCTGAATGAAACTACCACGGGGAAGCTTATCAAACACCTTGTTAAAATCCATGCACTCTGAATTCACTGCTCTACCTTCTTCAGTGTGTTTAATCCCCATCCTCAAAGAATCCAATAAGGGTTGTGAGGTATGACCAGTCCCTCACAAAGTCATGCTGACTGTTTCTAATCAAACTATGATTTTTCAGAATCCTCTCCAATACTTTGCCCAACACTGATGTAAGACTGATTGGTCTGTCATTCTCAGGACAATCCCTGTTCCCTTGCCTGGACAAGGGACTACCATTCGCCACCCTCCAATCAACCGACGTTACTCAAATGGAGAGTGAAGACGCAAAGACCATCGCAAAAATCACAGAAATCTCTTTCCTCTCTTCCTGTAGTAACTTAGGGTGTTTCCTGTCTGGATGAGGGATTTATCTATCCTTATGTTTGTACTTCAATCAGTCTGTATTTCACCTCAACTTGTTTACTCCCTGTCTAACCAACTGATTGACTGCTTTCCATTTCAGGGCTCTGTACAGTGCTGCCTTCCTGAGCAAGTATGGTTCCAAATATCCTGTGTATTATGGAATGGAAAACATAGGAAGGCAGAAATGCCTTTCTCATGAAGGGGAGATGCCAAAACTTTGACTCTGCTGCTCCTCAGATGCTGCCTGAATAGTTGTGCTTTGCCAGCGCCACACTTTTCGACTCTGATTACCAGGATCTGCAGTCCTCACGTTGCCCATTACTGAGGGCTGTTCCCTTTGCACACTGAGCAGGGAACTAATCAGCAGAAACCCGTTGTAGTTAGAGTTGACTGTACAGTTCTGGAAAGCTGCATTTGATCAACACTTTTATTAAAAACGAAATTACAATTCAACAAATATTCATTCAGTCCCAGAGTTACAGTTTTGGTTCATGAATTAGGCAGCTTGATAACGAAAAGTGAATGACTGAAGAACTCCGAGATACAGAGTATTCCAGGTACTATATTCCAGGTTGGATGTTCTTTACCTTTATGCTGGGAATATAATCAGACAGACAGATATGACAAGGAAATGAGATGACATGTGGAAGTGTGTCATTTTTACCATTACAGAGATGAGTTTGAGGGAGGTCATGGCTGACAACTCAATATTCTGTGGTACCAGAACTATTGTCAGGACAGGAGATAGAGTAAAAGATGAGGTAGTGTTGTCTTATAAATTATGGAGTCAGATACTGGCTTAAAAAGGAACGATATCTTGAAAGGATCATCTAATGAAGTTTGGTGGTTAAAGCTCATTGTCAAAACCATGACAGAAACACTGCTTGGGATACACTGTCGAACCCCAGATAAAGGAAAGTACGGGAGCAGGTATATAACCAAGTTATTGAGGTGTGTAAAAACAATAATAGGATCATTATATTCAGGCATTTCAATTCCAAACATTCATTATGGTAGTGATAACTCCTTAAGAGGAACAGGTGCGTTGAAATTTATTCCCGAGAGCTTCTTATATCAACATAGAGCAGTTACAACAATGGGCAGTGCAGCGCTGGGCCTCGCTGTGGGGAACGAATCCAGTCAGGTGTTCCAGGCAGAAGTGGGAAAGCATTATCGGACCAGTGACTGTGATATCACACATTTTGACTTTGCTAAGGAAAAGACCCCAAAATGTTTGAATCATAAAAGCTTTTTGGATTGGGTAGACAGATTTTATGAAAAAAAATGACATAATCCGGGCAAAGTGCAGTTGCTTCTGGGTGAAACTATAGCAGAACAAGTTGGGGCGGAGGTTGGGGGATCATTTGTTTAAAATCAAATTGATGACAGTGTCGGCTCAGCATGTTACATCGAAGATAAGATTTAGGAAAACAAGCCCAGAGAACATCAGATGTCGACACAAATCCAGAACAGGATGAAAAAGGAAAGAGAAGCTTAAAGCAGGTTCCAGGTGAGCGGGCCAATGAAGGTCCTAAAAGAATATAGAAAGTGGAGGGCTAAACTTAAAAAGGAGGGGTGATAAAACATTAGTGGGTAAGATTAGCAAGAATCCAAAGTCATATTTTGGTATATTAAGGTGAAGACGATAACATGGGAAAGAATGGGAGTGTTAGGGACTAAGGGGACAGCCTGTTTACGCAGCCAGAGAATATGTTAAATACATTCTACGAATCGGTCTTCAGTTTGGAGAAGCTGTTTCTGGATTCAGGGAGAGTGACCGTTTGACCCTTGAGCAAATTGACACAGGAGCTGAGAAAGAATTGGAAGTTTATGTAAGATAGAGTGGGCAAATCACCACATTAAAGACCACCAAGTCTCACATCAGTGAGAGGGAAACAATTGTATAACATTCGGAGGGCTGTTGAGGCTGGATCATTAAATACCTTCAAGGCTAAGAGAGACAGACTTTTATACAAGTGTTATGGGAAATTGCAGAAAAGTGGAATGGGGGTTAAAAAAATAAAAATAACCGAATCGAAGAACAGCAGTCTCAGTTAGAGGATACACATATAGTTGTCCCTATGTCTAATGGTGTTCTTTTCCAATAGCCCTGTATTCACAAAAACATCACCTCTCTCGAGGGATTCAAGGAATTCATAAACCGATACTAATAGACAGAAAGCACGAGAGGGCTGCGAGAACACAGAATGCCTGTTGGGGTGAGGATTTGCATGGACAAGTCACCACTACCAGAAGGAAGACCTCAGCAAGACATCCTTCAAGGCCAAGCAGAGATCTGCACTGGGGAGCAGGTAGTCTGTGGCCAGTTGTCAAGGAGTGCTGAAGACCTAAACACTGCATCACTGTCGTGTCTCCTTCCTTCGCTGGCCAAAGCTATATATGGAGAGGTAGAGAGACATGCCGTTGTAGCAGAATAAGCAGTAAGGCTTTGATACGAGAGGCGTCGGAAAGCTTCACCTTATCAAAATGTACAGGGAAACTGAAGTAAAGTCCTTTTAACTTTATTGTTATAGCCATCGAGATGGCAGTTAGGGCAGTCACACGATCCTCTTGTTTGATGTGGGAGCTCACGAAGATTTTCACCGTCTCTGATGACTATACACTGTGGGATCATTTGATTAAAATCAAATTGATGACAGTGTCGGCCCAGCATGTTACACCGAAGATAAGATTTAGGAAAACAAGCCCAGAGAACCTCAGATGTCGACACAAATCCTGCACTGTGGACTGTCACCCAGCTTCATCTCCTGGGAGACCGTGTTAGGGAGCTGGAGATGGGCGGTACAGTGGCTCAGTGGTTAGCACTGCTGCCTCACAGCACAAGGGACCAGGGGCCAAATCCTGGCTCGGGCAACTGTCTGTGTGGAGTTTGCGCATGCTGCCCGTGTCTGCATGGGCTTCCTCTGGGTAATGCGGTTTCCTCCCACAGTTCAAAGATGTGCAGGTTAGGTGATTTGGTCGTGCTAATTTGCCTGTAGTGTAGGGGAGTGGGTCTGGATGGGCTGCTCTTTGGAGGGTCAGTGCGGACTTATTGGGCTGAAGATAATTTAGGATGCACTCAGGGTCATTCGAGATACTGAGGACTTCATAGATAAGTGCTTTAGTGTGGTGGACACACCCAAGACACACCCCCTAGTTATGTTTCTTTAATGACTGTAATATTCCAGTCTAACGTTCATCGCTCTCAGATCATTAGCTTTACCTGTCAGTCCTGTTGTATTTAAATAAACACAATTTAATCCAACAGGCGTTCCTTGCTTCCTGTCATATTCCAGGTAGAGAGTAGCTGTGCGACCACCAGGAATGGCAAAGGGAGAAGGCAGAGAGTGCAGAAATAGCCTGTGGCCATTCCTCTCCATAACATGTAGACCATTTTGGATTGTTGGGGGAGATGTCTGTTCAGGTGAAAGCAGCAGTAGCCAGGTTGGTTGGTATTACCACTGGCTCAGGGGCACAGCGGGAAAGGGTAAAGGTAAACAGGACGTTAAAGATAGGAGGGTTGATTGTTAGTGGGACAGATCGGAGATTCTGTGGCCACAAACGGGAATCCAGGATGGTGGGTTACCTCCCCGCTGCTCGGGTCCAGGATGTCTCCAAGTGGCTGCTGAACCTTCTCAAGGGTTTGGGTGAGCAGCCAGAAATCATTATGCACGTTGGCACAAATGATACCCGTTGAAATAGGGCCGAGGTTCTGAAGCGAGATTACAGAGAGCTCGGAGAAACATTTTTTTAAAAAAACCTTGACAGTGGTCATCTCCTTAGAGGGAGATTACCGTCCGAAACCTGCACTGGAAGGGACACCAATATCTTGGCTGTCAGTTATGCTCGTGTTACCAGGCTTGGTTTAAACTAGATCGGCAGGGGGTGGTATCCTCTAGAGAGGGAGACAAGTGCGCGGCTGGAAGGAGATAGAGTCATCAGAAATAGTAAATTTAGGCTGGAAAATGACAGAGAGAAATGCCTTTTGGATTAAATTGCATCTATTTCAATACAGGTAAGGCCAATGAACTCAGGGCATGGATAGGTAGGTGGGACTGGTATATTATAGCCATTACACAAACATGACTAAGTGATGGATGGGACTGACAGCTTAATGTGCCAGGGTACAGTTGCTTTAGGTGAGACAGAGATGTTGGAAGGAGGGGAGTGGAGTTGCATTTCTGATTAAGGGGAGTACCACAGCAGTAATCAGAGATAAAATAACTGATGAATCACCCAGTGAGGCTTTGTGGGTGGAGTTAAGAAATAGGAAGTTGTTCGTGAGGTGATTGGGGATGTGCTATAGGCCCCCAAATAGTCAACAGAAATGAGAGTAATAAATATGAAGGGAGAGAGGGGAAACCTGCAAGAGCAATAGGGTTATCATAATAGGGGCTTTTATTTTTTCGAATACAGACTGGAATGGCCAGAGCGTTAAGGGATTTGATGAGATAGAATCTGATAAAAGCTTCAGGAAAGTTTCCTCAAGCAGTGTACAGAGAGTTCTACTCGGGAAGGGGAAAAACACGAAATTTTCTTAGGAAATAGGGCAGGACAGGTGACTGAGTTAACAGTGGGGTAGCACTTTGTGACCATTAACCGTAGTTCTATTAATTTTCAATTAGTTATGGAGAGGGACAAAACTGGTCCACAGGTTCATGTTCGAACTTGGGGCGCGGCTCAGGTCCAGGCCGCTGGGATCAAGGGAATTCCTGGAGGTATATTAGAGATACAGGAGTTTACTGCAGAAGGAAATCAGAAGGGTGAAAAGGGGGCAAGAAAGAGTCTTGGCTGAGAAGATTAGGATGAATCCAAAAAGGTACTTTAAATATATTTTTAAAAATCAAAACAGGATCGAAAATAGGACCCCTCGAAGACCAATGTGGACAAGTATGTGTGGAACTATAAGTGATGGGTGAAGTCCTCAACGAATATTTCTACTCTATGTTTACCGTGGAGAAAGACATGTTGACTTGAGAACTTGAGGAAGTTAGTGGTGATATCTTAGAGCCAATCTATATCATAGTTGACGAGATTTTGGACGCACTAGAATGTTTGAAAGTGGATAGATCTCATTGTCCTTACCCGATATATCCAAGAACACCTCAAGGGGCTCCAGACGAATTTGCGGGGACCCTGGATTTTAATTATTATCATTAGTAACCACAGGTAATGTCCCGGAAGACTGGAGGATAGCAAATGTGCCCTTATTCAAGAAGAACTGAACAAAAAAAAAGCCTTGGAACTACAGATCAGTAGGTTTAACATCTGTGGTCGGTAAGTTACTTGAGAAGGTTCTGAGGGATAAGATTTACATGGATTTAGAAAGACAGGCTTTGATTAGGAATAGTAAGTGTGGCTTTGTGCGAGGAAGATTGTGCCTGACAATTCTCTTAAAGTAAGTGGATGATGTGACCAGGAAGATTAATTTGTGAGGGGCAGTAGATTTCAAAACATGTGGTGTTGGATAAGCACAGCAGGTCAGGCATATTCGAGGGGCAGAAGAATCTATGTTTCGGACATAAGCCTTTAATCAGGAGCATCCAAAACATCAATTCTCCTGTTCTGATGCTGCCTGACCTGCCGTGATTTCCAGTGCCACACTTTTCGATACTCATCTCCAGCATCTGCTGTGCTCAATTTCTCCATTGGCAGTAGATTTAGTCAATATGGATTTCAGTTACAGCAGAACAGAATGAGGCTTTTTAGCCCGTGGAGCCTGATATACAATTACAGGAGGAGGCCAATAAGCCCCTAGGGCCTATAAAACTGTAACCAGATCATGCAGCACCAGTATCCAGTTGCACAGCAACAGGTTCAATCTATTCAGCGACTTGAATCAGTAACACAGGAAATGGAAGAGGTCACAAAGTGACTGCACTATGGGGTATACTGTAATAAAACCAGGCTACATAGCCGCTCAGACCTGCATTTCCATTCAGTAAGTCAGGGCTGATTTGCACTCGGCCGCAATTTCTCTTTCATGCCCAATTTTTTGTAGTTGTCGACTCTCTGACGGGTCAAAACCCATTGACACCCACTCGCAACCCCCAAACATTTCAGTGATGTAGCCTCCCCTAACTGTCTGGCCCCAACCATCACTATTCCCTGAGAGAAGGAACTACTCCCCACACATATACCTTGGCCTATTGACATGGATAGAAGATATGAACACAATGTAAAGTTACTGGCCCTGATATCACGGCAGTATTTGATTGCGCAAGATGTCAAGGAGACTGAACAAAATTGAACTTGATGAGAATCAGTTGTAAACTCCCCGCTGGCTGAATCATTCAAAGCACAATGGGGCTGGTGGACATCAATCCTCTCAGTCCCTGGATATCTCTGTGGGCAATCCTCAGGGTAGTTTCTTCGGCACAAACATCTTCAACTGCTTCATCAATGTCTTTCCCTCTTTCGTGCAATCAGAGGTGGGGATATTCTTTGAAGATTATACAATGTTGAGAACAATGGGTCACCTGCTAAGGTACGAAAGTATCAAATCTGGACAACATTCAAGCTTGTGCTGTTAATATATAGGGAACATGAATTAAAAGCACTGCTGGAGAATAAACATTTCCACAGTTAAAAGAAAGAGGGACCCCTTTAGCAACTCTAGCTAGTTTCACCCTAATATAAGAAAGCCATTCAGCCCATCAGATCTATTGGATAACAATAGGTGCAATGCGTTCACTCACTCCTGCCTATTACAGAAGAAGACAATTTAAAATAAAAACAGGTGTTGGAATGCAAAATACACACTCAAGAGATGGAAGAACAGAATAAGCAAGGCAGCATCAAGACTTTGAGAAGTGAACGCCTTGGATATAACCCCTCATCAGGACTGTGGATGGGAGTAAGGAGGTATATAGATAAAGTGCGGGTGAGGGAGGAGGAGGCAGAGTGGCGAGATGTGGATAAGTGGACACAGATAAAGGTATCAGCGAGTTGTTGATGGAACGGCTGAATCCAGTTGGTAGCTGGACAAAGGTTGCTCAGAGGAATGGAATGGAGGGGAGTGTTTGGGAAGGGAGTCGGGGAACTGGAAGGGAGGTTATTTGAAATTGAAGCATTCAATGTTGAGTCCCCGGGGTGCAGGCTGCACAGGTGACAGATGAGATCTTGTTCCTCCAAATTATGATTTGGTCCATTGTGGCAATGGAGGAGGCCAAGGATGGCCATGTCGGAAAGGCATTAGGAAAGAGAATTGAAATAGGAAGTGACTGGGATATTTTCCATTTCACCTAACGACCCTACGTTTCATCCCTGATTCATCCCTCCCATCGCCCAACCAGGTTGCACCAACCACTTGTGTCCACATAGCCGTAACTGACCATCCCCCTGATCTCCCCACCCCAACCACTCCCTTCCCTCTTTATCTGCAGCTCCCCCTACCCCCCAACCCAGTTCTGAAGAACGGTTATAACTGAAATGTTGACTTTCCCAGCTCATGGTGCTGCTTGGCTTGCTGTGTTCTTCCAGCCTTCTGTTTGTCTCCTATAACTCAGGAAGTTTGAGTCTAGTCAGCCCAGCGTGCTGGGAGGCAGGAACCACGGGTTGCCCACTGAAGTCCTTGAACCCTGCCCTCGGGCCAGGAGGAAGACATTCAGTTCCTCCAGACACTGACACATGAACAGAAGAAGCCATTCAGCCCCTCCAAACTGTTAGACTGAAATAGGAGGATGTCATTGTTGCTGCAACACGACAATCCTATGAGCTTTCGACTGCAAAGACAGACTGCTCCATGTTGTCCCTCCTGGCTCCATTGCGAATGGTGCACATGTGCTATGGTAACGTGGTTTGCTGACCATGAGGAGGAAAAGTGAATGGTGTGTGCCAAGTCCCAAGGAGGCATCTTCCATCTCCGAGATGTTATGAATTAGGTTAGACTACTCCAAACACTTATAAGCAGGCAGCCCAGAGCATACCTTTGCAATTTGTTTCGGTAAGTGTACAATGAAAATTACCGGAGGTAATTTAGCTAGGTTGACTAATAGATTTTGAAACAGACAAAACTTTATTCATAAAATTACACAATGAAACACAAAGAACAGAATAAAAAATCACGACAGAATTCAACCTATTCAGCTAGACTTAATTATGCTATTCCGAATACACACAACTGTCCCAATAAGCAAACTCCCAATAAAAACCAGTATAAATGGAAGACTAACTGCAAGGTTGAAGTTGAAGGTCAGAAAGGAGTGAGAGTTTCCACACAGCTCCCAGTTGAACTTCCCAGTTCAAGACTCAACTGAAAACTGCTCGGCTCAGCTAGTTCAGCTAAAATAGCTCACCACTCTCCGTTCAGTATACTGGTCACTTATAAAGCATGGCCACTTTGGCCTGAAGTCTCATCTGTTTCCATACAAATAAAAGACCTCTGAAAGTACTTTTCATCTCTGTACCAAACCAGACTGATCGGAGCTTGGAGAAAGTGAGGAAGGGATTATACCCGAAACGTCGATTCTCCTGCTCCTTGGATGCTGCCTGACCTGCTGTGCTTTTCCAGCAACACATTTTTCAGCTCTGATCGGAGCTTGGCCCCGTTTTATTGTTCCTCTTAAAAATAAACCAAGGACAGAGTCTCCTTGAGCCAAGGAACACCTTTTCGACAAAAAGGAACTTGCTTTGTGCCACATCTCTCCCCACTTAAAAAAAAAACATCAATGCTAAAAGGTGGCTGCATTTTTAACCCTTCAAACCCAGTTAGTAGTTTTAAAACTGACAGCTATACTGTAATAATTGTAAACATTCACAAACCCATACAAAACCAGGCTGCTGTATACCCACCACCGAACACATCCGTATCTCATTCTAGTCTCAGTAACTCATCAGCTTTCACGTTTTCGCGATCTGCCACATGCACAATTGTCTGATTGAATGGCTGCAATAACAAGTCCATCTAAACAGTCTGGCATTTTTGTCTTTAATTTTTTTCCACAAATGTCAATGTGTTGTGATCAGTTTATACGATTGTCTCAGATGCATTGCTGGTTATATATACACAGTTATGGTGTAATGCCAGCACCAAGTTTAAAGTCTCTTTCTCCACCGTTGAACATTTCTGTTGATGAACGTTCGACTTCCCAGAAAAACACCCGATAGGTCTTTTATTCCCTCATCATCCTCCTGCAGGAACACCGAACCAATACCCACATCACTGGCATCGATAGCCACCTTGAAAGACTTCGTGAAATCTAGTGTAGCTAATATTGGGGCAGTGTCTAACACAGGGTTTAGGTTGGAAAATGCCTTTTGACAGTCCTCTGTCCACTGAGAGTTCTTGCGCTTGACAATTCGGTGAGTGGAGCAGCCACACTGCTTAAAGTTTGGCACAAACTTTCAGTAAAATCTAGTCAAGCCCAGGAACCGTAGTATTACATATTTCTTATTGTCGACGGTGTGGAACATTCCCCAACTACTTTCGTTTTTGTATCTCATGGGGCCATTGGTCCATGTCCAATAACGTGACCCAGGAACGTGACTTCGCTTTCTCAAATTCACTTTTAGCTAGGTTTACCAGCAAGCCTGCCTTCTGAAGTCAATCAAACAAGTGTGATAAATGCGTAACTATTCCATTCATGAGTGACTAAAAACTACCATGTGATCAATGTACACCACATGGTTGGGTAATCCGACAATGACCTCATTATCAGTCTCTGAAAGGTGGCTGGATCGTTTTACATGTCAAATGCCACAACTTTGAACAGATACAATCCATTTAGTTTTATGAAAACCGAAATTGCCTTTGCTCTCTCTGACAGAGGTCCTTGCCAGTAGCCTGTGAGCAAGTCCAACTTAGAAATGTAAGAAGCTTCTCCCACTTTTTCGACAAAGTTCTCCAAACATGGAATTGGATATGCATCAGTCTTTGTAACGAAGTTGATTTTGTGATAGTCCACACATGTCCACTGGGTAACATCTGGCTTTGGCGCCATGACTATACATGAGCTCCAAGCACAGTAACTCATTTCGATTATGCCATCTTGGAGCGTGTGCTCTATTTCCTTCTGAACCTGTACCAACTTTAGAGGATAATGGCTTTAAGGATGTTATTTAATCAGAACAGCATCTCCTGTGTCTACATCATGCTCGAATTATGTTCGTACTTCCCAGTTTATTTCCGTATATCTCTCCAAGATACCGTAATAACTCTTTCAGGTCACTATGCTTTTCTTGTGGAATGTAACTCAATAATTTATCCCAATTTTTGGCAACTTTCTCATTGTTCAATTTGATTTGAGGAATGTCCAATTCAGAATCCTCTGAACTTGGGTCCTCCTTCAGTGTTGTAATCATTAACACCTTCTCCTCTTGCTTTCCTTCCCTATCAAAATACCTGTTGAGCATATTCACATGACACACTTTGTGAGATTTCTTCCTGTCTGGATTCCGTATCAAGTAGTTCATCTCATTCAATTTCTTCCCAATTTGATAAGGGACACTAAAACCTGCTTCTAGAGGCTCAACTGTTACTGGAAGTAACACCAATACCTTATTCCCAATTGCAAAATTGCAAATTTTTGATTTCTGATCCACTTCCTGTTTCATTGTATGCTGCAATACTTTTAAATGCTGTCTAGCCAACTCTCCTGCTTTATTTAATCGTTCCCTAAAATTTGACACATTGTCCAAATGAGTGGTCTCTGAATTCTGCCTTATTAATTTCTCCTTAACCAATGTTAACGGTCCTTTTACTTCATGCTCAAAAATTAATTCAAATAATCTGAATTTGGTCGATTCATTCTGTGCGTCTCTGATCACAAATAGTTCAAAAGTAATTTCCTGATCGCAATCATCTGGATTTTCCTGACCATAAACCCTCAACATGGTCTTCACTGTTTGATGCCATCTCACTCATGTTCACTGTGATTCCGAATACTATGTAGCGGATTTGAATTGCTTTATTCCCAAGTTATTGATCACCTGCTTGAATAGTTTGGATGTGAGGTTTGATCTATCTGGATCTCTTGGTAGTCCGTACCTACGTAAAAAATAAGTATTTTTTTCTACAACCCCTTTAGCTGTGATGCTGCATAATGGGTCTGCCTCTGGAAATCTAGTCGACACATCCATTATTGTTAAGAAATACTTATTCCCACTTAGTCTTTGCAATAGGGGACCTACACAATCTATCATGACTCTTGTGAAAGGTTCCTCAAATGCTGGAATAGGTATTAAAGTTGCAGGTTTTATTACTGCGTGTGTGACATGTTTGAGACATTTGGCAATATTCACTACATCTTTGTGAAGTCCAGGCCAGTGAAAATATCTTTGTATTTCAGCCTGTAATGTCCTCACCCCGAAATGATCTCCAAGTTGTAGCTCACGTGCCACTCGCAGCACTCCCTTTCTTTCCCCAACAGACAAAACAATTTGATGAATTTCTGTGCACGTCTGATCTGCTTCAATGTGTGCTGATCTCCATATCTGCATTAAAACAACATTTGTTAAGTAATAACACACAGGAATGCATTCATTCTCTTTCTTGCTAAATATCTTTTGATATAACTTCTGTAACTCCACATCTTCCTGCTGTAATTCAATCAGCTTAGCAGAGCTAAAAATACGTTCATATTTTCCTACTTGCTCCGTCTGTTTTCCACTTATGTGGTCAAAAAGAAACTTGTGGTAACTCTACGTCAGCTTCGTTATCTGTGCCTTTATCCTGCTTAAACCTGTGCTTCTGTGATCTTCTGGTGATGCAATCAGGGGAAATTCCTGGAGACATATTCTCCAGGTCTTCAGTTGCCTGCATCTCCACTGGCTTTTCAACGAGAGTAGGCAGCACGCCTACCAGTGAAGCAGCTATATTATTTGCAAGGACAAATTTTATTCCTAGAGCTGGAAGTTAGGGGTCTAGTACACCTACCGCACATGCTCCAATCTTCTCTGGACACTCTAGCCTCACTTTACATAACTGAGCACTTTTTTCCTCACTATGAATTCCTGTTACCAGCACATTTTCTGGAAATAGTCTCTCAAGAGTGCATAAAGCCTCACCCCTCAGCATTACAGACTGAAAAGATCCTGTGTCAATTAATATTGAAACCTTCTTACCAATTAATCCTGGCCTATGTGAATAAACTTTACCCTTTCATGTAAGTTTTGTTTGCAGATTTGGCACGTCCACTGATCATCTTGTACACACTGAGGCAGTTGCCTACTTTCCCTTATGCTTTTTGTTATGAGTCCAACAAAACTTCCAGGCTTGTTTGGTTATCCTACATCTGGTTTTCTCCCTGCCCATCAACACTGTGATTTTGTTTACAATGAAAACACGACAGGTTTTTAACTTCTTTGTCCCCATCAAGGTTTTCTTTATTACTGTGGTCAATTATCCTTATGATCTACACTGTGATCTACCTTTCCCTTTGCCCGTGAGGATATCTCTTTGCTCCAATTTCTGTCCCTCAGAGACCAGAACTGGTTCTGGATGCCAAACCAAGTTTATGGACCAGTTCATAATCATCAGCCATTTCAGTAACTAACCTTGCGGCTTACACTCTCTGCTCT
This sequence comes from Chiloscyllium punctatum, assembly GCF_047496795.1. Taxonomy (NCBI): domain Eukaryota; kingdom Metazoa; phylum Chordata; class Chondrichthyes; order Orectolobiformes; family Hemiscylliidae; genus Chiloscyllium; species Chiloscyllium punctatum. Next base: position 31,629,075 of record NC_092751.1, read on the forward strand.
TCCACCTGAGTTTGCACTACTTCAGGCAGTTTGAATTCCTCCAAGTGTTAACCTCTTTAAGGGCATCGTAGCTTTCCTTGAATTTTAAAACTCTTATCCAACTATCGAAATTAGTCTGTTTGATCCTTACAAACTCAGTGTAGGTTTCACCAGGATCCCTCATTAAATTCCTGAAATGTTGCCTATGCAGACAAAATGATTTTTTAACCTCCTTATACTCCCCAGATACCTCCTCTGATAGGGATGTGAATACCTCACCAGTCCTAAATACAAGTTTCGTTTGGATCAACAAAATCCACATAGCCTCTGGCCACTGCATTTGTTTAGCCAATTTTTCAAATGAGATGAAAAGGGCATCACATTCTTCTCATCAAATTGAGGCGATGCTTGAACATACTCACACAAATTATCACTAGGCTTCTGGCTACCAGGGGCTTTCCCATCCTCACTCTCTTCCTTACTAAGCCCACCCTCAGCCGTTATCTCCAGCCTTTTACACTGACTTTTCTTTTTAATTGTCAGTTTTTGTTCTTCAAAAGTTCTCTCTTTCTCTCTCCCCTATTGCTGTCTCTTTTGCCATTATTCTGCTGCTTTCTTTTTTTCCCCTCTTCTGTATTTTATCGAAAGTCAAATGTTTCATTTTGGATATTAGTTTGATTGGGTTGAGAAAACTTAGAATAGTAATGGCTATTTCAGTCGCCAAACGTTTTCTGGGTGTGCATGCAGTGACTTTGGAAATTTTACGAAAAATGAATAAGACCAAGTTGCAAGAATTAGCAGAGAAGCTGGAATTGGAACTGACTGCTTCTGTGAGGAAAGGAGAGATAATTACAGCGGTACCTCGTCAATTAAACTTGCTGGAGAAACCATCAGAATCAGAGATGGCAAGAATTCAGTTGCAAATCAAACATCTTGAGCTAACGGCGAGAGTTAAGGAAAGGGCAGCCAAATTCCTTCACACTCTCCTCACGATACCATCACTGCAGGGATTAGTCTAGGGAAACTCCATTACACTGTCTCTCTGCAGCAAGGAGATCATTGAGTATAAATGAAAGAAAATACTGTCTCAAGTGTACTCCACAACTGAAGGACGGTGTCTTCACTCTTATTCTTTAATCATTTTGTAATGAACGATACTACTCAGTTGTTGTGCTGATTACTTGCTGAGTCATAGAGTTATAGAGATGCACAGCAGGGAAACAGATCCTTCGGTCGGACCTGTCAGTGCCAACCAGATATCTCAACCCAATGTAGTCCCACCTGTCAGTACCTGACTGCTCTGTAGGAATTCTGTTAGTGCCTCATGATCAAGGACATCCAGCTCCTTTTCACCAAGAGCACTTCCCATCATCTCGCCTTCTCATAAATACAAACTGAGAAGGATGGCATTTTTTGCCAATCATTTATTTGCCTTATGAAGCAAAGTCACAGCAACAACATCACTGTTGCCATTCGAGTTGATTGGTGATGCTGAGGAGGCGATGGCCGAGCTGTATTATTTCCGAGTATTAATCCAGGGAATCAGGTAATGCCCTAGACACCGGATCATAATCCCACAATGGCAAATGTTGGAAATTAAATTCAATAAAATATCAGGAAGTAAGAATCAAATGAAACAATGAAACCAAAGTCGATTGTCCTACTTTGCACCCTCATGCCCTTCAGAAAAGGAAATCTACCATCTTCAGCTGGTCGGGTTTACATGTTACTCCACAACAATGTGGTTAACTCTCAGTTGCAGTTTGAAATAGCCAAGGCAGTCACTCAGTTATATCAGTCACTTCAAAGCCTCAAAGAAAAGAAACCGCATGGACCTCAGCACTGACTCCTTACAGCCCACGGACTGCAGTGGGTCAGGAAGGCAGCTCACCAACACCTTCTCAAGACCAATGAGGAAAGGGAATTAAATACTGGCCCAGCATCGCATTACTGAATAAAAGATGATGATCACACTCAGGGAAGAGAGAACAACAGACATAAATAACTTTAAGCAGGGACTTTGACATATACCTTACATGGTCATGATTATCAATAATATGGGAACAGGAAAAACATAAGTAATGTTTAATTTCAGTTTTTATTTCCATCACAGCTGACCATCAACAATCCCTTTGTTTGTTTATTTCTCTCTATCTCTTTCTTTTTCCATCTATTCAACTCAATCCTTCTCCCCTTCATAACAGATGTCGGTGTCACCAACATCAATCACACTATTTCCCAACTGTGTTCAGTTCCGATGTATGAATCGAATTGCCAATTCTATTTTTCTTTCGACCCGAGGGCGCTGCCAATTCTGCTCAGTTTGTCTGGCACTTTCTCGTTCTTTATTGTTTCTGATCTGTTGCATCATTCTTTGCTTTATATAACCTTTAATTTTGTTATTATTTGGAATGTCTGTATTGCTGACAGGGGCAGCATTTGTTGACCTAAACAAATGTCATTTACTGCAAGGTCATTCTTTCAGGTAGTACAGAACCAAGCACGTTGCTGTGGGTCTCACATCAATCTTAAGTCAGACCAGAGAGTAACTCAAGATCTATTTACCAAAGGACGTCACTGAAATAGATAAACGTAAATGCTGGAGATGTAATGGTTGTTATTAGTAAAAGTTGCTTTTTTCCCAATTCCTGTCTTGTGAATTTACTTTCTGACATCGTCTGTGGTAGGATGTAGAACAGGATCTTTCTGTGTAATAACCTGTGCATCTGAATTACATTTCTTCCGACATTACTGCTCTGAGAGAGTGTTCCTGTCATTAAGTTATTTTAGAGACAAGAACAAATTTGTGATCGAAATATTTGCAACTGAAAGAGTGCTTAGAAGAGAGGTGGAACCATACCGTCTGAATTTTACCGAAGCATAGATAATAGATAATGAAGCGTCAGCATTGAAGCCAAGATGGTGACTGGACATATAATCGAGCTGGTAGTTGGTTGGTTTGGTGATGGACAGAATACCGAGACATAAATGAATTCAGGGAAGAAAGGTACTTCGGTATTGTGAACAGTCTTGTTCTCAGATGTTTGTGAGAGCGGGGGTGGGTTGATTCTGAAATTAGTGGGTACTTAATGGAATTTGCATTTGAAACTGAAGACAATAGTTTTCGTCTTTGACAAATATAGATAACAGAAATAGCAAAGAAATTCGCCATGGTTGAAGAGATTAATAAATGGATAGAGATGAAGAAACTTACCAGGAACACCAACAATTGCGAGGATAGGATAGTAACCCGCCTGGATAATCATCAGGGCAGCCCATATCCGATATATTGACCGAGACGAGGAAAATAAGTCAAGACCCGAGGATAAACTCCTGTCCATTGTTGCAGCATTCCAGTCTAATGTTCTCAGATTCTGATCCATTAATGGATCATTCCAGACTATTCTCAGATGTTTAAATCTCCTTTTTGTGTCTCTGCAGCTGTGTCCCTTTGAGCGTTGGAGTTGATGCATCTGCTGCTACAATGGCATAAACCATTGCAAGAGGCCTCTTACAAATAGGAGACGGGAAACATCCAGTGACACAACCAGCACCCATGGAGACTGGCATCAATCACAGTCACTGAACAAACAACTTCATTTAACCCCTTTCAGTATGGTTCCTTCAGTTCATAAAAACTACTGGACTGGATTGAATATTGGCACCGCTGGCTATTGATCACATCTCCCATCACCCATTGCTCTCGTGAAGTTAGTAGTGAGGGAGAAAGATGCAAGTTTTCTTATCGAGGCTAGATGATTCTGCTGCGTTGTCCATTTGTAATACTGTAACTGGCTGAACCGCCCACCACGACCACCCTCAAAAACCATAATCTACATGCTGTTACCGTGCAGATCTCTCCTCGACTGGAACACGCATCAAACAATATATTTACAGTGGATATATTTGCACTCCAATACATAGGAAATGTGAATTTGCCTGGGCATTCCTTTAATTGATCTAATGAGGCAATTTTGTATTTTCAACTCTCAATGAGATTCAGCATTTTTTAAAATATAAACTCACAAACACCTTAACACACTTTATTAAGCATAAGGTTCTGAATTTCTCCTCATGGAAGCATCATGCCAGGGTTTAGTCTGGACTGAATCGCTGATAAGATCATTATTTATAAAGTTGATTCAACCTGTACACAATACACCTCACAGTCTCTCAACAAAACCCTATTTTTGGGAAAGATACATTTACTCTGGTACTTTAATCATTTTGCATGATGAGCCACATATCATTTACTTCCTGCTGCATAAGAATTCTGTTTGTGACTTATGACCAAGCACATCCAGGTCTGTTTCAACAACAGCACTTCCCAACCTCTCACTATTTAATGAACATAAATGTGAATGATGATATTTGTTGTTCATATCTGAAATACTTCATATCTTGCGAAGAGCTATTGCCCAAACACTGATCCTTCTGATACACCAAAGCCTTCACTCCAGATAATTACATTACTCTCTTCCTTCTCTCGGCTATCCAACTTTTAATACATTCGGTGTATTCCACCCCTACCTACCCATGGACTCTAACATTCCCCACTCATCTGTATTCAACCATGTCAAACATCTACTGAAAATTCAAATACTTCATTCCCACTGGTTCTCAATTGTCGATGTCACAACGGACAATCTCCACAAAATCCAGCAGGTTTATCAAAGATCAAGATCATTTCCCCTTCCTGAATCTCGATTGACTCTACTGAATCATGTCATTATTTTCCAAGTGTCTAGTTGTCACATTCCTCACAAAAGGTTGCAATGTTTTTCTCACAGCTTACATCAAGCTAACCACTGTTTAGTTTGCTGTTTGCACACTCCGTCCTGTTTTAAATATTTAAGTTTACAATAGCTGCTTTCAAGTCTGGTGGATCCTTTCCAGAATCTAACCAGCTTTGAAGAACAATCAGTAATTCTTTCACAAGCTCTACTGCCACCTCCTCAATACTCGGGGATGTAGCTCATCAAATGCAGCAATATACCAACCTTAAATTCAATGAGATTTTGAAAGACGTACCTTTTATTAATTCTAATTTACTGCTGTTCCTTATTTTCACCAGTCACTCTGTTCCCTTATGTTTCTGGAAGTTTCTTTCAGTATCTTCCTCAGGGAGATGGACACAATATATTACTCTCAGCGGACAGATGGGTCCTGTCAGCAAGTGAATATATCGGAGGACTGCACTCCGGTGATGGTGGATATGTTACTCACCCCTGCCTGGAAAGTTCCAGAATTAATCCAGTTTAATTTATGGTGAGCATTAACACAGTCCTGTCACTGGTGTGACGCTACACAGTATACTGAAGGAGGGGACACAGATCAGTGACCACCTCAGTTTTGAAACAAACTGGTTTCATACCTGACACCTGGTCCAGCTTAGACAAATGTCCCGGGAAATCCCAGGAAAGATAATGTACTGTCCTGCACCTCCCTATTTATAGAGCTTTCCTTCCGTGGAGCCTCATCTCCATTCGTTTACCATGGACCCAGACACTCTGTAAATGCAGTGTATAGAGTGGGGTCACCAGACCCAACGGCTGACAATACAAACCCGAGATAAGCATCCACAGTAACTCCACTGATTTTCCAATGACAGGAACAAGTCAATTCCCCACATGGAACGTGCACGCGCTCAGTGTTGAAAACTATTTCCACTCCTGGGTTTCTCTTTCTGGCTGAGAAAGCCATTGCATCTCTGCACACTCCCACAGTAAGAGGTTCTCTCTCCAAAGAAGCAGTTGACAATGTAGCATTAACTTCCTCTATATCTCAGCAACTATAAGGGCATCACCAGTATTGCTAATGGATTCGATCATCGCACTCAGAGAAGAGAGATAAGGGAACCTAATTCAATTTAAACAGGGACATATCTAAATGGACACGATATTCAGGAATATGGGAAATAGGGAAATGTGAGAATAACTTGCCATTTTTTTTTTCCTTTCAGTTCATCATCAGTAATCCCTTTGCTTACTTTTCATTTCTTTTCCTCTCTTTTTCTGGCCATTTCACCATCCATTCAATTTAAACCTAGCCCCCACCTCTCTCTCCAACCCAACCATCCATGATACCAGGATAAATAATATTATTTCCCAGTTTGCTTTCAGTTGTGAAGCAGGTTCAAAACATTATCTGCATTTCTCCTGTGAGAGGCTGCCATACCTGCAAGATTCTCTAACACTTTCAGACGCTGGAGAATTTTATTTTCGATCTCTAGAACCCACCATTCTTTGATTTATTTCACCTTTAATGTTGTTTCACGGGATGCCAGCATCACGGGCAAGGGCAGCATTTGTTGTCCATCACTAATTGGCCTTGATCACGCGGCCATTTGTCAAGACAAAATGGAGCCAACAATGTTGCTGTGAGTCTGAAGTCACACTGAGCTCAGATTGGGAAATAATGTTAAGTTTCTTTAACAAAGACTATCAGCAAAATAATAAAAATAAATCTTAACGGCTTTTGGTTTCCATGAGTGAAATTATTCCAATTTTTGTCATTCGAATTTAATCTCTGACATCGGCTGTGGTAGGATGTTAAACACTGCCTTGGAGTCACAGCCCGTACCTCTGAATTACCCGTCTAGTTACATGATCACTCTGATACTGAGTCCTTATTCCCTAGTCCGTATTCCCTAGTTCCTGCCAGAGAGAGATGGTGGAGAAATCAGTTTAACTACCAACAATAAAAAGGATTTTGAGGAAAAAAGCGAAAGGGAGATTGAGAGACAATTTCATGTAAGATCACAGGTTTCAGAATGCTGAAATGAAGGCATTTTGACAGCATCCTACAACATGCGCCAGTATTCCCAGGATGATAGGTGAAGGGGATATTGACGTCAATAAAGATGAGGGAGAGTTTTAGATGAACATTTGTTCTGCAACTTTGTAACTGGGTGTGGGGTCAGCAGAGGCTTCGACTCATTGGGCTGAATCTAATAATAGTTTGTCTCAGTGACATTTTTATTGAGTGTGACAAAGGGATTATCTGTACGAGACTGAACTAGTTTCATGGCGCTATCTTATCGAACTCACCACATTAACAACCCACTCAATCTCATAGTGTTCCTCGCATTCAATGCCACCCCAATTCCACCCCAATATGGCTGGAGGGACTCACCATCGCACTGATGCCCCTGGCTACTCTATGATCACTGACACTGGTGTCATCTTTAAAAGGCCAATGGGCACACTGTTGTACTTCCTCAGTTTGAAGCCACCCTTAACAGTTGACCCCGAGCATGGCAGGTAAGGGGAGCTAACACCACGGTTTTTCATCAGAGGCACAGAGGTCCTAGTGGATGGGCTAGTATGGGGGGTCCATTCTCTTCTCAGAGGAGACCTCACCACCAACCCCACCGAGCACGGTCTGAGCTCACCACCCAGCTCAGTGCAGTATATGCGGTCTCTCTCTCTCTCTCACACACACACACTTTGAATATGGAATTTTCCAGATAGTGTTCCAAAGAATTCCCATTGTCGGGTATAGGAACTTTCAGTCATTCAACCCCCTGGGTGCAAAAATATGCACTTATTTTATATCCAATCACAGTTAGTAATTCTGGCTATTTCACTTTGTCTCACATTATTGTATTCAGCCAAACACTGCTTCTTTATACTTGTCGCGTTATGAAATACAATCTTGAGCAGAGAACATTTTATCCTCAGCTGTAATCTTGACCGTTATCTGAATTATACCTTTTTCCTTGTTATGAAAGTTTCTCTTGCCCTTTGCCTGTGCCTGTTTCTGTCTGTAACAGTTACACTGTCTCCCACTCAGTTGGCTGGACGGCTGGTTTGTGATGCAGAGGGAGGCCAGCAGCGCAGGTTAAGTTCCCCACACTGACAAGGGTACCATGAAGGGGACGCTCTCTCAACAATGGGCAATCCAGCATGGCAAATCCACTCCAAGCTGCACATCTTTGTACTCTGGGAGGAAACTGGAGCATTGGGAGGGAACCCACACAGATGCGTGGGGAATGTTCAAACTCACCTGACGTTGGAATTGAAACCAGCTCCTTGGTGATGTGCGGCCACAGTGATAACCACATATCCATCATACACCTCAGTTAGCTCTGTTAATTACTTGTAGCTGACTAAAGAAATCCAACTGGCTTGTTCTGATAACTGAACTTGACCCAGTATTAGACCTTTATCATCAGCCATATCACCAACCTGGTTACATTTAAAATTTGTTGTGAGCAGTGGAGGAGTGGGACTAGAAATAGAAACAGTGACACCCTCCAACCTCAGTCAGAACCGGACTGAGGAGAAATTCACAAAGTGGGAATTCATTCAAGTGGGAATTCTCTCGCCCAGAAGGTTGGGAGGGCTGAATCTTCATATTATATCGAGGCTGACCTTGTCTGATTTTCCATAGACAGGTGAATCAGGGATCATTGTGAAATCAGAGAAAAGTGCAGCTGGGAACACAATGAGATGAGCCATGACCTTATTGACTGGTGGAATGGTGTCAAAGTTCCGAATGGCCCAGTCGTGTCGGTTCCATTCAGCCCTTCGGTCCTGCTGTGCAGGAGCAGATTGAGGCCACTCCGATGCTTTGGTGTTGTTTGGCAAATGTATTGGAAAATCCAGGCTAGGTCAGGCAGTGACCGTCCTCCTCCAATCCCTCTTTTCAGGCTTCCCCTCTCTGTAACTTCTGCTCCTGATGTAGGTCATGTTACAGGCTCAGATTCGCATTGAATACAGCCCCCATGCCCCACACAAGGTCAACTTAGACAAACCCTCTGCCGTCTCTGAATGCAACATTTTACATCATGACTTCCAGGAAAATAATCAAATATTTTCCAAAAACATAAATAAGAACGTAAGAAATAGGAACCTGCGCTCATTCAATAAGAACATGGCTGATCTACTCCACGGCTCAACTCCACTTTTCTGCTAACCCCTTGCATCCCTCAACTCGCTGAAATGTCACAAACCAATCCACCCGTCTGTAAATACAATCAGTGACCCAACCTCCATACCTCTCGGGGTTAGGAAATTCCAGCCATTAACTACATTCTGAAAGAAGACATTTCTTTACATCTCAGTTTGAAATCGATATTCCTTATTCTGTATCTACATATCTGACCTCGAGACTCTGCTCTAGTGTGGAACCACATTCTCAACAACGACCTTGTCAAGCCCCCTATGTATCTTATCCGTTTCAGTAATGACACTCTCATTCATTTAAACCACAATGAATAATCACCTCAGCATTTTTGATGTATTCAATAATTCAAACCTTTCATTCCAGGAACCAGTAAAATGAACCAAAATTTCTGCATCAACATGCTGACGTAATGTTTCATATACAGGAACAGTCCAATCCGTTGTACTGCTCCTTTTTCGGGAGTCCTCTCCATTTAATAACAGCCTGCCTTTTGGTATCAGTGTCATCCTCAAATTCGAATGTATATCGCACTCAGCTCCCGTCGTCAGGAGCTGAGTGCAGCTGTTGTAAGCAGCTCTTGCCATCGGACTGATATTTGTGGTACTCCAGTAGATACATTTTTTTTTCATGAAGATCGATTAATCATGGCTCTCCGATTTGTAAGTGTTTACCAAATGCCACCCCATGCTAATGCATTACCCATAAGACTATGAGCTTCTGTCTTGTATAAGAACCTTTACTTTGTGATACCTTGTGTAAAATCTCTAGAAAGCCTCATGTCTTTATCAAGGCCACTTGTTACATTCTCATGGATTTCCAGAAAAACTTTGCTTGATTTAACAGGCAAAATGTAGTTCTCCTTTAACAAGACCATGCTGACTCTGTGTGAAGCTTTTCTTAATGCTCTGCATTTCCTTCCTTAATAACAGACTCTCACAGACTCCCAGCAATAATAGTTAGGCTAAGTGTTTCCTGCTTTCAGTCTCGCTCGTTTCTTGAAGACAGGCGCCACATTGGAGGGTCTCCAGTTTCACTGGATCACTCCTTTAATCCAGAGAGCTATGGAATATTTAACACAGAGCCACCAGCCACTCTGTGACCACTTCTTTTAAAACCAGCTATGAATTGCTGATGACCTGTTTAACCTTGGTCTTATCTGTTTGAGAATTGTCTTGTTCCTCATGTTAGAGACAGCTCAATATTTTCCCTGCTGTTACCATTTTGCTTATATCACTGAAATATTTACAGCTCCTTTACCTGTGAGGAATGATGTAAAATACAGGTGTAAATTATCTGTCTGTTCCCTGTATCCAGTTCCCCAGTCACACCCATCAAATATCCTCAATATACTTTCCTGGCTTCCTTTTTATCAAAGATCACACACACACACACACACACACACACACACACACACACACACACACACACACACACATCTTTAACTCTTCTTACATACATGGAAAAGCTTGTGCTGCATGTTTTTATATTTCTTGCCAATTTACTTATATCACATCTTTTCTTCCCTTTTCTTCGTTTTCTATATTCATACAGCCTTATCACATACAAGCACAATCTTTGGTCCAACATGTCCATGCCGGCCAGGTTTTCCAAACTACACTATTCCCATCTTCTTGCATTTGGCCCATATGCCTATAAACGGTCCCCATTCACATGTTCGTCCAAATATCTTTTAAATGTTGGAGGTGTACTTGCATCTGCCAGTCTTCCTCTAGCAGCTCATTCCATAAACATGTCACCCTCTGTACAAATAACAGTTCCTTCTTCGTCCCTTTTAAATCTTCCCTCTTCCACCATAAACCTATGACTCTATGAGTTACTTTACCTATCCTGTGGAAAAGACCTCGGCTTTTCACCCTGCCCAAGTCTCTCCTGATTTTGTAAATTACTATAATGTCACCCCTCAACCTCTTATACTCCATCTGATACTAACTTCAAGAACAAGCATTTAAAGATTAGCATGGTAAATTTGAAACAATGTTAAAAGTGACAGGTAAACAACGCTCAGCCCAAACTTCATACTGTTATTTGTTTTCTTCTTTATGTTACAATACTAAGGCAGCATGAAAATCTTACTAGTGCCAATAAGCCGTCAAGCACCTGAATTCCTTTGCCTGATGGCAGTGATCTCTACAGTGAAAATGTATCTCTGGACAGATCTATATAATACCACATGTTCAACATTCTACCTCCTGGCCTCCGTATGACCATATGTGATTGTGTCTTCTTTATCTTGCACTCAATAGAGAGAACCCCTTTCCCCCATTCACATCTTAATTTAATCTCAGTTTATACCATCTTCTCTTTTCACCACTGCTAAAAGCCTGTTTATCTGTTGTCACACCCTATTTTCCCTTTCACCTACCCCCCACCTCTGGCAAGGAACTAAAATGCCCAGTTTCCAATCCTTTTCAGTTCTGAAGAAGGATCACCCTGGACTTGAAACGCTAACTCTGTTTCTCTGTCTCTGCAGATGCTGCCAGACCTGCTAAGTTTCTCCAGAAATGAATAGGCACAGCACAAATTTTCAATTAAACAAATAACTATGAATACTAGAAATAAAAATGCACAAATTGCTGTAGAAAGTGGGAGCTTTGTCGAAGGGTCGCTGGACATGAAAGATGAACTCAGCTTTCACCTCACAAGATGCAGCCAGATCTCCTTAGTTTCTCCAGTAGTTTCTGTTTTTGAACATTTTCCAAAGACGTGTTGAATCTGCTCCAACACCCTGTCCAGCAGAGAGCGCTGTACATTGGGAAGTGAACAAAACGCAAAGTGGACAAGTTCATTGTCTCTGAAACGACATAAGGCTGGTATCACTGACACGACAGAGGTCTTAATCATGGTCAGGGAGAAAAACAGAGTAAAAAACATTCACTTCAAACATAGAAGATGTTATGATGGGAAAGAAAATGATTCCGATTAATATGTTAAAGCAACGTCACAAATTGGAGGCATGACATCAGGGAGAGACCCTCAGCAGAATGAGAATATGAAACTGGACGTGTTTGCACATCAGAAACCAGGTTAGGTTACTGAGTACAGTGCTGATGGACGAATGGGTATGGGTGTGAACTGGGGGAAAGTCAGTAAAATTGATTTGTTGTGCAAATATCACTGGATTACTGATCCAGACCAGGATAATTCTCTGGCAGCTGGTGGAAGTTGAAAACAATAAACAAAATATCGAGGCATAAAATCTGGTGCCAGTAATATTGACCTTGAATCTAATGCCCATTGTTAACATCTGTCCCTTCCCCAATGTACTTTCAGGAAGTGAATCTCCTGTGCTTCCTGGTCTGGTCTACAAGTGTCTCCAGACACACAGACATGTGCGAAACTCTATTCTGGTCTCTGAAACGGCCAAGCAACACACTCATTTGTATCAATTTGCTCTGAGTTCTTAAAGGATAAAACCTGACAGAACACCGGCAACGATCTTTGGAAAAGGGAACAGGACAGATGCTGCCCTGCTAATGTTTAAGAGCTTGTGAAAACAATGACAGGGCTTTCCCACAGACTGCACAGAAACATCAGGAAGGGAGCAGGGCATTAGACACGTATAGCTTCCCTGTTCTCGCACATGGAGACAAGTTTACTTTTATAACCCTGGTTAATACATTCTTCAGAAACTCATCAATTCCTGTCTTATGCTGCTCAATGATTGACCATCCAACCCATACAATCACAGAAGCACTGACTCTGTACTGTCAGAAATACAGCACGATCTACATTCGTCCCACTTTCCGATACGAGGCCCATAGCCATGTATGTTATGGCACTTCAAGGGCACGACCATGTATTTATTGACGGTTGTGAGGTTACCTGTGCCACCTTCCCTCTCAGGAAGTGCATTCCTGAACCCAACAGCCTCTGGATGAAAACCCATCCTCAAATCCTCACTAAACATTCAACCCTTCACTCTAAAATGGTCCTCCCTTCTTCTTTGCCCTTTGACTGAAAGGAGCAGCTGCTGTCTATCCATCCTGTCCATGGTCCTGGTAAGCTTATCCTTCTGAAGCACGTCCCTCTCAGCCTTCTCTGCTTCAAAGTAAACAACCCGAGCTGATCTACTTCATCCAAGGGAATATCCTGGTGAATTTCCACTGTACCCTCTCCAGTGCAATCACATAATTCATGTAATGTGACTCCCAGAACTATACATAGTATTCCATTTGGCCTAACCAAAATTACACATAGCTCTTATAATCTGTGCCTCCCTGAATACAGTCTATGTTTATCGTCGCTAATATTTGTCAACTTGTGCATTAAGCTGTTTAATCACATTCACGGGTATTAGATTGGATTATTTACAGTGTGGAAACAGGCACTTTGGCCCAACAAGTCCACATCGATCCACCGAAGCGCAACCCATCCATTCCCCTACATTCACCCCTTTACCTAACACTACGGGCAATTTAGCATGGCCAATTCACCTGATCTGCACATCTTTGGACAGTGGGATAAAACCAGCGCACGCGGAGGAAATCTCCTCAGGCACGGGTGGAATGTGCAAGCTCCACACAATCAGTCGACTGAGTTGGGAATTGAACCCGGGTCTCTGACGCTGTGAGGTAGCAGTGCTAACCACTGTGCCACCGTGCCACCCATTATGTGGAGTAGCACTCTCTGAGCTTCCTAGTGTGCTGCTATTCTTTGAGTCCTCCCCTGTCTGGTTTCTTCTTCCAAAATACATCACCTCATATTTATCAGGGTTACATTCCACCGGCTGTTGATCCAGCCATCTGATCAATCCATCTGTATCTTCCTGTAATATAAGTCCTTCCTCCTCACTGCCAACCAACCAGCCAAGCTTTGTGTCAAACGCAAACTGATTTATCACACTCACCCCAATCCCTTCCATATTCATAGCTGCATCATTTATGAATATGATAAATAATAAGGTTAAAAATCATAAAACATCAGTTTATAATCCAACAGTTTTATTCGGAGGAACTAGATTTCGCATCGCTGCTTCTTCATCACGTGATCATGCTCTTCGAAAGGTCATGCCTCCAAATAAACTGTTGGAATATCATCTAGTGTTTGTAACTTTTTTAACTTTGCCCAAGCCAATCCAACACTAGCATCTCCGAATCACAAATAATTTGGGACACAGCACTGATCCCGATGTTACACGATTAGATACTGGTCTCCAGTCAAACAAATAGACTTCTATCAGCAGACCTTCTGTCTCCTGCCACTAACTTGATTTGGAAGAAACTTGGCAAGTCACTTATGAGTCCTACCTGTTCCCTGGTTATTCTGTGCCACTTGACATCCCAGTCGAATATCTGGTGATTCTCCCTAATCTTGCCCTGCCAGCAGGTTCCCATGTCCCTGTGCTGGTCAGTCCCCTTCAAATGAAGAATTGCCTTCTTATTGCAGTCTGAAATGGTCTATCCTTGACCTGGCATTATTTGCCTTAAATGTAGAGTAGACAACCAGAGAAAAATCCTGTTTATTTCCACCTTGTCATATGTTTAGTAACTTTTCTAAATTTCACTATGATCACCTCTCATTCTTTGAAACTCTAAAGAACACAGGCCGAGTTTCCACATCAGGCAATCTCACTATCTGAGGGATTAATCTGGAGACTGTCCATCGCACATCCTCCGTGGTCAGTATATTCTTTTTCAGAGTGTGTCACCAACACTGGACTCAATACTTTATGTACAATTTCATTAGCAAGCTGTGAAACTGCTTCAACATGACCTTCCGACTATATTCTGATTCATTTAAATGAAGGCGAACCTGACTTTAACTTTCCACTTCTATATATTTCTCCAATTACCATTTACATTACTTTATTTATGAATTCACTGCATGAGTTCTGATAAAAAAAAGCCTTCTGAAAATCGAAATATGCCATTTCTATGTTGCAATAAAAAAGTTCAAATCGTTCTGTAGTTTGTCAAATATGAACACTCTGTCAGACTCTGTCAGTGCATTCTGATTCTCTCCAATGTTGTTGTTAATTAAGAAATATCCAATATAAGACCCTATATAATAAGTTCCATCAGTTTCCCTATAGATGTCAAGTTAATTAGTCTGCAATTCTCCACACTATCTCTTGTTCCCTTTGCAGTTACTTGAATCCCTCCCATTCACCTACAATGCTTGGAACACATTTACTAACTTCCAGCCTCTGCAGAATGTACAGGAAAAAAACAGTCATCGACAGCACAATTAATGCGTCTATTGCTGATTTATTTCTAATATTTTGATACGAAGTACAACTGGCTCATCAGACTTAGCAATGCTCAATCCAGCTACAATACTACTATGCTAGCCTTCAACTACTACCTTGTTACTGATATGAATTGACTTTATGTCTTTAGTTCCACAAGTTCCATGTGATCACTAAGTATTTCTCAGCGATTTTCCTCCGTGATGACAGATGCAAAGTAACTGGCTGCTTTCTTCGTCATTTCCCTGTTCTCCACAATAACCTCTCCTCTCCCAATTACAAAATTCCACATTTGACCCTGCTTTTATTTTGTTTTCTATGCAATACAGATTGTAGATTTATGTAGTCTTTGTGTTCTTCTTTCACAGAGTCATTAAAAGCCCACAGTATGAAAAAGGCCCTTGGGCCCAACAAGTCCATCCTGCCCCTCTGAAGAGTAACCACCCAGACCCATTCCCGTCCGATTCTACATTTTGCGACTGATGCAGCAAATCTACACCTCACTGAACACTTTGGGCAAATAAGCATGGCCAATTCACCTAACGTGTAAATCTTTGGATTGTGAGAGGAAACCGGAGCACCCGGAGGAAACCCACGTAGACACGGGGAGAATATGCAAACTCCACACAAACAAATTTCTGAGAATTCTCCGGTTTCCACCATGTCTAAAATTCTTCTGAAATCACTTCCTACGATTAATATAATCTTTAATTTATCATGTTAGCATTCATTAAGTCACTTGCCCTTTCCTTGGTGATTCTATCTTAAAGAAATGGACATTTTATTTCAGACATTGCAGTATTTCTGCAGAGCTTCTGGTCTTGACCAGGTGTATCCAAGAACACAGCAAAAGATGAGCGAAGATATTGCAGGGGTCCTGGCTGATCTTTTTGCATCATCGCTGGCCACGGTGGAGGTCCTGGAAGACTAGAGGGTAGAGAACGCTGTGCCCTTGATCAAGGAGGGCTGCGAAGAAGAACCTGCAAACTACAGACCAGTTAGCTTAACAACTGTAATAAGTTGAGAAGGTTCTGAGAGATAACATATACATGCATTTGAAAAGACACGGATTCATAAGGAGCAGTCAGCGCTGCTTTGTGCATAGGATATCATGGCTCAGAATTCTTTAAGGTTCTTTTGAGGAAGTGACCTGGAATGTTGATGAGGTTCGGGTGGTAGACATAGTCTATCTAGATTTCAGAAAGGCCTTTGATAAGGTTCCACATGATAGGCTGCTCTGAAAGGTTCGATGGCATGGAATCCATGGGACTCTGGCAAATTGGATATTCAATTGGCTTGATGGTAGAAAGCAGAGGCTAATACTGGAAGGATGTTTGTTGGACTTGAGGCCTGTGACTAGTGGAGTGTCTCAGGGGTTGGTGCTGGGCCTATTCCTGTTTGTTATCGATATCACTGATTTGGATGAGAATGTGCAAAGCATGATTAGTAATTAGGCTGATGACAATAAAATAGGCAGGACTGTGAACAGTGAGGTTATCAGAAATTGCAGCAGGACCTTTATCAGCTTGGGAAGTGGTCCGAGAATTGGCAAATGGAGATTAACATGTGGGATGTTGCTTTTTGAAAAGTCAAATCCAGGTTGGAATTTCGTGGTGAATGTTAGACCCTGAAGAATTGTAGTGGAACAGGGGGACCTTGGTGCTCAGATCCGTGGTTCTCTGAAAGTAGTTGCACGTAGACAGGGCAGTGAAAAAGGTTTTTGGCCCACTGGCCTTCATCAGTCAGGGCATTGATTATAGACATTCGAGAGTGATATTGCAGTTGGACAGGACGCTGGTGAGACATGCACTTGGAGTATTGTGTTCGGTTTTGTTCACTTGCCATAGGAAGGATGTGATTAAATTGGAAAGAGGACAGAAGAAATTTACAAGGATATTTCCAGTACTCAATGGTCTGAGTTGTAGGGAGAGTTTGGGCAGGAATTTTCCTTTAAGTGGAAGAAACTGAGGGGAAATCGTATAGATTTGTATAAGATCATGAGATGCGTCAATAAGGTGAATGCACTCATTCTTTTTACCAGTTTTGGGAATCAAAGACTCGAGGACATTAGGTTAGAGGTGAAAGAATAAAAATGATCCTGAGCGCCAAGTTTTTGACGCAGAGGTTGGTATACATATGGAATTAGCAGACAGCAGTTTGATTGAGGCATTTACATTAACAACATTCAAAAGGCTTTTAGATAAATACGCGGATAGGAAAGATTTAGAAGAATAAGGGTCAAGGGCAGAGAAATGGAATTAGCATTGGTGAACATTTTGGTCGGCAAGGACCACTTTGGTCCAAAGAGCCTGTATCCAAGCTGCAGGACCCCATGATTCTAATATTCTAACGACAATTTCGTGTCTACCACTCCGTGTTCAAACATTCGAGATTGTATGCAGGCGCCGTGTAAAATGCAGTATATTAACCTCTCTAGTCCTCAGAGCAGGGTTATTAATGAGTCCTTCTCACCACACAAAACCAAATCCAAAATAACCTGCTCTCTTGCTTGAGTCACAATATACTCTTCAACCAACCTGTTATACGCTTATGGAATTTACTTTGAGTGGGAGCAGCGGCCGAGGAAAAACGAACCCGGGAGACTACAGCTAAGATAAGACAGTTTGTTTCAAAATTAATTACCTGTAGCGGGCAGCGGTTTTTTTTTCTCTCTTCACAAAAAGAGCGGGAGCAGCAGAGGAAGTGACGGTAAACAGAGGGGCAGCCGGGAAGGAGAACGGTGAGTATAAATACTCCCCCTTTAATCACCAACGATCATTTGAGTGGGAGCAGCGGCCGAGGAAAAACGAACCCGGGAGACTACAGCTAAGGTAAGACAGTTTGTTTCAAAATTACTTACCTGTAGCGGGCAGCGGTTTTTTTTCTCTCTTCACAAAAAGAGCGGGAGCAGCAGAGGAAGTGACGGTAAACAGAGGGGCAGCCGGGAAGGAGAACGGTGAGTATAAATACTCCCCCTTTAATCACCAACGGTCATTTGAGTGGGAGCAGCGGCCGAGGAAAAACGAAGCCGGGAGACGACAGCTAAGGTAAGACAGTTTGTTTCAAAATGACTTACCTGTAGCGGGCAGCGGTTTTTTTTTCTCTCGGGCAGCGGAAGTGAGGTTGGAGCGCATAGCTGGGCGGGAAGGTAAGTGATTAGTATTTGAGTGGGTGTGTTCTAGACCCCAGGTCCTACTTCCGTAGGGCCTCCCTCCCACCCTCCTCCTCTAAGCTAACTTTAAAGTCCACAGGTTATTGACTCAGTGTTCTTGTTTTTGGAGACAGTGTACAGTCATGGCAGCGCAGGCGGTGGAATGTTCCTCCTGCAGGATGTTTGAGGTAGGAGTGACCACCGATACTCCTGCCGACTTCGTGTGCAGGAAATGCAGTCAGATCCTGATCCTCACCGAACGAGTTAGGGAACTGGAACTGGAACTGGAACTGGATGAGCTGAGGATTATTCGAGAGGCTGAGAGGGCGATTGATAGAAGCTACAGGGACCTAGTTACGCCAGAGAACAGAGGTAGCTGGGTAACAGTTAGAGGTGGGAAGGGGAAGAAACAGGCAGTGCAGGGTTCCCCTGTGGTCGTTCCCCTAAAAAATAAGTATGCAGCTTTGGAAACTGTTGGGGGGGACAGCCTTGCAGGTGTAAGCTGCAGTGAAGGGGTCTGTGGCTCTGAGATTCAGAAGGGAAAGGGGGAGAAGAAGAGAGCGCTAGTTATAGGGGACTCTCTAGTTAGAGGGACGGACAGGCGGTTCTGTGGACATGGGCGAGACTCTCGGATGGTTTGTTGCCTCCCGGGTGCTAGGGTCCGAGACGTCTCGGACCGTGTCTTCAGAATCCTTAAGGGGGAGGGTGTGCAGCCAGAAGTCGTAGTGCACATTGGCACCAACGACATAGGTAGGAAGAGGGGTGGGGAGGTCATTCAAGAGCTCAAGGAGTTAGGCTGGAAGCTAAAAGCTAGGACAGACAGAGTCATCATCTCTGGGTTGTTGCCGGTGCCACGTGACAGAGGCAAAGAATAGGGAGAGAGTGCAGTTGAACACATGGCTGCAAGGATGGTGTAGGAGGGAGGGCTTCCAATATTTGGACAATTGGACTGCATTCTGGGGAAGGTGGGACCTGTATGAACAGGACGGGTTGCACCTGAACCAGAAGGGCACCAATATACTGGGGGGTAGGTTTGCTAGCACTCTTCGGGGGGGGGGGGGGTTTAAACTAATTTGGCAGGGGGATGGGATCCGGACTTGTAGTCCAGCAAGTAAGCTAGCTGTGTGTCAGGATGTCCAAGACTGTAGGGAGGCTGTGGAGAAGGTAGCACTGACAGGGACTACTTGCAGACAGAGATGGGCTCAAGTGCGTATACTTCAATGCAAGGAGTATCAGAAATAAGGTGGGTGAACTTAAGGCGTGGATCGGTACCTGGGACTACGATGTTGTGGCCTTCACGGAAACATGGATAGATGAGGGACAGGAATGGCTGTTGGAGGTTCCTGGTTACAGATGTTTCAGTAAGATTAGGGAGGGCGGTAAAAAAGGAGGGGGGGTGGCATTGCTAATTAGAAATGGTATAACGGCTGCAGAAAGGAAGTTTGAGGGGGATCTGCCTCTGGAGGTAGTATGGGCTGAAGTCAGAAATAGGAAAGGTGCAGTCACCTTGTTGGGTGTTTATTATAGGCCCCCCAATAGCAGCAGAGATGTGGAGAAACAGATTGGGAAACAGATTTTGGAAAGGTGCAGAAGCCACAGGGTCGTAGTCATGGGCGACTTCAACTTCCCAAATATTGATTGGAAGTTCTTTAGATCAAGTAGATTGGATGGGGCCGTGTTTGTGCAGTGTCCAGGAACCTTTTCTAACGCAGTATGTAGATTGTCCAACCAGAGGGGAGGCCATATTGGATTTGGTACTCGGTAACGAACCGGGACAAGTGGTGGGCTTGTTAGTGGGTGAACATTTTGGTGATGGCGACCACAATTCTGTGACTTCCACCTTGGTTATGGAGAGAGATAGGTGCGCACAACAAGGAAGTTTTTACAATTGGGGGAAGGGAAATTACGATGCTGTAAGACAGGATTTGAGGAGCATACGTTGGGAGCATAGGCTGTCAGGGAAGGATGTGGTGGAAATGTGGGACTTTTTCAAGGAGCAGATACGACGTGTCCTTGATATGTATGTACCGATCAGGCAGGAAAGAAATGGTCGTGTGAGGGAGCCTTGGTTGACGAGGGAGGTTGAATGTCTAGTAAAGAGGAAGAAGGAGGCTTACATAAGGTTGAGGAAACAAGGTTCAGACAGAGCAGTGGAGGGATACAGGATAGCCAGAAGGGACCTGAAGAAAGGGATTAGGAGAGCTAAGAGAGGGCATGAAAAATCCCTGGCGGATAGGATCAAGGATAACCCCAAGGCATTCTATGCGTATGTGAAACCTGAGAATGACGAGAACGAGGGTAGGTCCGATCAAGGACAGTGGTGGGATACTGTGTATTGAGTCGGAAGAGATAGGAGAGGTCTTGAACAAGTACTTCTCCTCAGTATTTACGAACGAGAGGGAACGTATTGTTGAAGAGGAGAGTGTGAAACGGACTGATAAGCTAGAAGAGATACCTGTTAGGAAGGAAGATGTGTTGGACATTTTGAACAACTTGAGGATAGACAAGTCCCCCGGGCCTGACGGGATATATCCTAGGATTATGTGGGAAGCAAGAGAGGAAATTGCAGTACCGTTGGCAATGATCTTCTCGTCTTCACTGGCAACTGGGGTGGTACCAGGGGACTGGAGAGTAGCGAATGTTGTGCCCCTGTTCAAAAAAGGGAATAGGGATAACCCCGGGAATTACAGGCCAGTTAGTCTTACTTCTGTGGTAGGCAAAGTAATGGAAAGGGTACTGAGGGATAGGATTTACGAGTATCTGGAAAGACACTGCTTGATTAGGCACAGCCAGCACGGATTTGTGAAGGGTAGGTCTTGCCTTACAAGTCTTATTGAATTCTTCGAGGAGGTGACCAAGCATGTGGATGAGGGTAGAGCAGTGGATGTAGTGTACATGGATTTTAGTAAGGCATTTGATAAGGTTCCCCATGGTAGGCTTATGCGGAAAGTCAGGAGGCATGGGATAGAGGGAAATTTGGCCAATTGGATAGAAAACTGGCTAACCGGTCGAAGTCAGAGTGGTGGTAGATGGTAAATATTCAGCATGGAGTCCAGTTACAAGTGGAGTTCCGCAGGGATCAGTTCTGGGTCCTCTGCTGTTTGTAATTTTTATTAATGACTTAGATGAGGGAGTCGAAGGGTGGGTCAGTAAATTTGCAGATGATACAAAGATAGGTGGAGTTGTGGACAGTGAGGAGGGATGTTGTTGGCTGCAGAGGGACTTAGATATGATGCAGAGCTGGGCTGAGGAGTGGCAGATGGAGTTCAACCCTGCCAAGTGTGAAGTTGTCCATTTTGGACGAACAAATAAGAATGCGGAATACAGGGTTAATGGTCGGGTTCTTGGTCAGGTGGAGGAACAGAGGGATCTTGGGGTCTATGTACATAGATCTTTGAAGGTTACCACTCAGGTGGATAGAGTTTGTAAGAAGGCCTATGGAGTATTATCGTTCATTAGCAGAGGGATTGAATTCAAGAGTCGTGAGGTGATGTTGCAGCTGTACAGGACTTTGGTTAGGCCACATTTGGAGTACTGTGTGCAGTTCTGGTCGCCTCACTTTAGGAAAGATGTGGAAGCTTTGGAGAGGGTGCAGAGAAGATTTACCAGGATGTTGCCTGGAATGGAGAGTAGGTCCTACGAGGATAGGTTGAGAGTTCTCGGCCTTTTCTCGTTGGAACGGCGAAGGATGAGGGGTGACTTGATAGAGGTTGAAAAGATGATCAGAGGAATAGATAGAGTAGACAGTCAGAAACTTTTTCCCCGGGTACAACAGAGTATTAACAAGGGGACATAAATTTAAGGTGAAGGGTGGAAGGTATAGGGGAGATGTCAGGGGTGGGTTCTTTACCCAGAGAGTGGTGGGGGCATGGAATGCGCTGACCGTGGGAGTGGTAGAGTCAGAATCATTGGCGACCTTTAAGCGGCATTTGGATAGGTACATGGATGGGTGCTTAATCTAGGTTAGACGTTCGGCACAACATCGTGGGCCGAAGGGACTGTTCTGTGCTGTATTGTTCTATGTTCTATGTTCTAACACTACGGTCGGTGGAGTTGTGGATAGTGAGGAAGGATGTAGTAGGTTACAGAGAGAGACATAGATAAGCTGCAGAGCTGGGCTGAGAAATGGCAAATGGAGTTAATTTTGGGCAAGTGTGAGGTGATTCACTTTGGCTGGAGTAATCGGAATGCAAAGTACTGGGCTAATGATAAGATTCTTGGGAGTGCAGATGAGCAGAGAGATCTCGGTGTCCATGTACACAGATCCCTGAAAGTTGCCACCCCGATTGACAAGGTTGTTATGAAAGAAAACAGTGTTTTGGCCTTTATTAATAGTGGGATTGAGTTCTGGAATCAGAAGGTTATGCTGCAGCTGTATAAAGATCTGGTACGGCCACATTTGAAGTATTGTGAACAGTTCTGGTCCCGGCATTATAAGAAGGATGTTGACGCTTTGGAAAGGGTACAGAGGGGATTTTATAGCATGTTGCTTGGTATGGAAGGAATGTATTATGAGGAAAGACAGAGGGCCTTGAGGCTGTTCTTGTTTGAGAAAAGACCGAGAGGTTACTTAATAGAGACATAAAAGATAATCAGAGGTTTAGATAGGGTGGACAGGGAGAGACTTTTTCCAAGTATGTGGACGGCAAACACGAGGGTCACAACTTTAAAGTGAGGGGAGATAGGTATAAGACAGATGTCAGAGGTAGTTTCTTTACTCAGAGAGCAGTTAGGGCATGGAATGCTTTGCCTGTAACGGTGGTAGATTCGCCAAGATTAAGTGCATTTAAGTCGTCATTGGAGAGGCATATGGACGTACATGGATTAGTATGACAGGGCTGCGCAACATCGAGGACCGAAGGGCCTGTACTGCGCTGTAATGTTCTATGTTCTATATGCTACAGTTCCACATCAGCAATGTCATCTGCCATTGCCTGACATTCAATCAGTTTAAAACAAGAACGGAGGGGGCGTCAGGAAAACGGAAGGGGATTAATGGTTTGTGAGAGTTCACTACATGCCTCGTGGAGCCAGGTTCAATGTAGATAAAGAATATCGCTTTTCCTGTTTACCTTGGTATACTGATCACTTCGGATCAATTACCCAATATTGTCTGCCCTTTGTGTGTTGTTCTTTGTACATTGCACCTCGGTTCAGTGCTCCAGCGGACCACGCCTTTTTAAATTTGGCACGTTTTACTCAGGTCGGTTTTGCAGCTCCATATTATGGCCAACAATTTTAGGAACCGATAGACATCATTCAGACCATCAAGTCTACTCCGCTATTGAATGGTTTCATATCTAATCTGAAAACCTTGAACTGCACTTTCTTTCCCTTCCCCATAACGCTTGATGTCTTTGCGGTTTGACGATCTGCCAATCTCAGCCACATTACACCTAATGACACTTCCTCAACAGCCTTCTGCTACAAGAAAGTCCACTGATACAGAACTGTTTGAGAGAATAAATGCTTCTTCATCTCTATTTTAATTGTGAGATCCGCATTCTAACACAAAGTTAAAAGTCGCACAACACCAGGTCATAGTCCAACAGGTTTTATGGAAGCAATAGCGTTTGGAGAGCTGCTCTTTCATCAGGTGGCTGTGGTGTACACAGTAGTAAGATACAGAATGTATAGCCAATGGTTACAGTATACATTGGAAATATACCTTGATTGCTTGTTAAGTCTTCCATCTGTTAGAATGACTATGTTAGGTTCATTTCTTTCTTATGTAAATCGAAAAACTTTCTTTTAACAGTTACATTCTCAGGTAGACTTTACCAATTAGTGTTAGCACAGATAATATGTTGAAGGTGATAGTCCCTGTGTGCTCGTCCATGCCATAATGTTTAGACTGACGCTAATCTAAAAAAAAAACAACACGCTGCAGTCAAGAATGCATTAAGACATGGTACATTGGTGAAGTTGAGCACAGGCGACAACAACGGAATGGGCGCTGCACATCAATCAACAGACAGCTGTGCCCCTTCCCAGTTGGAGAGCACTTCTGTGATCCAGGACATTCGACCTCGGATCTTCGGGTGACAATCCTCTAAGGCGGGCTTCGGAACAGGCAGCAGCTAAAAGTGCCCCCCACAGAGACTGATAGCCAAATTCGGTATCCATTGGTCATTGGGTTCATGTCACAGTACAGGTGATCCCATTGCCCTATCTACAAACAGAGACCCTCCTAAACACGAGTGCGCAAGCATGCGCGCGCGCGCACACACACACACAGACACACACACATATACATCTGTGGGGTGAATTTGTACTTGCAGAGTTACATTGTACTTTGCTCAAAAACTGCATGAATCCATGTAAGTCTCTGGTAACTCATTTTTATAAATTAGAATCAGTCCAAACATTATGGAACAGACAGCAGCACACGGGGGGCAGAAACCAGTTGTTAAACTTCACCTGAGAATGAAACGATAAAATTGAAAAGTTTTGCACTTTACATATGAAAGAAGTGAAGCTCATATGGTCATTCTAACAGATCGGAGACTTAGCAAACAAACAAGGTATTTTTCAATGTACAATTTCAGTTACGACACTATCCGAGTGAATCTCTTCTGCAACTTTCCCAGTGCGATCTCATCCCTGGACAATTCTAGCAATGAGCCGAATGAACATATTTCTATTCTGTAACAGCATCGGGGGTGGCTCTGCAGCATTTATTGCCTTCCGGTCTGGCGTCCACGTGGACGCCAGACCAGATAAGGACGGTAGTTTCCTTCTCTCAAGGACGTCAGTGAAACACATGGGTTTTTCAGGCAACGTATTCTTAATTCTAGGCATTTATTGCATTCACATACTATCATCGTCGTGGTGTGGTGGGAATCCAACCCGTGTCCACAGAACATTCCCTGGCTTTGATGTGTTAACAATCCAGCGATAATACCACTAGGCTATCGCAGAAAGCCGTCATGGGGGGATCTTTTTCAATAGAGTCTCTTTTCCCGATTTATTCCCTATGCCCTTTTGTTGAGCCTCACACTCCAATAATCTCTGGTCTACGTCAGTAAAAGCTGCTAAAAGAGAATTGATCTCACAGCCACGGTATCCAAATGGATCGAATGATTTGAAGGTGCCAATGAAGAGATTGGGGCAACAGTGAGTGCAACGGCACAGACTGAACTGTATCAACGTGAAAGTGTATGTTAGATTGTGCAATGCCTCAGTCAAATGGGATGAGGGACAGAAAAGAGAGTTAGGGGGAGTGCGCGGGAGAGACATCTTCGAGAACTTTTGGGTTTAAATCCTGATACAGGAGACGAAAAATATCAGAGAACAAAATTCGATGGAAAACAGATCATCACCTCGGAGAATATTATCTTTTAAAAAAGATTAATTTCTGACCGTGTTACACCAAAAGTAAAACTTTGAGAGAACTGACCGCCATGATGTAGATTCGAGGCGAGGTCGCTGCAATCACAACGCAGAATACGAGTTACTAAACGATTATAGCATTCCACAGAGCACACTTGTAAACTGCAACCAGTATGGTAGCTGAGAAAATGTCAGGAAGAATGTACAATATCAGGACTTAGGGACAGGCCTGTGGGAACGCAGAATGAACCGAATCTTTAACTTTAGCGTCCGCAGAGACTGTGGAGATTCCATGAATGACAGTACTGGAGAATGGGATTAATGAAACTCTCCAAACTCTTGGGAGAGTGCAGAATATTGTTGAAACGTATGCTTCAATACAATTATATTTGAACATCGGCTATTTCATCACTTTGCCCACACAAGGCGGGACCAATTGCTGCATGCAATCACACACAATCCCAGTTCCAGACCCGGAATCAGAGAAACTGTGTGAAGCATGGATGAATATCCAATTGGAAACTGGGATGGAATGACAGGAAAGAGGCGCATGTATTTCCAAAGTTGGGACAGCTCCTGGTCAAAAGTGGGGCGGAAGGGTATACTTGCCCCCATTTATAATGTGATGACGATAAACAGTACATGTTGCTGAGACAGCCGATTGGCGCATCTAAAGCGTGTGGAGACTTTAACTTTGGGTGGCAAGGATTGAAATTTCATTTTCCTATTTGGATCATTAGTTCTGACATTGGCATCTGCTTTTGTTCGCAAAAGAATCAGCTTCTTGTTCCCAATAAATACTGCAACCTGGAGAAGGTGGTGTTGTGGTTATATAATAAACGAGTCATCCTTGTGGACTCAGACACGGAACTGGTAATGTTAAAGTTCGATGAATAAAACCTGGAATGGAAGCCTGACCTCAGGAACAGAGAACATGCCTTTAATTTCCTGCAATCCCATTCATACATGTCCCTTATACAGGGGATGCTACCATCTTTACCCAATCCTGCCTACTTGTGTCTCCAGGACATGAACAAAATAGCTGACCCTTAATCCGAGAATGAAGACCGTGTGGGAAAGAAGGCCATTCAGCCCATTCCAGTCGACACCATCCCCCTGAAGCACATCCTATCAGACCCACACTCCATACCTATTCCATTCCCCTTCATTTCCCATGGTTGATCCCAGTAACCTTCACACCTTCAGACTGTGGGAGAAAACTCACAAATGCAAAGAGAGAATGTGCAAACTGCACACAGTCACACGAGACTGGGATCGAATCCATGTCTCTCGAGCAGCGAGGCAGCAGCAAATCAGGAAGATCAACAAATGCTGTCCTGACCAGCGACATCCACACCCTGTGGGTATATCGGGAAGAATAAATACATATTCACAACATGCACAACGAAACTTGCGTCTGCGTGGACATGATTTGAACCAATCATTCACCCTGGGTAGATACAAGGACACCGATATCATAGAGAAAGCAGGGCAATGTGGGAATTTTTACCTGCTGAAGTGGAAACCCATTTACTCAGTGAAACTGGGGACAGACTGTTCAACAATCCCATGTGTGGGAAGGGCTCAATGAGCAGAAGAACCTTCAGATTTACCAGCAAGATTACATATCCCAGAAGGAGATCAATTAAACTGTCAACGTTGCAGTTAATCGAAACCAGCTGCCAGTTTCATAGCGTCAATGTCCTAGACTCACACAGCATGAAAACAGGCCTTTCACTCCTACCAGCTCATACTGAACATAATGCCAAACTAAACGAGTCGCATCTGACGGCTCTTGTAACTGCTGAGGGTTAATAATGCCCTTGTGATATAATGACTGCATTGTTAATATGAATGTCCAGATATAATTCTGGACACGGGTTCAAACCCTGGCATGGCAGATGCTGGGATTTTATTTAAATAAATACCTAGAGTCTAATGATGATGTTGAATCAGTTGTTCTCGGTCTGATTCACTAATGCCTGATAGAGAAGCAAACTGCCATACCTATCTGGTCTGGCTGGTATGTGACTCCAGATCCATAATATCGTGGTTGATTCTGAACTTCCCACTGGACAATAAATTATGTACTAGGCATGAATGAATAGCTTTTGTTAATCACACTGAAACCCTCCAATTCATTTATCGATCCAAATATCCTGTAAATATTGTAAATGCACTTTCATTCATCACTGCCTCAGGAAGTGAAGTGCACACATAAACCATTCTCTGTTTTAAAAAGCCTCTCATGTCTTATTTTAAATCCATCTTTTCACTTTAAACATTTGCCCTCTCGTATTGAAGTCCCCCTCCTTGGAGAAAAGACAGTTACAGATAACTCGAGCCGAACTATCAATAATTTATACATTTCTATCAGGTCGCCTTTCAAACTCCAGTGCTCGAGTGAAAGTAGTCTTAGGCTATCCAGCCTTTCGTTATAACACAAACCTTCCCCACTCGCCATACGCTGGTATCCCTGTTCTAAACCGAATCCACCTGCATCATTTCCTTGCTATTACTGGGCGACAAGAACTGGACACAGTTTTCCAGAAGACGCATCACCCAATGTCCTATTCAACTTCAACATAACGTACCAACTCCTACAGTCAATGGACTGAACAACGAAGGTAAGATGGCATTTTCTTAACCATTCTGTCTGCATATGAAGCAAATTAAAATGAATTATGTACTTGCATTTCTGGCCTCCGTGTTCCACAACACAATGCAATGTCCGATCATTAATTGTATAAGCCCTACTAATATTTGATGTAGCAAAATGCAATACCTTCCATTTCTCCAGATTGAACTTCATGTGACATTTTTCAGCCCAAAGACGCAATGGATTAAGATCCTTCTGGAACCTTGCATCACCTTCTTTACAGACTCCAATTCTGCTGTCCTTTGCCAGCTTATGAACCATGGCTTCTATGAGTTCTATTGTTTTCTCATACAGGTCAACGATTTTTAATTATTTGTCGTGGCCTTCATTTAGCTGTTTGCGAATCAGGTAGCAATTATCATGTCGTTAACCATGAGGAAGAAAGCCATAGACTGCAGGGAGATTGGAAACAATTGGCAAGAAAATTTGCTGATAGGAATTCAATCCAGTGAATTGGGTGATAATGAATTTGAGGACGTACAATGAGAAAAGTGTGAATACTGAGTGGTTTAAAGTAATAAAAGAGAAATTGAAGTAGACATTCACGAATGTTTGAAGGTGATTGGACAAGGGATCAAGTGGTCTCGATGGCTTGGAGATACTTTCTGTTCTTGACAGCAGGTGGGAATATACGAGCAGGGAAACGATGCTGGAACTTTAGCAACGGCCTATTCAAGATCAATAGACAGGGGAATCATATGGACGGAAGTGCGTACTGCAGGTGCTGGAAATCAGAATCAAAATTAGAGTGGTGCTGAAGAAGCACAGCAGGTCAGGCAGCATCCGAGTTGCTGAAAAAAATAACGTTTCGGGCAAACGCCCTTCATCAGCAATAAAACTGGGAGCCTTGAGGGCGGAGCGATGAATGGGAGGACTGGGTCTGGGAAGAATTTAGCAGAGAGTGCAAGAGGTGGATAGAGATGGGGTTAAAGGTGATAGTTCGGAGAAGAGGGTTGAGCAGATAGGTGGAAAGGAAGATAGACAAGTGGTACAGGTCAGTAGGATGGTGCCAAGTTAGAAAGTTGGAACTCGGATAAGGTGGCCGTGGAGAGATGAGGAAACTGGTGAAGACCACGTTAATGCCCTGGGATTGAGGATCCCAAGGTGGATGGTCTGGCGTCTGGTGGTGAGGGAATGGCGGTGGAGGAGACCCAGGAACTGCATGTCCTTGGGAGAGTCGGGGTGGGCGGGTTGGTAATTGATGTTTTTGGTCATGGGGCGTTGCAGTTGAATGTTGCGGGTTCCCTGGAAATGTTCTCTGAAGCGCTCTCCGAGAATGTGTCTGTTGGCCCCAATGTAGAGGAGACCGCATCGCGATCAACAGATGCAATAAATGACATGTGTGGAAGTGCATATGCACATTTGATGGATGTGGAAGGCTCATTGCAGCCTTGGAAGGATGTGAGAGGGAAGGTGAAGGCGTAGGTTTTGCAATTCCTGTGGTGGCAGGGGATGGTGCCGTGAGGGGAGGGTGGGTTTTTGGAGGGCGTGGACTTCACTAGGTAGTCGTGGAGGAAAGAGTCTTTGTGAAAAGTGGATAGGGGTGGGGAGGGAAATATAAATTTCCCTGTCACTGCAGGAATTACAAAACTTGCACCCACATCTACCTCCTCACCTCTGTCCAAGGCTCTAATGGTGGCTTCCACATCCATCAAAGTTTCTCCTGCACTTCCACACATGCCACGTCTTCGAAATGTTCCGTCCGATGCGGTCTCCTCTAAGTTGTAGAAAGGAGCTGTGTTCTCACACAACACTTCAGAGAATATCTCCAGGATACCCGCAAGAATCAATCCCAGTGTCCCCATGGCCAAAAATTTCAACTCCCCCTCCCACTCTCCCGAGGACATGAAGGTCCTGGGCCTCTTGTATCGCCACTGCCTCACGACCCGATGCCTGGGGGAAGAATGTCTCATCATCTGCCTCGTGACCTTCAACCCCATGGCATCAATTTGGACTTCAGCCGTTGCCTCAATTCCCCTCCCCCTACCTTACCCCAGTTCCCACCTTCCAGCTCAACACCGTCCGCCTGACTTGTCCCACCTGTGCATCTTCCTTCCCACCTATCCAATCCACCTACTTCTCTGACATATCATGTTCACCCCCCCGCCTGCATCCACTTACACCACTCTCAGCTACCTTATTCCCAGCCCCACCCCCTTCCCATTTATCTCTCCATCCCATGTGCTCCAAGTCTCATTCCTGATGAAGGGCTTTTGCCTGAAACGTTCATTTTTCATGCTGCTCAGATGCTGTCGGACTTGCTGTGCTTCTCCAACACCACTCTAATCTGGAGGGGAGTCAGTTGATTGAGAGGGTTTTCGGATATTTTCTATTGTTGACCACAGGCTGTGGATGATAGCAGAACTTTAGCAACCACCAGTTTAGGGAACAGCTAAAGGCCTGAGCACAAGTCTGGTCACAGCATAAATCAATATTTTTCTTTAAATTGTAAGATAAAAGATGGAAGGCTGAAATATGCAACTTTGCCCATCAAGACCGTTTCACCAATGAGTTTCTCACTGATTCCTTTCGAAGTCAGGGTGCCATGGGCCTTGGTGGATAATTTGAAAATGGTGGCGTTTCGTTTCATCTTCCAACCTTGTCCGTATAGTCAGTCCAGCTGTTGAGCTTTGAAGGCTGTTAAAAATGCCCGAATTACTTACTCCTGTGCATCTTATAGTTGGTGCACTTTTCTGCAATTGTGCCTTAGCGGTGAAGGGAATGAATATTGCAGGTGTTGAAGAGGGTACATTCAAGTGACTGCATTGTCATGGACGGTGTCCAGTTCCTTAAGTGTTATTGAAGTTACACCCATCTCGGCAAATGGAGAGAGTTATGTTCCACAGCCGATTTGTGCCTTGCAAACGATATAGGATTCACGGAACAATGAGTTGAGATTATAATCAAAAAATGTTTCAAGAACATGTTATTGTTGTCAAAGTGTTTATGTAGCCAGTTTCTATTAGCTTTTTCCCCGAAATAATAGCTCTGTGGATGACGACACGGGGTAATTTGTTTACAGTAAAGTTATTGAATTTCAATGAGATATGATTAAATTCCCATTTGTCAGAGTGATCATTACTCTATTTCGTCCTTATGTGGACCTATCAGATTCCAGTCACTGTTTGATTTCAAGTTCCAATTGCCGTCTGTGCATGAAATTTCAACCGTTTCTTCGCAGAAATGTCTCCACGTGCCTTAATAATATGTAAGGACGCTGCAGGAGACAGCAGAGATTAATGAACATGTTGTCAACACTGGAGAAAATGTAGCTTCGTGGAATGATTGGTTAGGCTGGGATTATTCTCCTAGAAACAAAGGAGAGGGAGGGGAACCCTATAATCATATAATAATATTTATAAACGTTCAATATTCATGGGATCTTGACAGGGTAGTTACGGGCAGGTGGTTCACCCTCTGGTATGAGGAGAGCACCAGAGGACATTAACTCAGAATTAGATATTGCCTATTTACTTCAGAAATGAGGGGTAATTTCTTTGCTCAGGATCCAGTGAATCGGTTAAACTCCTTGCCGAAATTGTTGTTGGGGCTGAGTTGTTGTGTATTTTCCAACTGTGCCAGACAGATATTTAACCAGAAAGATGATGAAGCTTTGTCAAGGCAATGTTGGAGAATGGAGTTGAGGATTATCAGATCAGCCATGAGTTCATTGAATGGTGGAGCAGACTCGATGATCTGAATGGCCAACTTCCAATCCTACATCATTTGGTCTAACGCCTTAATTAATTGATGCCTTTAGAATTTTGAGGGGATGGGATGAAGTGATATAAAAGGTTTCTCAAACTGATCAGACAGATCAGGAACTAAGCTCATAAGTTCATGAACAAGAAATGTCCTGTGGCCTGGATACAGCAAATGGCACTGGGCACACCGCAGATAGGTATGTGCAGATGTTGTGATTGCTGAAGAAAATTGGTGGATCTAATATTGTTGCCAACTTGGTGATCACGCTGGATGATGGATCGCGGTATGTTTCACACAGCAAAAGGTTGTGAAAGAATGAAAGATTCGTTTCATAGGAAAAGTTTCCTGCGGTTCCAATTCAATTGACTGATTAAAATACTGATCAGAACTTTGTGTGGAGTATTACATTAAAATTTACAATCCCACTGGATAACCTATTGCACCCGATCTCTCCTTATTTGTTTCACTTTCATTCGATGTAAATTCATAGAAAGTCAAGATGGAATGGAAGCAGAAAAGAAACGTTTGCACTCCTTTTCATTATCCCAATGTAACGAACAACAAAAACAAATTGCTTTATTTCGACTTTGATGAGGTATCGATTTATCACGAATCTCTGGTGCAATGAAGGGCAAGAGCAAGATTCTCCACCCAAAGTATCCGAAAGATGCGAGGCACAAAGGGAAACCGCAGCTGCTTCTGATGGAAGAAACAGCCAGAGAAAGATTCAAATCCACACATGCCCAATGATAGAGCAACCCGTCGCCTTAACCTCTGGGCCACTTCAGCCCATTGCAAAGTGGCTCACATGTGACCCCGTCAAGATCACATATGGTGTACCTCGGGGATGAGAAATTCCCTGACAGGAATCGAATTCACACCATTATGTTTCTGCTTTCAGCAGAATAATAATACCTGCAAAATCCAAAGACTTGACCTCGTCCTTGGAAGGAATACCTCGTCCTTGATTTATTTCGAGTGGAACTGTCTCAGAATGACCCAGCAAGCATGGAATTCCCGTCACATTCACACGCACATTCCGTCTTGACGCTTAATTTCTTCAGACAGTTTCTCTCTCACGTGAAGAAGTATATATGGAGAGAGAAGTGAAGGTGATGTTTTAGCTCGATGGTCTTTCTCATATGGCTGAACCTGAACTGGGTAAAATTCCCGGAAATGCAGTTTTGTTACTTTCATTTTATTTATTTTGCTGCAACTTCAGTCTGTTCATTCCAATGATCGGAAGTGAATTGGATTTATAAGATTGGAACGCTTAATGTTGTGTTCAATTTTGCTCCGAATTTATTTCAGTTTAAAGAAAATACTGATGAGAAAAACAGAAGGTTGAACTACAAAACAAGATGCCAGCTTTGATGCTCAGTTACGTTGGCAGATTTCAATGGGTGTCAAATGAACCCAACATCATGGCGATTGTCCTCCCATCTTTAAGGCATGGGATGAAAGCAGGAAATCGATCTCGAAGAGACGGGTCACGTCCTATTCAATATGGAATATCTTTCCTTGACAATATACAAGATCTGCTCAGTTCCGTTTATAATGCTTCATGTGAAAAATTAATAGAAATCTTTCAAACTCTGAGGTTTTTTTGCTGAATCTTACTCAGCTGCAGACGTTTCGATATTTCTTTTAACTGAAGTCGTCCAAATTAGATATTGTTTCCTAGCACCTTCTACCCCCTACACCCTCCTTTACACTTTTACCTGTTCACACGCTGTCTCTCTCCTGGTGAAACTCACTACTTGCGTGTCTCTAAATGTGCCTTTCCAAAGATTTTGGAAACGGATTCTCTGAGTGACAGAAATTCTGCTCCCATTATTTCTTTGTCCTACATCGATGGCTTTGAAATCTTGATTTTCAGAAATATATGAACTTGAAAGAGTGAATTTACCACCTATTTACTCTCTCCAAACCTCAAATAATCTGGAAAACTTCCATTCGGTTTTCCTTGGTTTAGTTTCAAATTTTCCAACACACAAATAAATAAAATTCCATCCCCACTAAACGCCGTCAGCATCGTCTCTAATGTCTTAGCGGCCCAGTAAATGCTGACAGTGTCCTCTCTGATAGAATCACAGATTCCCTACAATGCAGAAAGTACAGTTCAGCCAATCAAGTCTGTAGGAAGACTCTGAAAAGCATCTCAACCAGGCCGAGCTCTCGTCTCTATCCCTGCAGGCCTCTGGCTTGTGATTTCAAATAAACCTTTTGGAATAAAACCTGGCATCGTGTGACTGCTGACCTTATCACTGCGTTACCTATGGCTAACTCACTTAACTTTATTGAATTCACTCCCTGGACACATCAGCGCAATTTAACATGGCTAATCCACCTAACCTACAGACATAAGAGCAGTGCGAACCACTGAACAAATGTACCATCACAATGAACACTATCTGTATCATGTGTTATGGCTAAAGACACTGGTAACTCCGCCGAGTGAAAGCAAGCTTCGCCCACCAACCCGAATTCTACGCTGTACAACCTCAGTAGTTCTGCTGGAAATGTTTCTGCACTCAGATCTGAATGAGTTTACTCTGTTTTCTTCCTCAGATTCCTGCTTTAAATAAACACATCAATCAGGAACAACTCTATATAAAGGTTTTCATTGCAACACAAGCACAATGTGCAGTTTGCTGAAGTTACGTGTTTGCACTTTCACTGACACTTTATCTCCCCAGGAGCTGCAGTCCTTCCCCAGCTGATTCAGACAGCACTGTCCTTCCTGTGACATGTCCCATCAAGAATGGAAGGCCAGACATGAATAACTTTCACTGGGAACAGAGCGACAGATTTAAAACCTTGACGATCCCTCAGCGGAGAATTGAGCCCTGTGACAGGCGGGGACACTAACCACGATACTGTGGAGGACAACAACATCGAAGAATGCCCTTCAACCTGTTGTGGCCTTCTAATTTGCATTACCAACAGACGAGATGGTTCAAAGGCATTTAACCTATTTCACTTCATTGCTCAGTCCTTTGTGTATAGCAGTTGGGACTTTATGTTGAAGTTTCGCAGGACATTGATGAGGCCTCTTCTGGAATATGATGTCCAGTTCTGGTCGCCCAGTTGTAGGAATGATATTATTCAGCTGGAGTAGGTTAATAAAAGGTATACATGCTTGTTGCCTGTGGAAGGTTTGTGTTATAATGAAAGGCTGGATAGGCTGAGACTATTTTCAGATTCGAGATCAGGTGCTGGAAAACCACAACAGGTAAGGCAGCATCCCAGGAGCAGGAGAATCATTTTTTTCGCACAAGTGTCCTTCACTAGGCTCTTCCCGAAACGTCGACTCTCCCTCTCCTCAAATGCTGCCTGATCTGCTGTACTTTCCCATCACAACACTCTCGACTCTGGTCTCTCATCTGCAGTTCTCACTTTCTCCTAGTTGCGAGCATTTTCACTCGAGCTAAGGGCGATCGGACAGACGTTTATGAATTATTGAAAGACAAGCTTAGAGTCAACGATAGTGGCCTTTTCCCAGGAGGGGAATTTCAAGGCGAGAGGGCATATGTTTAAGATGAAGAGAGAGAGATTTTTTAAAAAAGAGACATGTGCAGCATTTTTTTAGGGACGATGTTTTACGTGTGTAATTAACTTGCTGAGGAAGTGATGGATGAGGGAACATTTGCAACATTTAATGGACAATTGATTCCAAACATGAATGGGAAAGTGGGATTTTTAAAATAATTTTATTCATTCCTAGAACGTCAGTTATTTCCCAGAGGGCATTTAAGTGTCAACCACAGTATTATCCATCTGGAGTCTCAAGTGGGACGGAGCAGATGAATATGACAGTTTGCTTCCCGAACTGGCATAAGTGAATCAGATGGGATTTTCCACACAACTGATTCAGGTCATCACGAGAGTCTTCAATTCCAGGTGCTTTTTGAATTCAAACTCCACCATCTGTCATGCCAGGACCTGAACCCTTTGTCCCCAAAATATTACCTGGGTTTTGGATTAACAACACAGTCATAAAACTACAAGGACATTATCACCATTCAGCGGGTACAGGAGGAGGCAGACGGGAATGGGTTAGTTTGGCAGTATGTTCAGCATGGATCGGTTGGAACTACAGGCCTGTTTTCATGTTGTATGACTCTGACTGACGCGATGGAGCAGGCAGCTGGTTGGGATTAACAGCCGCATTGACATCATAATCGAACACCTGATGGGATATGTAATCCTGCTGGAGTCTCCGGAGGTTATTTTGCTCATTGATCCCTTCCCACAAGCGGGACTGGTGAACGGTCTCTGCACAGTGTTACTGATTAAATGAGATTCCATTTCTGTGGTTAATTGAATCCCTTCCAGCAGTTCCCACATTGCTCTGCTTTCTCTGTGCTATCTGTGTCCTTTTTTCTACACAGGGTGAACGATCCTTTCAAATTGTGTCCACACAGATACAAATCCTGTTTTCCATGTTGTGAATGTGTTTTCATTCTTCCTCATTCACCCTCAGGGTGTGAGTATCACTGGTCTGGACAACATTTATTCTTCGCCCCTTGTTCATTGCTGTCTGGCTACAGCACAAACCCGGGTACGATCCCAGCCTCGGGTGTCTGTCCGTGGGCAGTCTGCACATTCTCTGTGTGTTTACGTTTTTATTTCTCCCTCTGACCAAAGATGTGCCAATTACAGGGATCAACAATGGGAAATGCAGGCTTATGGGACAGGGAATACCGTGGGGACTGGTGGGATGCGCTTCGGATGTACTATGTGGACTGGAAGGTCCGATGAGACTGCTTCCTCACACGGTGGAGATTCTTGAATTAAGGGTCAGCTCATGTTTTCCTGGTCCTGGAGTCTCTCGTAGGCAGGACTGGGTGTAGATGGTAGAATGCCGTGCATAAGGGACAAGAATGAATGGGAATGCAGGAAATTAAAGTCATGATCTCTGTTCCTGAGGTCAGACTTGTATTTCATGTTGTATTCGTCGAACGTAAACATCACAGTTTCCGTGTCCCAAACCCCAAGAACTAGTTTAAAATATCATCCCAACACCACCTTCTCCAGGTTGAAGTCTTGACTGTGTGGAAGAAACTGATACTGAGCTGATGCGAGCAAATGTAGCTGCCACCGCCAGTGTCGGAAACACAGATTCAAACAGCAAAATCATCTTTTAAAACCACCACTGCAAAGTTCAGGGCTCAACACGCTCCACTTGTACCACTCAGCTGTCTTAGAAAGATGCACTGGAAATCACTATGATAGTATAAACGGGGACAACCATTCCCTTGAGCAGGAGCACACTCAACCTAGGAATTTCTTGCGCCTCTATACCATCACAGAAGGACAGGACGCTCACCTATTGCATCACTGGAGCCAGAGAGTGACTCCGCGCACTCATTCCCATCCCTATTTCCGGTTGGATCTGGGCGGCTGTGCCGATGTTAAGCTAAAATGCTATTGAAGCATACATTTCAACAATATCCTGTACTGTCCCCCGAGTCTTTGATGTTTTGTCGAAATCGATCAATCTCATTTTTTGACATTCTCATCCAAGGGATCTCCACAGCCTCCGAGGGACATCGATCTGATAGATTCAGCTCATTCTCAGTTCCCACATGTCTGTCACTGTTCGCTGAGTACTGATATTGTACACTTGCTGTTCTTCCGAACATTTCCTCTGCTAGTATACTTATTGCTGCATGCAAGCATCCTGTTCTGTGGTTACTGTGATCGTGGTTGTCGGTATTTTGCATTGTGACCACAGCAACCTCGATTTGAAACCAAATCACGGCACTAAGTGTTCTCTCCATTGTCCTTTTTGTGACACATGCTCAGAATGTAATGGTTTTGCTTTCAAATTCCGCTCTCTCACATCTCTGCGTTTCATATATCAGGATTCAAACACAGCCGTTGTCGGAGATTTCTCTCCTTCCCACGAGCATTAAACCTCCTTTCCGTCCGTCCCCCCATTTCTCTGAGGCAATGCCCAATCTATCACTCTCTTTCACATTCATACTGTTCTGTCTGTGCTGCTCCTGCGGTCACTGTTGTTGGGTGAACGTGCCCCAATCCCACCATCGGGACCTTCAAACAAATCAATCCATTTGGATACCGCGGTTGTGAAATCAATCCTCATGTAGCAGCTTTTACTGACGAGGCCAGAGACAATTGGAGTGTCAAGCTCATGGAAAATACCCAGGGCAGTTTTGGTGAAAAGTCATTTTATTGGAAAAGATCAGCTTTTATGGCTTTCTGCGTTGGTCTTGTGGTAATTTCATAGGACTGATAATCCAGAGACAGAGTGTGAGAGGTTATTTCGGTTTAAACTTTAAGATGTGCCTGGACCACAGACTGATCTATAATAAAAGACAAAACTTTTGTTTCTTTTCTAGAACATTTTATATGCTCAAAAGTAGAATAGTTTAAATTGTGCATAATGCTGACAATTTGTAAGCAGAGTGACTTCTTTTCTAAAACATTAGACTTTTGCTTTTTGTTTAAAAACATTTTGTATACTCAAAAGTAGAATAGTTTAAATTGTGCAGAATGCTGACAATTTGTGAGCAGAGTAAAAACAAACAGGCCCTTGATTGATGAAACCATTAACACAGGCAGGGAAGGATGAGTCCTTGACTGATAAGACTACAGGGTGAGAAAAACAACAACTTTAGAGACTCTGAAGACATTTGTTGCAGACTTTGTGATAAGGGTGCAAATTGGAGAATAATGACGGTTTAAGAATGTGAACCTCATGGCTCGTTAAAGCCAGGGAGGGGAGGGTCTGGAGACATTTGTTGCAGACTTTGTGATAAGGGTGCAAATCGAAGAATAATGATGTTTTTTTAAGAATGTGGACCTCATGGCTTGTTAGAGCCAAGGAGGGGAGGGATTTGTACTGTATATAATGAGAAACTTTGTAAGCCTTAGCGCGCCTTTTACTCAGAAGGGTGCCCAACTCTGCAGACTTGCTAATAAAACTTTGTTTTCCTGAATTTGTCTAGAGTGATTATTAAGAAGCGATTTTCGTTTCTAACAACTTGGGGGCTCGTCGTCCGGGATCAACACTCCGGCCGCGGGGGGAGCTGAGGAAGGACATCGGAGAAGGTGCACCCTGCTGATTTCGGCAGTCCCTGATTCCTTGCTTGTCGCCCCGCGCGGCTTGAGCGAGTGATATCCGGGAGGCTCAGGAAAACAAAGGAGGGGTGTGGCCGAGGCAGTGGGGACGGTTAACGATCGAGTAATTTCGGTGCACCGAACCCAGTTAAGAAAAAACTTGCGGGGCCCGTGTTTCCGGAGGCCTGGGGAACTGCGGGGTGCCTGTGGATTTTTCTACAGAGACGTGGGACTCAGGAATCTAGAGACCGGTGCTCGCCTGTGAGGGATTTTGCAGAGACCGTGTTTGAGGAGGAACGTGTACCTACGGGGTGCCTGTGATCTGTGTCACAGAGACGTAGGACACAGGAATCCAAAGACCGGGGGTGCCTGTAAAGGAACCTGGGCGATCACGGGACTAAAGGTCTGGGAATTGGCTACATTGTGATAGATTATCACGGGAGAAATACAAAGTCCTCGGAAATGGGAAATAAGGGATCTAAGGCGATTAAGGGATGGGCTGGGGTATGCTTTGTTATTTGTAGATAGAATAAGTATAAGTAGCAGGAAATGATCTTGGAAACATATGTTGTAAAATTCATATAAGTGGGAGCTTATAAAAAATAATGGGTAAAGATGCTGCTGGGAGTTGTCCACAGACCCATCAACAGTAGCTTTCTTTGGGACAGAATAGTTCAGGGAGAAAATAAGGTGTGTAAAAAACAGGCAGTATATTTATCACTGGTGATTTTAATTTTCATGTAGATTGGGAAAATCAAGTTGCCTAAGGAAGTCAGAAGGACACTTTTCTAGAATCATATGTTCTACATCCAAATGGGAATCAAGCTATTTTGCGTCTGATAATATATACTGAGGAAGGTTTAATACATGATCACAAAGTAAAAATAAACTCTAAGGTTACAGTGACCATAATATGATAGAAGTTAGCATTCATGTTCAGAGTAAGAAACTTGGGTTGAAAACAACCGTGCTATAAACTCGAAGAAGGTAGGCATTGTGCAGAGTTAACTGGAGTGGACTCAGAATGAAGTTTAATAGAAAAGACAACTAATGAACAACTGCACACTTTTATGAAAATAGTTCAAGACTCCCAGTTTCCTCAGTGAGGAAAAATGATTCCAGGAAGGGAATATCAAAGAATGATTAACCAAGGGTAAAAAACAGACAGAGTTGAAAGAAAAGTCATAAAAATGGAAAAGATTGTGAGAGAATCAATGTCTGGAAGGTATCACAAAGGCAAAAAAAAACTTAAATTTTGCTGCAAACAAAAAAACATTTATGACAGCAACAGACACACAATGCATGAAAATTGGTCCTATCCACTTAATGAATCAAATGGTTAAACAAGCTTTTGGAGAACACAAAGGACATCATCTGAAAATTGGTTGTGCACGGAGAGAAATTGTATTATTGATAGCCACTGCTCGGATGTTATGCATTTTCCACCAAAGATATTTAATTGTGATTACTTTCCGCAATAATTGCATACAAATTAAGTCTGCAAAGGCTGCCAATTGTTATAACACCACCTTCTTGTGGTCTGTATGAAAATAGAATCTCTGTTGTATACTATTTATTATAAGGGAACACTGTTCCAACTACATGACAGAAAGGATAGCTGGCTTGCTTAACTGTAAGTATAACCTGTCTAAACAATAACTTCTCAGGATTAGTGACAACTGACTGAATTCCTGAATCATACGGTGCATTCTTGTAGTGTGCAGAAAACTGAGAAAGAACTCCATTAGCAGCTAAAAGGGTGTAAAGTACTCAATGTATAAAACATACAGGAAACAGTTTGCAGAAAAATTCACCATTGACACGTTTAATTGCCCCCATTCAAACACCCAAACTTCAGAAATGTAGGCCATCATTTACCTAACTGTGAAAATGTCCAAATCAACTGGTTTTACAGAAGCCCCGAGAAATTCTAAAGGACTGTTGCAATTTCAGGGAGGTGGGGGGATGGAATGGTGGAGAAGAGAGACCAACTGAAAATGATATTACTTTGAAGAGAGTTAAAGTTTCAATCAACCTCTTCAATTGTTGGTCCACCAGAAGGGTCCTTTCTGACTTGTTCTGAGAATGGCCCTTCGGGCATACCTCCCTGGTAAAGTTTGGCAATGATGGGCTTTCATATTTTTTTTCAAATCTTTCAACTGCTGCTCAAAGTCCTCCTTCTCTGCTGTTTGGTTTGCCTCCAGCCAGGAGATGGCCTGGTTACACTTTTCGATGACTTTGTTCTTATTTTCCTCACTGATCTTGCCTTTCGTTTTCTCTTCCTCCACTGAACTCTTCATGTTAAATGCGTACGACTCCAGGGAATTCTTGGCTGTAATTTTCTCACGCTGCATATCATCCTGACCTTTGTACCTCTCCGCTTCCTGCACCATCCTCTCGATCTCCTCCTTACTCAACCTGCCCTTGTCATTGGTGATGGTGATTTTGCTCTCTTTGCCAGTGCTCTTGTCCACAGCAGAGACATTCAAGATGCCATTTGCGTCAATATCAAAGGTGACCTCAATCTGCGGTACACCACGTGGCGCAGGAGGGATCCCACTGAGGTCAAATTTGCCCAAGAGAACTCCGGAGGAAAGGTCTCCTGGCTCAGACTCCGCCGCTCGACTTCCTCTTGCATAAGGTGGAGCCCGGAGATTGGGTACTTGTTAAGACCTGGAAGGCCAAAAACCTCCAGCCGCGGTGGGAAGGACCGTTCCTGGTTCTGTTAACAACTGAAGCAGCTGTTCGGATGAAAGAGAAAGGGTGGGTCCACGCATCGAGGATAAAGGGGCCTGTTCCGCCTGAAGGAGAAAGCACTTGGACATGCGAGCAAGGGGACAAGCCGTTGGTGGTAAAACTGAAAAGACAGCGATAATGAACTCTACTTGGACTGTATTGGTGGGGATACTGATCAGTTTACTCTTGTATGTGGGGGAGGGTGAGGGGAGATGTGACAAATGTCGAACTACAGTAAGACTTGGGATTCGAATCTACTCGGGATCATTTGTGTCCCATTACTATGTGGACAATAGCTGTTATGATGTGAGTGCACGCCATGAATGTTGGGAGGATGGGAGACCCTATTATCAGGTATATAATAAAGGATACGGTGGCAATATCCGTGGATGCCCTATAAATGACCGCTGGGTGTGTATTAGCAAAACTGGGAGGTGGGACCTATCCTCCATGTTGCTCAGGGAGCAGGTTGACAGAGTCAAGGAGACCAAGATACAGATCACTGATCGGGGGTTGGGGAAAGAGCAAGACCGTCAGGGAACGGTCGTGCTCTCTAAAGTGCCATCTGTATACGAAGAGGTAGAAGGAAAGATTGAACTCCCTGATGTTACACAAAACCTGTTTATTGATCTCACCTCAAGAATAGCCACTGTTTTAAATGTTAGCAATTGCTGGGTCTGTGGGGGGCCGCATATGTCGGAACAATGGCCGTGGACTGGTCAAAGCTTAGACATAGGGGAATTGCTGCAAACCACTTGGACTCATGACAACGACAGAAAAAGCCAGGGGTGGAGACTGACAAACAGCCCTGAGGGCCAGTTCTGTATTGAAGGCAAGGGGACCGTGGAGGTAGGGATTAGTCCCTATCAGAATATATTGGATGCAACCACGTGAGTATGGTGGCCTGAGGATATTACTTGGTACATTGCAAACTGAGGTCATAAAAATTGCGTTCCATTACATGCTGATTCCTCCTCTGACGAACTAGGTTCTGATTCTTCCGATGGCATGATGAGAGTCTGGAGTGGTGGTTGTCGGGGGAATCGATGCTGGGATACTCCTGTCCAGACTCTGGGCCAGGAGTCCGAATACTGGAATTGCAGTGGTCCTGGTCCTTATGAGGGCGTCCCCGGGGTAAAGGAGCTGTGGGATGACGTTGTGAGGCAGGGAGGGCCTGCTACAGATGGCCTATTTTGGATATGCGGTAATCGGGCATACTCCAAACTGCCCATGGGATGGGCTGGGGTATGCTTCCTGGGTCTAATACGACCTGCGTTCTTCCTATTACCCCGGGAGGAAGGCGATGATTTGGGAGTTAAAATTTTTGACTCCCTGCGTAGGTCGCCAAGGGATATCCAAGTCGGTGATTGGGGGGATGAGTGGCCACCGGCCCGGATTATTAAATACTACGGGCCGGCTACGTGGGCACAGGAAGGATCATGGGGATATCGTACTCCTATCTATATGTTAAATCGAATTATCAGGCTCCAAGCAGTCG
The DNA here is from genome assembly GCF_047496795.1 of Chiloscyllium punctatum. NCBI lineage: Eukaryota > Metazoa > Chordata > Chondrichthyes > Orectolobiformes > Hemiscylliidae > Chiloscyllium > Chiloscyllium punctatum. The sequence continues at coordinate 31,672,342 of NC_092751.1, forward strand.
TAGAGGTCATTACTAACCGGACTGCCCTGGCCCTGGAGTTGCTGGCTAAGCAGCAGGATCAGATGAGGGCTGCTATATATCAAAACCGACTTGCCTTGGATTATCTGTTGGGCTCGGAGGGGGGTGTGTGCGGGAAATTTAACCTGACAAACTGCTGTCTAGAAATTGACGATAATGGTAAAGCGGTCTTGAAAATTTCCGATGAAATTCGGAAATTGGCCCATGTGCCAGTACAATCTTGGCGTCCTCTTAGTGGCATCGGATGGTGGGATGGTCTCCTAGGTGGTAGCTGGTGGTTGAGGGAGGCATGATTCTTCTTCTCGTATTACCCTGCCTAACTCCCTGTATTCAGTTTTTAATTCAGAAAAATATTTCCCGACTCCAGGCAGTGGTGGTTCCACAACATGGGACGCGGGAACTTAAAGTGATGTTGCTGCGAAAGACCAAGGATTTCCCGGGCCCTTGAGGGAGGGGGGGCTTATCTTGGTCAGGCACATCTTAAAGAAAGAAAAGGGTGGAATTGTGAGAGGTAATTTCGGTTTAAACTTTAAGATGTGCCTGGACCACAGACTGATCTATAATAAAAGACAAAACTTTTGTTTTTTTCTAGAACATTTTATATACTCAAAAGTAGAATAGTTTAAATTGTGCATAATGCTGACAATTTGTAAGCAGAGTGACTTCTTTTCTAAAACGTTAGACTTTTGCTTTTTGTTTAAAAACATTTTGTATACTCAAAAGTAGAATAGTTTAAATTGTGCAGAATGCTGACAATTTGTGAGCAGAGTAAAAACAAACAGGCCCTTGATTGATGAAACCATTAACACAGGCAGGGAAGGATGAGTCCTTGACTGATAAGACTACAGGGTGAGAAAAACAACAATTTTAGAGACTCTGAAGACATTTGTTGCAGACTTTGTGATAAGGGTGCAAATCGAAGAATAATGATGTTTTTTTAAGAATGTGAACCTCATGGCTTGTTAGAGCCAAGGAGGGGAGGGATTTGTACTGTATATAATGAGAAACTTTGTAAGCCTCAGCGCGCCTTTTACTCAGAAGGGTGCCCAACTCTGCAGACTTGCTAATAAAACTTTGTTTTCCTGAATTTGTCTAGAGCGATTATTAAGAAGCGATTTTCGTTTCTAACACCGAGGAAATAGTCTGGGTACTCGGGCTTGAATCCCAACATGCCATGATTGTCAAATTTGGATTCAAAAAAATCTGCAAGGAAGAATCTAATAACACTATAGATCCATTGACAATTGTTGAAAAAATAATCTGTTCCACTGATGTAATTTCGGGATGCAATTTGATATCCTTACTTGGTCTGGGCTGCATGTGATTTCAGACACATAGCAATATGGTTGAGTCTCAACTGCCCTATGGGCAATTCAGAATGGGTAATAAATTCTGCTTCGCCACAATCGGCCTTATACTAATCCAGAAATTTTAAAACAAATGCTCATTAGACTCTAGCAAGATTGTTGATTGCAGTTTTGCAAGTCACACATGGATGTGATCACACTGAGAAAATCGTAGGAGATATTTCCCGGGATATTGTTTGGGATGAAGAGTTTCAGTTGTGAAGAAAGACAGGACAGAGTGGAGTGTTTGTCGCAGTGTAAAGGAGATGTAGAGGAGACATGATTGAGTTAGGGTATGGACAGGGTTGACTGAACGAGTGTCCCATTGATGGAGCAATCGATTAGCTGGGGCCAGAGACTTAAGGAGAAAGGCAGAATGGTTTGAGAAGATGTGCGAAAAAGCTTTATCAGCCAGTGGGTGGTTGGAATTTGGAAAACACTGTCTGCATTTTTCAGAGCGGCAGAAACCCTTAGAACCTGAATAAATATTCAGATTTGAACTCATGATACCAAGACATATAAGGCTGTGGGATAAACATTGTGAAATGGGATTCAGTTCATTAGGCAGTTGTTTTTGACAAGTGTCGCCACATTTGGTTAAAGGGCCTCCTTTGACACTCCTGTTCTCGGTAGTATGGTTAGTGTCCCGGCCTGTCACAGGGCTCAATTCTCCACTGGGGACAGTGTAAATGTTTTAAAACTGTCGCTCCATTCCCAAGTGCGGGTATTGATACTTGTCCTTCCATTCTCGATGGGACATGTCACAGGAAGGACACTGCTGCCTGAATCAAGTGGGGCATTACAGCAGCTCTCAGGGAGGTAGAGTGTCAGTGAAAGCACAAACACGTGACTTCTGAAAACTGCACCTTGTAACGGTGTTGGAATGAAAAACATTCGGCAGACTTGTTCCGAATTGAAGTGTTTATTGAAAGCAGGAAAGTGAGGAAGAAATAGCGTAAAAGCATTCAAATATGACTGCAGAAACATTTCCCGCAGCACAAATCAGATTGTAAAGCACAGAGTCGCGTTTCGATACATTGAATTTGGGTTGATTTGCTTTGATGTGGCTGAGTTACCAGGGTATAAAGCCATTAAAAATGATTCAGGTTTTGCTCACTATAATGGAACATTGGCCCAGTAATTCGCATTGCTGTTCGTTCTGAGGGTTATGTTGATTGGCCAAGTTAAATTGCCCTCTCGTGTGCAGGGATGGAATTAAGTAAATTAAGTGAATTAGCCTGGGTAACGCGGGGACAATGTCAGAAGTCACAGGACGTCAGGTTATAGCCCAACAGCTTTATTTGACATCATAATGGGGAGGGTTGCCCCTTCTTCTGGTGAAATATAAGGGAATGGGGAGGAGAGATAGGTCTTTCTGAGATGCTCTTCAGAGAGTCAACACCGGCTCGATTGACTGAAATGCTCTTTCTGCACTGTAGGATTCTGTGATTCTCTCGGAGAGGGGAATGACGGTATTTACTGGAGTGTAAATCCATTAGAAACGATGCTGACGGGGCGTACTGAGGATGAGATTTTATTCACGTGTTGTCTTCGAAAATTTAGAACAGTTATCCCTGAACCAAGAAAGACTTAGTTGGGTTTTTTTTTCAGGTTATGAAATGTTTGGACAGAGTAAGTAGGTGAAAAATTCCCTCTTTCAAGTAAGTGAACATCGAGACGCTAGACATTCAAAACCTTTGATAAAACCTTTGAAGGACAAAGAAATGATGAGAACAGAATCGCTGTCGCTCCGAGAATCTGGTTTTCAAAATATTTGGAAAGGCACATTTGGTGACATACAAGGAATAAATTTCACAAGGAGGGAGACAGCGTGTGGCTTGCTAAAGGTGTTGGGGTGCGGTGTTGTCGGTCGGAAGTTGCGGGGGAACAATGTCTAAGTGGGTTGACTTTAAATGTAAAGAAATTTCGTGAACGTGTGCAGCTGATTAAAATTCGGTTTCAAAAACTCTGGATGTTGAAAGATTTGGCATAATATTCTACCTGAAGCATTGTAAATGGAACTGAGTGGATTTTTCTCGTTGTGAAGGAATGATATTACATAATGATTAAGAAGTGACCAGTTGCATGGAGATCGAATTACGGCTTTAATCATATGCGTTAAAGATGTGAGGGGAAGCACCATGATGTTTGGATCCATTTTATACTCGGTGAAATCTTCCAAAGCAACGAGCAACAAAACTGGTGGGTTTTCTTTTGCATTTTAACACTGATTTTCTGAGCAATATTTTCCTTAAGTTGAAATAAAGTCGGAGCAAATTTGAATACAATATTAATCGTTACAATGAGATTTATCTAATTCACTTCTGATTATTACAATGAACGTTGTGAGGTTGCAGCAGAACTAAAATGAAACGAACAAAACAGCGTTTCTTGCAATTTAATCCAATTCAGGTTCAGCCATATCAGAATGGCCATTGAGCAACAACATCGCCTTTGTTTCCCTCTACATGGCTGCTTCTTCACGTGAGGGAGAAAGTGACTGAAGAAATTATGAGTCAAATATAGGTATGAATATGACGGAAAATTCTTGCTCTCTGTTTCATTCTGACACAGTTCTGACTCAGAATGTATCAATGACAGCTATTCATTCTGTCGTGCATGGCTATTTATTGGAATTTGCTGTTATTATAATTCTGGTGCATACAGAAACACAATGGCGTGGATTCGATTCCGCTCTGCAAATTTCTCATCCTTTACTTTCACCACATGTAACCTGATGAGGTGCCATGTCACCACTCTACAAAATGTGCTGAGAAGACTGAATGATTATGGTGTTGGGTTATAAAACCGCTGTGCTCCACATTCACGAGTTCGACTCACACTCTGGTCGCTAACATCACAAACCACTCCCGCAGTTTTTATTGGCACCTCACATGTCTGCTATACACTGGATAGAGAATCTTGTTCTTGCCCTTCACTGTACGTGAGATTCACAATAATCGACACCACATTAAAGTAGAAATGCAGAGTGAGAGAAGTCATTCTATTCAATTGTCGATTAGCTTGGTGTAATGAGAAAGAATGCATTTTTCTTTCCGCCCCACATTCCATCTTGTCTTTCTATGAATTTGCATTGAAAGAATAAGGAGCACAAGTTTATCCAGTGGGGATGCACATGAGTATCTTAACCTAACACTTCACACCATGATCTGATCAGTAAGTCAAACAGTGACTCGGAAGTGGAACCGCAGAAAACTTCTCCAATGAAACGAACCTTTCATTCTTTCACAAATTTCTGCTGTGTGTGAATCATACAACGATCCATCATCCAGCGTGATAACTGACTTGCCAATTGTATAAGGTCTATCAACGTTCTTCAGCATTCACAGCTTCTGCACACAGCCACCTGTGCTGTGCCCAGTGTCATTTGTTATCCCCAGGCCACAGTACATTTCGTCTTCCTGAGTTTATGAACTTTTTCCTGATCTGTCTGATCTCTTTAATAAACCTTTTCTATCACTTTATCCCATCCCCCCACAATTCTGAACTTATGAATAAAATCATGAGTTAGACAAAATGTTTAACAAGTGGGAGTTTGCCACTCAGCCCATGGACTCTGCCCCACCATTCAGCGAACTCATGGCTGATCTGATAATCTTAAACCCCTTTCTGCTTACTTTCCTCGACAAATTTTCATCATATTTCTGATTAACTATCTGGCACAGTTTGAAAACACACAACAACAGTGATGGCACAGATTATTTGGACCCTGAGCAAAGAGATGACTCCACATTTCTGAATTAGATGGGTACTATCTAATTCTGAGATTATGTCCTCTGGTGCTCTCCTCACAGCATGGGGCAAACCACCTGCCCGTATCTACCCTGTCAAGATTCCACGAATATTGAACGTTTATGATTGGTGTTATATGATGAGAGAGTACCCCTCCACCTCCATTGTTTCGAGGAGAATAGTCCCAGCCTAACCAATCATTCCACGAAGGTCCATTTTATACAGACTTGGCAACATCCTCGTAAATCACTGCTGTCCCCTGCAGCATCCTTATTTATTATAAAGACAGGTGGAGAAATTTCGGTGATGAAATGGGCTGAAATTTCAGGTGCAGACGGCAATTGGAACTCGAAATCAGAAAGCGATTGGAATCGGATTGATCCACAGAAGGACCAAATACAGCTATGATAACTCTGACAAATGAGAATCTAATCATATTCGATTGACTTTCAAAGGCTTCATTGTAACTGAAGTCCTCCGTGTAATACTCCTGGGAGCGAGTATTTAGGAGAAATGGAACCTGATCACGCACATAAGAAGTTGACGACAAAAACATGTCCGTCGGTTGACTTTGTTTGATTATTAACTCAACTCTTGTCTCCGTAAATCCTACATTGTCCGCAAAGTACAAATTAGATGTTGAACAGAACTCTCTCCATTTGCCTAGGTGAGTGCAGCTTCAATATCACTGAAGGAACTGGACACCCTCCACGACAATGCAGTCACTTAACTGTACATTGCTCAACGCCTGAATATTTATTACCTTAACTGCTAAGGCACAATTTCAGCAGAGTGCACCACATAGAAGATTCACTGGAGTAAGTCATCCAGGCTTTGTTGACAGAACCTTCAAAGCTCAAAGACTGTACCGACTATAATGACAAGGTTGAAGATGCACTGAAACGTCACCATTTATGAATTTCCCTCCATGCACATACCAGCATGACTTGGAGAGGAAGCAGTGATAAATTCATTGAGTGGTGAAGTGGTCTTGATGGGCAAAGAGTTATACTCGAGCCCTCCACATTTTATTTTACAATTTTGAAAAATGTTGATTATCGCATTGACCAGACTTGTGCTCATTCCTTTAGTTGTTTCCGAAACTGGCGTTTGCTAAAAATCGAATATCATTCTCAGACTGAGGTCAACAAAGAGCCTCGCATACAACTGATCTCCCTGTTCAACAACCTTCAGAGATCTGTGAATATCTACTCCAAAATCTCTTTGATCCTGTACACCGCTCAGAATCCTCACTGTTATTGTTTCAACTCTCCAAATGCATTACCACTTATTGGTTTGGATTCAATTCCATTCGCCGTTTTTCCTTTCCACCTGATTGATACATCACTGCGATCCCTGATATTATTCATCACAGTCACCTACACAACCAATTGTTGCATCGTCTGTAAACATCGAAAAGTGACTCCTAAAATTAAATTTGAATTCTTGATCTATATCAGGAAACAGTGGTACTCCACTGGAAACAGGCATCCAAGCATGGTTCATTGCTGGATGGGATGAACACCTGCAATAACAACAGAATCGGACCCTTGCTATCATTTGTAAACCTGAAGGCAACTCTTCAGGTTGGTCTCCTGACTGATTCCTTCTCACATAGGGGAGTTGTGAATGACCTGTCCACATTGTGGCTGAGGAAGTGAGTTTACATTTCAGCGGGTAATTGAATCCCTTTCTGCAGACCCAGCCCCCATGGACCTGACTTCATGGAGGCGTGGGTATCCTTGTGTCTATTTAGTTTGGATAATCAGCTGAATTTGAGACCACGCTGAGACGATTCCCAATTTTCCCCATCATCAATGCATCTATTTTATCCTTCCTTATTCTCTCCCGGAGTGTGGCCATCATAGTCTGAACAACATTTGTTGTTCATCCTTAAATCTCCTTGAACTGAGTCAGAGGGAATTTATGGGTGAATCGTACTATTGTTGGTCTGGAGTTATATTTTGGCAAGTCTCGTAAAGGACAGCAGATTTCCCTTTTGAAGGGACATGACTGCATGGGTTTTCAGCAAAGTAAAACTTTTTGTCACTCTTCCTCTAAGCGGGTTTATATTCCAGATTTTATTCATCGAATCTAAATACCAGCAGCTGCCATGCTCCAGTCTCCAAGGGTTGCTGGCCCAAATATCGCCATTACATTTGCAGATGACACGAAGATTGGTGGAGTAGCAGAAAGCATAGGGGACTGTCAAAGAATGAAGGAGAATATAGATAGGACAGTTGAGCGGAGAAGTGGCAGATGGAGTTGAATCCAGGCAAATGTGAGTTGATGCATATTGGGAAGTCTTATTCTAGAGCCAAGTATACAGTAAACAGAAGAGTCTTGGTAAAATTGCTGAGCAGCTTGATGTGGGAGTTCAGGTTCTTTGTACCCTGAAGGTGGCTGCACAGATGCATCGAGTGGACACGAAAGCATATGGCATGCTTGCTTTCATTGGACCTGGCATTGAGTGTAAGAGCTGGATGGTCATGCTAAAATTGTACAAGATTTTGGTTCAACCGCATTTAGAATGCTGTGTGCAGTTCCGGTTTCCAAATTACCAAAAACGACGTGGACGTTTAGGAGAGGGTGTAGAGAAGGATTATGAGGATGTTGCCTGGTATGGAAGATGCTAGCTCTGAAGAGAGGTTGAGTAGGTTACGTTTGTTTTCATTAGAAAAAACGAGATTGAGAGGGACCTGATTGACGTCTACAAAATCATGAAGGGTAGACAGGGTGGAAAGAGTTAAGCTTTTTCCCAAGATAAGGGGTTCAATAATGAGAGGTCACGCGTTCAAGGTGAAAGTTGAAAAGTTTAAGAGAGATAGTCATTGGAAGTATTTTACACAGAGGGTGGTAGGTGCCTGGAACGTGTTGCCAGCAGAGGTATTAGACGTAGGCACGGTAGATTCATTTCAGGTGCGCCTGGACAGATGCATGTGTAGGAAGAGTGCAGAGGGATACAGATGCTTTGGAATTGGGTGATAGGTTTAAACAATGGATTTGGATCAGCTCAGGCTTCGACGTCCAAAGGGCGTGTTCCTGGGCTGTAAATTTTCTCTGATCTTTGTTCTTCTTTGTTCACTACTCTGTCAACTTCATGCTACATTGCTGCATCTCAGAGAATGATATTGTCAATTCTAATTATCACAGAGGGAATGAGAATATGACATGTGGCTGTGTTGGAATGAAAGTGATGTACGCTGGTCTGGAGTGTTTACTGAGAGCAAGAGGCTGATGTGGAGACCATGTGATCAAAAACAGCTCTAACTGTCAAAGTAACAAAACAGCGCATTGTTAAGGAAAATTTCAGAGAATGCTTTCATTTAATCGACCTCTCGCTGAAGGCTCTAGCACGCTTCAGCTGAGCCAATCTGAAGTGCAGGTGAATGCTGGTGTTGTATCCTAATACAACAAATATTCTCTTCGGCCCCGCCTTTGACAAGGAGCACACCCAGCTTTGACATTTCTTGTGCCTCTGTGCCGTCATAGAAGAACCATGTGCTCACTTTCAAGCCAATCAATTCATTTCGAGAACGTGGTTGTGAGATCAATTCTCATGTAGCAGTTTTTACCACATGGAACAGAGATTATTAGAACATCAGGCTCTGGGAAAGGACACAGGGCAGCACTGAGGAAAAGAAAATTTATTCGAAAATACTTCTGTCTGTGGACTTCTACATCATTAATTTCACTTGCTCAATTAGCTCTGTCTTGTTTATTGTGTGCACTTCTGCAATTCGCATTATAGCACGGATATGATAGCACTGGAGATGATGCAGCAGAGATTTGCCAGGATATTGTCTCGGTAGAAGAGTTTCAGTTATGAAGAGAAATTGGACAGACAGGAGGCGTTTTTCTTAGTGTCGAAGAGATTGAGAGGAAACATGAATGAAATGTATAAAATAATCAGGAATATGGATGGCGTAGACTGAATTAAACGTTTCTCTTTGATGGTGAGATCGATATCGGGGGAGGCGCAGGGTGGCATAGATTTAAGGATAGAAGAGGAAAGATTTGAGTGAATGTGCAGACAAATGTCTTGAAACAGCCGTGGATTGAAATCTGGAACTCAGTGCATGCAAAGGTTGCAGAGGCAGAAATCCTCAGAACTTTCAGAAGTTTTCAGATGTGAATTTGTGATGCCAAGACATACAAGGCTATAGGCCAAGTAATTTAAGAAAGTGTTGGGATAGTTGAGCGAATGTTAATTTCCAGTATTAACAAATAGGCTTCTTTTTGCATAGAATTCCTGAGTAGTACCACCGCCTGTCACTGCGTGAGGTCGGGTTCAATTTGCTTCCAGGACAGGCGCTTGCATATTGGGAGGGCTCATTGGATAGAACTGCGCCATTCAGCGTCGGATCCCGCCTTTGATTCAAGTCTTGTGTGACTGACTGTGTGGAATTTGCATACTCCTACGCTCTCTCTCTCCCGTGTGAGTTTCCTCTGGCTGCTCCGATTCCTTCCCACAATGCAAATGTGTGCAATTCAGGTAAATGGCAAACAAAATCTGAATGGACTGTAGTGCTGTAAATAAGAGACAAAATTCAAAATTGCAGATCGGGGAAAACAGAATGACCATTTCGGGTCAACAGACCCTTCGTAGGAACTGATTTTAATTTTCAACGTTAACTCTGAATTCTCTCCACTGGTGCTGCCTGACTCGCTGAGCTTTTGGAGTAATTTCTATTTTTGTAGGTGCACCATGAATGCTGGTTTAGAAAGATAGAGTGGGAAGTGTGAATCTCTTCCATGGCACAGTGCAGACGCAACTGGCCAAATGGTTTCTGTCTGCACTGTGTCGAATTCCATCAACTCTGAATCTATAAGTTTTTGTCCTTCTTTTAGTCTTTGGTTTTCACATCTCTCCTGTCATGTGAATTGCAGAGCAGGACAATCGACGGTTCGGGCATAAGCCACCACCAAACCGTTACTACATGACGCCTGGAAGATGAATGCCTCATATTCTGCCTTGGGACCCTGCAACCACACGGGATAAATGTGGATTTCAGCGGCTTCCTCATTTCCCCTCCACCCGCATTATCACAGTCTGAAACATCCAACTCAGCACCACCCTCCAGACCTATTCATCTCTACCCCTCTGACTTATCATCTTCTCCCCTCCTCCATCCACCATTTGATTTCCCAGCTACCTTGCTCCCAACCCCAACCCCCTCCCAATTATCTCTCAGTCCCCACCCTCAATCCTCATTCCTGATGAAAGATTTATGCCAGAAACGTTGATTCTCCCGCTCCATGGATGCTGCCTGACCTGCTGTACTTTTCCAGAACGACACTATCGCCATTGCGAAGACAGACGAGCTCAGTTCAGGCTCTTTATCTGGGGGCGGAGAAGGCTAAGTGAGGAAATGATTAAAGTACACATTAAGGGGACCGGTATGTGTGATAGGAATGAACTTCTTATGGGAAGAGTTAAAATCCAGGGTTCTCCGTTAAACGCAAGGGAAAGGATGTTCAGAGGAGATATAGGAAGAACGTTTTCTCTCTTGAGAGTATTGCATAACTGGAACTCACTGTTTGAACGTGTAGTAAAGCTACGAGTCATCAAAACATTTCAGGAGTATTTAGCCGAATACTTGAGAAGCGAGAGCACACTTGGATAAGGACCAGTTACTGGAAAGTGGGGTGAAGATGTCTGATGAAAGATCGCAACACTGCACAGAAAATACAGAGCATGAAAGCATGGGAAGGTTAAAGGCATAGAAACTACTGGCAATCTGTTACAAGGGGTCTCCGGAATGCTACATTCGTTCAAAGGTCACTGGGGCAGGATGGGGCCGCTGTGGCAGGATGGGATAAGAATAGTGGAATGCTCCTACACCAATTAGCAGAGTCAGACTGAGGCTGAACGGTTACTATGGCAGGCTGAGATAATAACAATTAGTAAAGTCAGCCTCGCCTACTAAGTATCATCATGGCAGTTTGGGAAACGTCGTGACAGTACATACTTAGGACATGATTTTAAATAATTAATTGATAATAGAGTCAGCCTGCTTGAGACACTTGTAGCAGGATATGACATTAAATATCTAATTAGTAGTTAGTAGAGTCAGCTTGGGACAGGAAAACATTGTGATAGATGGGGTAGCTAAATATCGAATCATGACAGTTTACTCTGGGATGGAGGTTCATTGTAGCACAGGTGGCAGTAGAATACTTAATAGTTACAGTAGAATAAATTAGGAAAAACAATAGTGGCAGAAGTAGAACGATAATGGGAATTAGCACCATTGGTTTATTGTATAGCTGGAGTGAGGTAATTCTGACTAACACAGTTGGCATTCTGATAAGTTAACAAGACATGATTAAAGAAAAAGTTATAAAGTGATGGAGTTCAATTCAGATACATGTGAGGTGCTGAATTGTGGGAAAGCAAATCTTAGCAGGACTTATACACTTAATGGCAAGACCCTAGGGAGTGTTGCTAAACAAAGAGACCTTGGAGTGGAGGTTCATAGCTCCTTGAAAGTGGAGTTGCAGGTAGATAAGATAGTGAAGAAGGCATCTGGTATGCTTTCCTTTTTTGGTCAGTGTTGAGTACAGGAGTTGGGAGGGCACGTTGCGGCTGTACAGAACATTGGTTAGGATACTTTTGCAATATTGCGTGCAATTCTGGTGTCCTTCTGATCGGAAAAATGCTGTGAAACTTGTAAGGGTTCAGAAAAGATTCACAAGGATGTTGTCAAGGTTGGAGGATTTGAGCTATCGGGAGAGGCTGAACAGGCTGGGGCTGTTTTCTCTGGAGCTTCGGAAGCTGAGGGGTGACCTCATAGAGATTTACAAAATTATGAGGTGCATGGAAAGAATAAATAGACAAAATATTTTCCCTGGGGTTCGGGCAGTCCAGAACTAGAGGGCATAGGTTTAGTGTGAGAGGGTTAAGATATGAAAGAGACCTAAGGGGCAAACTTTTCACACAGAGGGTGGTACGTGAATGTAATGAGCTGCCAGAGGGTGTGGTGGAGGCTTGTACAATTGCAACATTTGAGAGGCATGTGTCTCGGAAGGGTTTGGAGGGATATGGTCCGGGTGATTGCAGGTGGGACTAGACTGGGTTGTGATATCTGGTCGGCATGGACAAGTTGGACAGCAGTGTCTGTTTTGAAGCTGCACATCTCAATGACTCCATGACTCTATGCCATGGACCCTGAGGTTCGTGCGAGTCAAAAATTTGTTTTCTGAATGTTACTGTTTTTGTTTGCAATTAAAAAATCTACTCCTTGAAAAACTCCGAAACTCCTGGTGATTGTCGACATGTTCTCTACGACAACGGCAACTTTGGGTGCAGTAAAATTGTGGCGAGTGCAGCTCTGTGGCACAATGAAAAGCGTGTTAGCTTTCTACAAATTTGGTAACTTTGCAATTCAATGTTTGTGGGTTTGAACCGCACTAGAATTGGAGTTTAGTTCAGTTTTCAGCTGAATCATTGACTGTTGTGCTGATTCATCGCCAATTCCTGTCGTCTGGAGTTCTCGTCCCTGCTACTGACCAGAGGAAATTCATTACCTTCTTGGTTGTGATTTTTTCCGGAATCATATCGTTTGAAACATGATCAGACCAGAATCAGATGCTCATCCGCAAAACCTGCAAATTTCGTGCAGAAACCCACTGTGCAACGTGTCCTTGGATGTCAGAATGGTGAAGAATATTGACGATTGCAATATTTTCATGTTACCTGTATGAACAGAAATTTTCGATTGCTTAAATGTCTTTATCCCATTGTACGACAGGTTGTTGTGGATGAGCTGGGCAAAGACATTGACGTGTTTGGTCAGCCATGATCATATCAAACGGCGGGTAGACAGTGAGAAAATTAATCCCACGCTGCTGGTCTCACTTTTCTCACAAACCAGTTAGTCAGCGAACTGAGCTAACCGACTTCCATTCAATGCAGAGCTAAACCAAACAGATCGGTGCATTTGAATTATATAATATTTCATGTAGAATGAGCTGCTGCACCTTCCAACCCCATTAGCTCTTCTTACACTTAACATTTTCAATTGCAGGTGTTATGCAATTTCTTTCCTATGTTAATTAACCACTTCCAGAGTGTTTCCCTTTTGCACCCCCATCCAGGAAGCCCAGTATCACTGTCGCTGCTTAATTCACTCCTTGTGTGCCTGCATGCGCTTTTCGAATATTCTGGAATCAACTCCTAAAATGTTTTTATTTCTGAAAATTCATCTCCGAATGCAATAATCTCAGAATATAAAATGCCTGACCAAAATTACTTATCGTGCCCCGCTGGGTTTGAAGTTCTAACGTCTAGTTTCCACTCACTGAAACGAGGAAATTTCCCTCATCTTTACTCTTAAGATCTTCACATCAGCTGGATAACCTCTATTCGGACACAACTAAGTCTTTCCTGATTTCTCCCACATTATTCTTTATCTATGCCATCATCCCATTAAACCGCCTCTTTTCTTTTCTGGTGGCTTTATCTCCCAGTAAACCTCATTTCCTTCATTTCGAACGACATGGTATCATGGGCGTATCATTCCTAACGTGTTTGTATTTCAGTAAACGGTGCCCGTGTCATTATTCATGTCCTTATATCCCTGCAAATTTCAACCTGAGAAAGGATGCTGGGTCTAATTCAATGAATGAAAACTCACCACTAAGCTGTACAATCTTATTACCGAAACAGGAAAGGTGGAAGCAATTTCAATTACAGCTGCAATGGAATCGGGTCAAATCGCAATCACATACTTGACTGTTGTTCTTATAGATATTTATTCTCTACGTGTGCTGAAGGAACACAGTGAGGGATCAATTACAATTGCCAGACATACATAAGGGGGCGTATGAAATGCTGAAGTTGTGAGACCAGAGCAGTTTTTTATTGACATAGACCATTCAATGTTCGAATATCAGTCTTAGGAATTAGACAGAGAGAGATTTTGAGCAAAATTTGAGCAGTGACGCTTACGCCATAACGTAATACCAAATTGTGTGGTTACTTTGTTGTTTACCTCATTTGTGTGTTTTGCCTCATTGAGGATTTTGAAGTTATCCTCTCTATACAAAAGTTCCGTGCTTTTGCACCATTATACAAAAGATGCAGTGCAATAACACCCAACGCTGTTTCAGTCTACTTGTACAGATATTGACCCCTGGAAACAGCACTATGAACTCTCCTCGAGTCTGGAAAATAATTTGCTACATTCCCATTCTTATGGCTCTTTTCATTACATCAGCTTCTGTTCTTCACAGAACCCGATTCAGCAGATCTTGTCACTGAGTCATTACTTTGTATGTGTTCAGATCATGTGAGCGGAATATCACAGTCCATAACCCAGAAGTCAGACCATACTCAGGGAACCGTACTCTGCTCTAGATCATTTCATGAACACCAGGAAGAAATATCTATGATCTTCAAAATTTACTCACCTGTTTTTCAGAAGCAAGATAAACAATTCCAAGTTTCTGCTTTTGTTGTCACACCGACAAGGTTGTAAATGCTGGAACCAGTTGAGACTGTCCGCTCTTCCACATCAATTTTCTCCCCAGGAAGTGTTAAGATGATGGTCTGAATGGGATTCTTCTAAAAAGAAGAATCTTTTTATCGATTGATTTCTGGTTTAGGGCCGACCAGGTTCCCGCTGGGCCTCGATGTTAGCGCTGATCACAGCAGTTTCCCGGAGTCTTCAGCGTGTTTGTAGCAAGTACCTTCGAGGATGACATCAAAAGATATTTGCTGTTACTGTATGATACTCTACCAATAGAGACAGCTCAATCAATGGAGGCAGCTCAGTCCGCTGGGATGGGATAATTTCTGCAGTGTGTCCTGCGGATCAGATACAATGCACTTTATCATTCAGATCATACAGAGTGAGAGTGCTCGAAAAGGCCAAGAGAGATTTCCCCACAGGAGTTTATTGTAGGTGTAACAATACCAGTGGCACTACCCTAACCGAGGAAAGTACAGTCTCAGAAGTCCATTTGGCAAGTTTACTTTTAAGACTCTGGTCACCATGCTCCACGAGCCCTGCAACTTGTGGGCAATAAGCACAATGAAGTTGGTGGTGGATCCCAAAATGAAAGTATAATTCTTCATTAATATGTACAATAAAATGGGGGTGGGGGTGGAGGGTGGCATTGTCAGAAGGTAGACAATATCAAATACCAAAGCAGGTCATAATCTCCTTGAGTAAAATATTTACAACAGTTTTAGCCGTAGTGTTGGAAGTGGGGTAAGCTTCAACCCATCATGGAAAAGAAAATCTACAATGACCAAAACATAATTATAGTACTGACACCTTTGCAACTCAATGAACATGTTTGAACATCTTTTGCAGTTGGCATTAGGTGGTCAGAGGTCGACTCACACTTGTCAGAGAACGTAGAACATAGAAAGTACAGCACAAAACAGGTCCATTCATCCACGATGTTCTGCCGCGATTTAATCCTAATGTAAAATATAATAACAACCTACACACCCCTCAATTCACTGCTATCCATGTGCAAGTCTAGAAGTTGCTTAAATGTCCCCAATAACTCTGCTTCCACCACTACCACGGTAACGTATTCCATGCATTCACAGCTCTCTGTGTTAAAACAAAAACTACTTCTGACATCTCCTTTATACCTTCCTCCTAATATCTTCAAACTATGAGTTCTCATACCAGTCAATCTTGTCCTGGGGAAAATACTCTAGCTATTGACTCTATCTATTCCTCTCATTATTTTGTACACCTCTATCAGGTCTCCTCTCTTCCTCCTTCTCTCCAAAGAGATATCCGAGCCTATTCAACATTTTTTTCATAAGCCAAGCCCCCCAGTTCAAGCAGAATCCTGGTAAACCTTCTTTGCAGCCTCTCCCAAGCCTCTGTATCTTTCCTACAGTAGGGCCACCAGAACTGGACACAATATTTCAAGTATTGCTTCACCAGGGACTTGTAGAGCTGCAGCAAAACGTCACGGCTCTTAAATTCTATCCGCCCGTTGATGAAAGCCGAAACTCCATATGCTTTCTTAACAACCTTATCCACTTGTATTGCAACTTTGAGGGATCTATGTACTTGCACATCCAAATCCCTCTGTTCCTCCACACTGCCTTAAATCCTGTCTTTAATCCTATATTCAGCATTCGAGCTCCACCTTCCAACATGCATCATTTCGCATTTATCCAGGTTGAACACAATCTGCCATTTCTCAGCCCAGCTCTGCATTCTGTCTATGTCACGCTGCAGCCTACAGTAGCCATTTATACTATCGCTGACACCTCCAAACTTTATGTCATCTGCAAATTTACTAACCCTGCCCTCAACCTACTCATCCAAGTCATTAAAAAAAACTGCAAAAAGCAGAGGCCCAAGTACAGAACCCTGGGAGACCCCACTCAACAGTGTCGTCTAGGCAGAATACTTTCTATCTACAGCCACTCTCTGCCTTCTGTCAGCCAGCCAAGTCTGTGTATATCTGTTTAATGCCTCGAAACAGTGTGTTGATGGAGGGTTATCTGTTTATGTCTGGTTAATGGTCGGTGATAGGTGGTGGTGCAGGGTAGTGTGTGTTTTTCTGTATATATCTGCTTAATGACAGGAGACAGACTGGTGGTGGTCGAAGGCTGTGTGTGTGTATTTATGTGCATATCTGCTCAATGGAAGGATAACAGGGCAGTGGTGGAGGGTTGTGTGTGTGTGTGTTTCTGTGTATATCTGTTTAATGGCACGAGATAGGGTTGTCCTGGAGGGGTGTGCGTGTGATTCTGTGTATGTCTATTTAAGGGCTGGAGACAGGGTGGTGGTGTGTGTGTTTCTGTGTATATCTGTTCAGTGGCAGGAGACAAGGTGATCATGAAGGGTTGTGTGTGTGTTCCTGCAAATATCTGCTCAGTGGCAGGAGGCACGTTGTTTATGGAATGTTTTGCTTGTATGTGTGTTTCTGCATGTATCTATTTAATTGCAGGAGATAGGGTGGTGGTGGAGGATTGAGTTTGCATGTGCGTTTTTGTGTATATCTGTTTCAGGGCAGTAGGCAGCGTGTTCGTAGAAGTTTCTGTGTGTATATTTCCGTGTATAACTATTTGATGAGAGGAGACATGGTGGTCAAGGAGGTTTGACTGAGTGTGCATGTGTGTTTCTGTGCATATGTGCTTAATGGCACGAGACAATTTGGTGTGTGTATGTTATTGTGTATATCTGTCCAATGGCAGGAGGCAGGGTGTTCATGGAGTGTTGTGCATGTGGGTGTTTCTGCGTATATCCTTTATAATGGCAGGAGACAGGGTGGTGGTGGAGGATATATGTCTGTGTTTATGTGTCTAAGTGCTTATTGGTAGGAGACAAGTTGGTGGTGGAGGTTTGTGTGTGTGTGTTTCTGTGTATATCTGTAAAATAGCAGGAGAGAGGGTGGTGGTGGTGGAGGGGTGTGTGTGTGTTTCTGTGTATATCTGTTTAATACCAGGAGACAGAGGGTTGGTGGAGGGTTGTCTGTGTGTTTGGTATTTTTTTCTGTGTCTGTCTGTTTAATGCTGGTGTTAGGGTGGTGGTGCAGGGATGTGTAAGTTTTTTCTGTAAGTATCTGCTTAATGACAGGAGACCGACTGGTGGTGGTGGAGGGTTGTGTGTGTGTCTGTTTCTGTGTATATCTGATTAATTGCAGGAAACAGGGTGGCGGTGGAGCCCTCTGTATGTATGTGTGGTTCTGTGTATATCTGTTTAAGGGCAGTAGACAGGGTGATGGTCGAGGGATGTGTGCGTGTTTCTGTGTATATCTGTTTTATGGGTTGGAGAGAGTGTGGTGGTGGAGGGTTGTGCGTGTGTGTTTCTGTGTATATCTGTTTTATGGGTTGGAGAGAGTGTGGTAGTGGAGGGTTGTGCGTGTGTGTTTCTCTGTATATCTGATGAACGGCAGGAAACGGGGTGGTGGTCAAGGAATGTGTATGTGTGTGTGTTTGTGTATATACCTGCTTAAAGACAGGAGACAGGTGGTAGTGGAGAGTATAGTGTCTGTATTCCTGTATCTATGTGCTTACTGGCAGGAGACAGGGTGGTGGTGGAGGGTTGTGTATGCATGTGCGTTTTTGCGTATATCCATTTAAGGTCAGTAGGCAGGGTGTTCATAGAATATAGAATATAGATCATTATGGCGCAGTACAGGCCCTTCGGCCCTCAATGTTGCGTCGACCTGTCATTCCAATCTGAAGCCTATCTAACCTACACTATTCCATGTACGTCCACATGCTTGTCCAATGACGACTTAAATTTACTTAAAGTTGGCGAATCTACTACCATTGCAGGCAAAGCATTCCATACCCTAACTACTCTCGGAGTAAAGAAACTACCTGTGACATCTGTCCTATATCTGTCACCTCTCAATTTAAAGCTGTGCCCCTCGTGCTCGCCGTCACCATACTAGGAAAAAGGCTCTCCCTGCCCACCCATTCTAATTCTCTGATTATCTTATATGTCTCTATTGAGTCACGTCTCAAACTTCTTCTCTCCAACGAAAACAGCCTCAAGTCCATCAGACTTTCCTCAGACGACCTTCTCTCTATACCAGGCAACATCCGTGTAAATCTCTTCTGCACTCTTTCCAAAGCATACTTCTTATACTTCTTATAATGCGGTGACCAGAACTGTACACAATATTCCAAGTGCGGCCACACCAGATTTTTGTACAGATGTAGCATAACCTCATGGTTCCAGAACTCGATCCCTATATTAATGCCTTCTTAACAACACAGTCAACCTGGGTGGCAACTTTCAAGCATCTGTGTACCTGGACACCGAGATCTCTCTGCTCATCTACACAACCAAGAATCTTATCATAAGCCCAGTACTTTGAATTGCTGTTCCTCCAACCAAAGTGCATCACCTCTCACTTGTCCACATTAAACTCCATTTGCCACCTCTCAGCCCAGGTCTGCAGCTTATCTATGTCTCTCTGTAACATACAACATATTTCGTCACTATCCACAACTCCACCGACCTTAGTGTTGTCTGCAAATTTACTAACCCATCCTTCTACTCCCTTATCCAGGTCGTTTATAAAAATGATGAAAAGCAGTGGACCCAACACCGACCCTTGCGGCACATCACTAGTAACTGAACTCCAGATGAACATTTCCCATCAACCATCAATCTTTCAGCAAGCCAATTACTGAATGCAACCTGCTATATCTCCCACAATCCCATTCCTCCGCATTTTGAACAATAGCCTACTGTGGAGAACCTTATCAAATGCGTTGCTGATACCCATATACACCACATCATCCAGTTTACTCTCATCTACCTGTTTGGTCACTTTCTCAAAGAACTCAATACGGTTTGTGAGGCACGACATAACCTTCACAAAACCGTGCTGACTCTCCATTATCAAATTATTATTTTCTAGATGATTATAAATCCTATCTCTTATAACATTTTCCAACACTTTACCAATAACTGAAGTAAGGCTCACTGGACTATAATTACCAGGGTTGTCTCTATTCCTCTGCTTGAACAGGGGGACCACATTTGCTATCCTCCAGTCTTCTAGCACTATTCCTGTAGACAATGACGATTTAAAGATCAATGCAAAAGGCTCGGCAACCTCCTCCCTTGCTTCCCAGAAGATCCCAGGCTAAATCCTATCCGGCCCAGTGTACTTATCTATTTTCACACTCTGCAGGATTTCTAATACCTCTTCCTTATGAACCTCAATCCCACCTAGTCTTGAAGCCTGTATCTCAGTATTCTTCTCGACAACATTGTGGTTTTCTAGAGTGAATACTGTCGAAAAATATTCATTTAGTCCTTTCTCTATCTCCTCCGACTCGTCACACAACTTCCTATTAATATCCTTGATTGCCCCTAATCTTGCTCTTGTCATTCTTTTATTCCTTAAATACCTATAGAAAGCTTTATGGTTTACCCTGATCCTATCAGCCAACAACTTCTCATGTCTCCTCCTGGCTCTTCTGAGCTCTCTTTAGGTCTTTCCTGGCTACCTTGTAACCCTAACGTGCCCTAACTGAGCCTTCACATCTCATCCAAACATAAGCCTCCATCTTCCTCTTGACCAGAGATTCCACTTCCTTCGGAAACCACGGCTCCTGCGCTCTACAGCTTCCTCCCTTCCTGACAGGAACATATTTATCAAGGACTCTCAGGAGCGTTTCCTTGAATAAGCTCCACATTTCTAATGTGCCCATTCCCTGCAGGTTCCTTCCCCATCCTATACTTCCTAAATCTTGCCTAATCGCATGTAACTGCCATTCCCTCAGCTGTAAATTTCGTGGAAGTTGTGTGTGTGTGTATTTCCGTGTATAACTGTTTGATGACAGGAGACAGGGTGGTCGAGGAGATTTGAGTGAGTGAGTGTGTGTTTCCGTGTATATGTGCTTACTGGCACTAGACAGTTTGGTGTGTGTGTTTTTTGTGTATATCTGTCCAATGGCAGGAGGCAGGGTGTTCATGGAGTTGTTGTTGTGTGTGTGTGTGTGTGTGTGTGTGTGTGTGTGTGTGTGTGTGTGTGTGTGTGTGTGTGTGTGTGTGTTTCTGCATATATCTTTTTCATGGCAGGAGACAGGGTGGTGGTAGAGGGATGTGTGTGTGTTTGTGTGTATATCTGCATTAAGGCAGGAGACAGGGTGGTGGTGGAGGGTTGTGCATTGGGTTCAGTGTCTACCTGTTTAATGTCAGGAGGCAGGATGGTCATATTGGGTTGTATGCATGTATGTCAATGTGTATATCTATTTAAGGGCTAGAGACAGGGTGGTAGTGGAGTGTGCTGTGTGTGTGTTTCTGTGTATAACTGTTTAATGGTAGGTGGCATGTTGGTGTGGAGGGTTGTGTGTGTGCTTCTGCGTATATATGCTAAATGGCAGGTGACATGATTGTGTGTGTGTGTTTCTCTGTATAACTATTCAGTGGCAGGAGACAGGATGGTCATGGAGGGTTGTGTATGTTTCTGCGTATCTCTATTCAATGTCAGGAGACAGTATTGTTGGAGTGCAGAGTGTCTGTGTTTCTGTGTCTGTGTGCTTAGTGGCAGGTGACAGGGTGGTGGTGGAGGACTGTGTATGTTTCTGTGTATACCTGTTTAAGGTCAGTAGACAGGGTGTTCGTAGAAGGTTGTATGTGTGTTTCTGTGTATATCTGTTTAATGGCAGGTGACAGGGTGGTGGACGACGTTGGTGTGTGTTTCTGTGTATATATGTTTCATTGCAGGAGACGTGGTGGTGCTTTTCTGTGCATATCTGCTTAATGGCAGGCAACAAGATGTTGGTCAGGGGTTTTGTGTGTATTTGTGTGTGGGTGTTTCTGTGTATATTTGTTTAATGGCAGAAAACAATGTGGTGGTTAATAGTTGCGTGTACATTTCTACATATAGATTAGATTACTTACAGTGTAGAAACAGGCCCTTTGGCCCAACAAGTCCACACCGCCCCGCCGAAGCGCAACCCACCCACACCCCTACATCTGCCCCTTACCTAACACTACGGACAATTTAGCATAGCCAATTCACCTGCCCTGCACATCTTTGGAATGTGAGAGGAAACTGGAGCACCCAGAGGAAACCCACGCAGACACGGGGAGAATGTGCAAACTCCACAGTCAGTTGCCTGAGGTGGGAATTAGAACCCGGGTCTCTGGCGCTCTGAGGCAGCAGTGCTAACCACTGTGTCCCCGTGCCACCCACCTGTTTAATCTGTTTAATCTCAGAGGACAGGGTTGTGGTGGAGGGTTGTGTGTGTGTGTTTCTGTGCATGTCTGTTTAATGGCAGGAGACAGGTTGATGGTGTCGAGATTAGTTTGTGATTCTGTTTATATCTGTTTAATCGCCAGAGAGAGTGTGATGGTGGAGGGTTGTGTCTGTGTGTGTTTGTGTGTATGTCTGATTAACGGCAGCAAACGGGGTGGTGGTGGAGGGTTCTGTATATGTGTGTGTTTCTGTGGATATCTGTTTCAGGGCAGGACACATGATGGTGGTCAAGGGTTGTGTGTGTGTACTTTTATATATATCTGCTCAATGGCAGCAGAACAGGGTGGTGGTGGACGGACGTGTGTGTGTTTGTGTGTCTATCTGTTTAATGTCAGCAGACAGGGTGGCGGTCGAGGATTGTGTGTGTGTGTTTTTCTATGTATATCTGTTTAGTGGCAGGAGAAATGGTTGTGGTTCAATTGTAGAGTGCGTGTTTGAATGTATATCCACTTAGTGGCATGAAATAAGGTTGTGGTGGAGGACTGTGTGTGTGTTTCTGCATGTATCTATTTAATGGCTGCTGACAGGGAGGTAGTGGGGGGTTTGTATGTGAGTGTTTCTGTACATATCTGTTGAAATGCAGGAGACAGGGTGGCAGTGGAGGGTTGTGTGTGCTTCTGTGTACATCTGATCATTAGCAGAAAACAACTTGCTTGAGTAGTGGTGTGTGTGTTTCTGGGTATCCCTGTTTAATGGCAGGAGACAGGATGGTCGTGGAGGTTTGTGTGTGTGTGTGTTTCTGTGTATAATTGATTTATGGCAGCAAACAAGGTGGTGGGGGAGGGTTCTCTGTGCGTGTGTTTCTGTATATACCAGTATAATTGCAGTAGACAGGTTGGTGGTGGAGGATGGTATATTTTTGTTTCTGATTATATCTGTTTCATGGCTGGAGACATGGCGGCAGTTGATGGTTGTGCGTGCGTTTCTGTGTATATCTGCATAATGGCAGAAAACAATGTGGTGGTGTCCTGTTGTGCGTGTATTTCTGTGTGTATCTGTTTAATGGCAGGAGACAGGGTTGTGGTGCAGTGTGGTGTGTGTTTATTTCTGCGGATATCTGTTTAATAATAGGCGAGGGGGCGGTCGCGGTGGTGTGTGTGTGTGTGTGTTTGTGTATATCTGTTTAGTGACAGGAGTCAGGGTGGTGGGTGGAGGCTTGTCTGGATGTTTCTGTAAATATCTGTTTAATTGCTGGAGACAGAGTGGTTTTGAAGGTTGTATGTGTTTCTGTGTATATCTGTTTAATGGCAGAAAACAATGTAGTAGTGGGGGGTTGTATGTGTGTGTTTCTGTGTATGTCTGTTTAATGATAAGAGGCAGGGTGGTGCTAAAGATATGCCTTTATGTTTCTGTATAAATCTGTTTAATTCCTGGCGAAAGGGTGGTGGAGGAGGGTGGTGTGTGTGTGCGTCTTTGTGTGTATAAATGTTTAATTGCAGGAGACAGTGTGTTATTGGAGGAATGGGTGTGCGTGTTTCTGTGTATATCTGTTTTATGACGGGAGACTGGGTAGTGGTGGAGGGTTGTCTGTATGTTTCTGTAAATATCTGTTTAATTGCTTAATGACAGGAAACAATTTGCTGTTCAAGGGTTGTGTGTGTGCGTGTATGTGCATGCATGTGTGTGTGTGTGTGTTTCTGTGTATGTCTGATTAATCGCAGGAGACAGGGTGTTGGTGTAGAGAAGTGTGTGTGTTTCTTTTTATATCTGTTTGATCACCAGAGAGTGTGTGATTGGAGAGGGTTGTGTCTGTGTGTATTTATGTACATATCTGATTAACGGCAGCAAACAGGGTGGTGGTGGAGGGTTCTGCATGTGTGTGTCTCTGTGTATATCTGTTTCAGGGCAGGAGACATCGTGGTGGTCGAGGGTTGTGTGCGTGTATTTCTGTGTATATCTGCTCAATGGCAGCTGAACATGGTAGTGGTGGAGGAATGTGCGTGTGTTTGTGTATATATCTGTTTAATGTCAGCAGACAGGATGTTTGTCGAGGATTGTGTGTGTGTGTTTTTCTGTGTATATCTGTTTAGTGGCAGGAGACAAGGTGGTGGTGAAGTGTTCAGTGTGTGTTTGTGTGTATATCTAATTAACAGCAGGAAATAAGGTGGTGGTGGAGGGTTGTGTGTGTGCACTTCTGTATATATCTATTGAATTGCAGGAGACAGGGTGGTAGTGGAGGGTTATGTGTGTGTTTCTGTGTACATCTGATCAATGGCAGAAAACAGGTTGGCGGTGTAGTATTGTGTGTGTGTTTCTGTATATCCCTGTTTAATGGCAGGAGACAGGATGGTAGTGGAGGTTTGTGTGTGTGTGTGTTTCTGTGTATAATTGATTTATGGCAGCAAACGGGGTTGTGGGGAAGGATTCCCTCTGTGTGTGTTTCTGGATATACCTGTTTAATTGCAGGAGGCAGGTTGGTGGTGGAGGGTGGTATGTGTTTGTTTCTGATTAAATCTATTTCATGGCAGGAGACATGGTGGCAGTTGATGGTTGTGCGTGTGCATCTGTGTATATCTGCTTAATGGCAGAAAACAATGTGGTGGTGCACGGTTGTGTGTTTGTGTATTTCCATTTATATCTGTTTAATGGCAGGAGATAGGGTTGTGGTGGAGGGTGGTGTGCGTGTGTTTCTGCATATATCTGTTTAATGATAGGTGAGGGGGTGGTCGTGGTGGTGTGTGTCTGTCTGTATGTTTGTGCATACCTGTTTAATGACAGGAGACAGGGTGGTGGTGGAGGCTTGTCTGGATGTTTCTGTAAATATCTGTTTAATTCAGGAGACAGGGTGGTTTTGCAGGTTGGTGAGTGTGTGTTTCTGTATATAACTGTTTAATGAATGTATACAGGGTGGTCGTGGAGGATTGTGTGTGTGTTTCTGTGTACATCTGCTTAATGACAGGAAACAAATTGGTTGTCAATGCTTGTGTGTACGTATGCGTGTGTTTTTCTGTCTAGGTCTGTTTAATGGCAGAAGACAGGGTGATGCTGAAGATATGTCTTTATGTTTCTGTATATATCTGTTTAATTTCCAGAGACAGAGTGGTGGAGGAGGGTGGTATGTGTGTGTTTGTGTGTCTATATGTTTAATTGCAGGAGACAGTGTGGTGTTGGAGGAATGGGTGTGTGTGTTTCTGTGTATATATGTATAATGATGGGAGATTGGGCGGTGTTGGTGGAGGGTTGTCTGTATGTTTCTGTAAATATCTGTTTAATTGCTTAATGACAGGAAACAAATTGCTGTTCAAGGTGTGTGTGCGTGTGTGTGTGTGCATGCGTGTGTGTGTGTGTGTGTGTGTTTGTGTGTGCATCCGGAGAGTGTGTGATTGGGGAGGATTGTGTGTGTGTGTATGTGTATGTTTATGTGCATATCTGATTAACGGCAGCAGACAGGGTGGTGGTGGAGGGTTCTGTATGTGTGTGTGCTTCTGTGTATATCTGTTTTAGGGCAGGAGACAGGGTGATGGTCGAGGGTTGTGCGTGTGTATTTCTGTGTATATCTGCTCAATGGCACGCGAACAGTGTGGTGGTGGAGGGTATTGTGTGTATGTGTGTGTGTTTCTGTGTATATCAGTTTAATGCCAGGAGACAGAGTGTTGGTGTAGGGTTGTCTGTGCGTGTTTTTTGTGCCAGTCTCTTTAATGGTAGTTGATAAGGTGGTGGTGCAGGGTTGTGTGCGTTTTTCTGTATATATCTGCTTAATAACAGGAGACAGACTGGTGTTCGTGGAGGGTTGTGTGCATGTGTGTTTTTGTTTAATGGCAGGAGACAGGGTGGTGTTGAAGATATGCGTGTATATTTCTATGTACATCTGTTTATTTGCAGGAGACAGGGTGTTGGAGGAGGATGGTGTGTGTGTGTTTCTGTGTATATATGTTTAATTCCAGGAGACAGGGTGGTGGTGGAGGGATTTGTATATGTGTTACTGTATATATCTGTTTATGGGTAGGAGATGGGGTGTCATGGAGGTTTGTGTGCGTGTGTGTGTTTCTGTGTATATCTGTTTAAGGACTGGTGACAGGGTGGTGGTGGAGGGTTGTGTGTGTATTTCTGTATATCTTTGCTAAATCATAGGAGAACAAGGTGGTGTTGGAGGATTGTGTGTGTGTGTGTTTCTGTGTATATTTATTTAAGGGCAGGAGACAGGATGGTGATGGAGGATTGTGTGTGTGTGTGTTTTGTGCATATCTGATTAATGGCAGGAAACAGGGTGGTGATGGAGGATTGTGTGTGTATTTCTGTGTGCACCTGTTTAATAGCAGGAGACAGGGTGTTCGTTGAGGGTTGTGTGCGTGTGTTTCTGCATACATCTATTTAAGGGTTGCAGACAGGGTGGTGGTGGAGGGTAGAGTGCGTGCGTGTTTCCATGTATAACTGTTTAATGACAGGAGACAGTGGTGGAGGAGGAACGTGTTTGTGTTTCTGTGTTTAACTGCTTAATGACAGGAGACAGGGTGGTGCTGGAAATATGTGTGTATGTTTCTGTATGTATCGGTTTAATTGCAGGACACGGTGGTGGAGGAGGCTGGTGTGTGTGTGTGGTTATGCGTAAATCTATGTAATGGCAAGAAACAGTGTGGTAGTGGAGGGTAGAATGTCTGTGTTTCTGTATCTATGTGCTTACTTGCAGGAGACAGGATGGTGGTGGAGGATTGCGTATGTATGAGTGTTTCTGTGTATATCTGTTTAATGGCAGGAGACAGGGTGGTGGCCAAGATTTGTGTGTGTTTGTTTCTGTGTATATCTGTTTAATGGCAGGAGACAGGGAGTTGGTCGACGGTTGTGTGTGTGCATTTCTGTGAATATCCACTCAATGGCAGGAGACAGGGTGGTCGTGGAGGGTTGTGCATGTGTGCGTTTCTGTGTATATCTATTTAATTGCTGAGGACAGGGTGGTGGTGGAGGAATGTGTCTGTGTTTCAGTGCATATCTGTTTAATGACAGGAGACAAGGTGGTGGTAGGGCGATGTATGGGTCTGTGTTTCTGTGTATATCCGTTTAATGGCAGGAGACAGGGTGGTGGTTGAGGGCGTATGTGCGTGTTTCTGTATATGTCTGTTTAATTGCAGCAGACAGGATGGTGGTAGAAGGTGGTGTAAGCATGTTTCTGTGTATATCTGTATAATAGTAGGAGACAGGGTGGTGATGGAAGTTTGTGTGTGTTTGTGTTCCTGTGTATATCTGTTTAATGAAAGGAGACAGGGTGGTGGTGGAGGGTTGCTGTATGTTTCTGTAAATTTCTGTTCAATAGCAGCAGACAGCGTGGTGGTGGAGGATGGTGAGTGTGTGTTTCTGTGTATAACTGTTTAATAGCCGGAGACAGGGTGGTGCTGGAGTTTTGTTTGTGTATTTCTGTACATATCTGTTTAATTACAGGAGACAGGTAGAGGGTTGCATGTGTGTTTCTGTGTATACCTGCTCAATGACAGGAGACAAATTGGGTGTCAAGGATTGTGTATGCGTGTGTGTGTGTTCCTGTGTATATCTGTTTAATGGCAGAAAACAATGTGGTAGTGAAGGGGTTTGTGTGTGTTTCTGTGTATATCTGTTTACTTGCAGGAGACAGTGTGGTGGTGAAGGGTTGTGTGTGTGTGTTTCTGTGTTTGTCTATTTAAAGGCAAGAGACAGGGGGATGGTGTCGAGATGTGTGTGTGTTTCTTTTTATACCTGTTTAATTGCCGGTGAGTGTGTGATAGTGAGCGTGTGTGCGTGTGTTTCTGTGTAGATCTGTGTAACGGCAGGAGACAGTGTGGTCCTGAATGATTGTGTGTGTGTTTCTGTGTATATTTGTTTAATGGCAGAAAACAATGTGGTAGTGAAGGGTTGTGTGTGTATGTGTGTCTGTTATATTTGTTTAATGGCAGGAGACAGGAAGGTGGTTCAGAGATTTGTGTGTGTTTCAGTGTATATCTTTTTATTGTTCGGAGGCAAGGTGTTGGTGCAGGGTCGTGTGTGTATATGTGCTTCTGTGTATATCTGCTTGATAGCGTGAGACAACGTGTCGGTGGAGGCTTGTGTTTTGTGTTTTAGTGTATATCTGATTACTGGCAAGAAACAGGGTTTTGGTGGAGAGTTGTGTGTGTTTCTGTGTATATCGACTTAATGGAAGGAGATAGTGTGATGATGGAGGATTTTGTGTGTGTTTCTACATGTATCTGCTGATTGGCAGGAGACAGGGTAGTAATGGAAGGTTGTGTGCTGGTGTTTCTGTCTACAACAGTTGAATAACAGGAGACTGGTATTGGTGCAGGTTGGTGTGTATGTTTTTCTGCATTTTACGTTAACCGTGCAATTTCCTGCAGAGACGTTCACACCTGGAAACGAGCCACATGGATAATAAATGAGTTGGAAACGTGTTGGAACTGAGTTGAAAGAGTGTCTTTTTTTAACGTTTTCAAGATGTCAATTACGCTGAACAGCAACGAGGTATTGGAAACAGAAAGGTGAAAGGTGGATTGGCTTCAAACTTCAGTGCTGGAAGCCACTGAGCCGCAGGACGGGCGTCGGCAGCTTGTATTCTGTAGTGTAGCGGTCATCACATTCTCCTTACACGCGAAAAGTCCCATATTCGAGACTGGGCCGAAACTGCTTTGTTCTTCAACTGCAGCCTTTGACAGAGACAAGAACAGAGTTTTCTTGCTTGCTTTCCCATCTGCAAACCTGCCTTCGAATTTGCATGAACAAATCTGCTCTCGTAGTGAAATGCAATGCAATTCCATTTACTTACAGCAATGGGTGAAATCATTGAGCAAAGCAAGAATCGAAATTGCAGTAATGTCAAGTAGCTCATGGTAATTTGACCCAATCATAACCGATCGAATATTCTCACGCACTCACAGATACATTTGTAGCTGAATCCAGTCTGAGAAGATAGACTCAGCTTACCAGTGATTTTTGTCTGGATTGATGGGCTATCGTTAACTGCTGAGAAATTGATATTGCAGACGGGCACATCCGAGCAGCTGTGCGAGTCGGAGAGGGATCATGGAACCCTTTTCACGTGAGTTGACATCTGTTGTTATGCAGGAGCACAATTGGAAGTGCAAGAAGATGGGGACACCGGCGTGTTGGTAGTGTGGCCGAGCGGTCTAAGGCGCTGGATTAAGGCTCCAGTCTCGTTAGAGGCGTGGGTTCGAATCCCACCGCTGCCTTTTATGCTGAACAGCTGCTTTAAATGCTGTTTCAATCCCTGCTGCATTTCTGTTCAAAACAGAAGAAAAATGGGTTTGCTTCCCGGGGAATTGACTGCGGTGTGGGAAAGTGCCGAATTTTCCAAAGTGTCTGTGCTGTCATGATCGTGTTCGCCTCCCGCGCGGAAAATCGCCAGCAGCTCTACTGTTGCTTTCTGTTCCAGGCAAGTGGAGCTTTTACTGGAACCGAATGGAGACTGTTATTTCATCGTTGTTGCGAAACAGAGTCCTACGGTGACTCGACTCGTCGTTATTTGGTTTTCTGGCCAATGAGAAAATCGTTCCAATGTATTTCGATGTCATATGTTAGTGAATTTCTCCCACTTCCTTCATTTCCGTCCTGGAGTCATCGGAAGGGAAAGGTAATCTAATCGAGACTGTGATTGGTGAAATTCACTTTTTCTGGCCCATTCTTATTATGTTCTTTCTTTGTCTCTTTGCAGCATTGTCTGGGAAGTGGTGGTGCACTCAGGCTCCAGTATGTTTGAAGGAGTAGTTTGGAATTGCCCTGTTGTTAGTTGAGTGATTACTTTATGGCTCATGCCCCCGAACTGTCTCACATTTAGCATTCATGCATCTCTGTGTCTGAAAATGCATTTGGTTTTCCAGTTTTGTTTGTGTTCCGTGTTAAATGCTTTCTGTTTTGCGATTCGCTCAATACATTACGAATTAACAGGGTTTCTGAGGTAACTTCCAGCTGCAAAAATCCTCAACTGAGAATCTAGGAAACTTTCACGAAGTATGGTCAGTCGGAGCAAAAATAAGGAAGTCGTTCGTTCCTGCAGTGTTTCACAATGCTACCTTTCCCGTGAGCAGTCGAACAGACTAAATGATTTTGCCACAGACTGCGACGGTAAGCTCCGCAAAAACGTAATTCTTTAAAGCAGGTGTAAGCAACACAACGTTATTGGGGGACACCGCGTGGAAACAGATACTTCGGTGTATCTCGTCCATGCTCACCACATAGCCAAAATTAAACAAGTCCCATTAAACAACGAGCTCATGGAAACAGAAAGGTGAAAGGTAGAATGGCTTCAACTTTCAGTGCTGGACGCCACTGAGCTGCAGCGAGGCTGACGGAGGCTTGTTTCTGTAGTGTAGTGGTCATCACGTTCGCCTTACACGCGAAAAGTCCCCAGTTCGAAACTGGGCAGAAACTGCTTTGCTCTTCAACTGCAGCCTTTGACGTAGAAAAGAACGGTGCTTTCTTGCTTGCTTTCCCATGTGCAAACCTGCATTCGAGTTTGCTTGAATCAATCTTCTCTCGGAGTGCAATGCAATGCAATTCCGTTTACTTACAGTGCAAAGCATTGTAAAGTTTTTCTCCAAGCTGGTTCTGATCATATGCCATTCTGTTTGAGAGTGTAGTTACCCCCTTCTGATCCTTCCACGAAAAGCATTACCGCATTCGCATTCCTTGCGCAGGCGGCCCGGTTCAAAGACAGGGAAGAAGCTGATGCGCTGGTGTCACAGCGCACCACGGATTCCTCAACTAGTCTGTCTGTCAAATGTATCCCAAAGTCGTCTCTGAAAGACCTCATTTGGAAGGTGTCTGTCGTTATTCAACGTGCGAGAATTGGCACCAGAGGTCCTGAATCATGTTTTGGAGCAGTTCGCACGTTAGTGGCTCATTCAATCAGCAACAGCAATGAAAGAAATTACACTCTCAGAGGAACCTCTGGACCTGCGCTTTCATAGCGTCGCTAGTATTAAGGTGCGCCCCGAGATCTAAGCCACGTTGGAACTGAAACGGAGGAATCGGCAGAGAGGCTACAGAATGACGTCGCATCCATTTGGTTTTCTTTAAATCACTGACGAGCAGGAAAATGTAAACGGGGAGGGCGAGTGGGGAAGTGAGGCAGTTGCAGCTCTGGAGAAAGTCCTTCTTTGTGATTCACTCAGCAACCAGAGACGTGAAGGTGACTCAGGCGTGAGAGCTCTTCACATCGTGAACAAAAAGCAATCAAGGGCAGTTAGCACCTCTTCCGGAGTGGGGGTGGGGTGAGGTAATTACCTTTTGACTTCTGTGACTATGTTCAGAAACTGCCTTTTGGATTGAGGTGAACAGAAACTGCATTTCTAAAAAGCACCATGGAATTTGTTAAACTTTATTGAGTCGCTTTTTCTCATCGATTCCCACACAGGTTTCCAACTCAGTTGGTATCCATGAGGCTCATGTCCAGGTGTGATAATCTCTGCAGCAAATTGCACGGTTAAGGTAAAAGGCAAGGAAAGTGGCATCTCGAACCGGGCCCGAGGTCAGAGCATCCTGTCACTGTAATCAGTCGTTCTCGGATTGTAATGCTACCTCCGGTTTTAGGGTGGAACATTCTTTGTGAACCTTATTCTGCAAAACAGACACAGTGACTGAAACTATGCTGCACGGTATGATTTGGGACACGGCCTGCTCAGCTTTGTGCATTTTCCCTGTGGTCCGGTGTGTTTCATGTTCCGAGCAATGGGTGAAATCATTCAGCAAAGCAAGAATCGATATTGCAGTAATGTCAAGTAGCTCATGGTAATTTGACCCAATCATAACCGATCGAATATTCTCACGCACTCACAGATACATTTGTAGCTGAATCCAGTCTGAGAAGATAGACTCAGCTTACCAGTGATTTTTGTCTGGATTGATGGGCTATCGTTAACTGCTGAGAAATTGATATTGTAGACGGGCACATCCGAGCAGCTGTGCGAGTCGGAGAGGGATCATGGAACCCTTTTCACGTGAGTTGACATCTGTTGTTATGCAGGAGCACAATTGGAAGTGCAAGAAGATGGGGACATGGGCGTGTTGGTAGTGTGGCCGAGCGGTCTAAGGCGCTGGATTTAGGCTCCAGTCTCGATAGAGGCGTTGGTTCGAATCCCACCGCTGCCTTTTATGCTGAACAGCTCCAACGGCACAGCTGCTTTAAATGCTGTTTCAATCCCTGCTGCATTTCTGTTCAAAACAGAAGAAAAATGGGTTTGCTTCCCGGGGAATTGACTGCGGTGTGGGAAAGTGCCGAATTTTCCAAAGTGTCTGTGCTGTCATGATCGTGTTCGCCTCCCGCGCGGAAAATCGCCAGCAGCTCTACTGTTGCTTTCTGTTCCAGGCAAGTGGAGCTTTCACTGGAACCGAATGGAGACTGTTATTTCATCGTTGTTGCGAAACAGAGTCCTACGGTGACTCGACTCGGCTCGTCGTTATTTGGTTTTCTGGCCAATGAGAAAATCGTTCCAATGTATTTCGATGTCATATGTTAGTGAATTTCTCCCACTTCCTTCATTTCCGTCCTGGAGTCATCGGAAGGGAAAGGTAATCTAATCGAGACTGTGATTGGTGAAATTCACTTTTTCTGGCCCATTCTTATTATGTTCTTTCTTTGTCTCTTTGCAGCATTGTCTGGGAAGTGGTGGTGCACTCAGGCTCCAGTATGTTTGAAGGAGTAGTTTGGAATTGCCCTGTTGTTAGTTGAGTGATTACTTTATGGCTCATGCCCCCGAACTGTCTCACATTTAGCATTCATGCATCTCTGTGTCTGAAAATGCATTTGGTTTTCCAGTTTTGTTTGTGTTCCGTGTTAAATGCTTTCTGTTTTGCGATTCGCTCAATACATTACGAATTAACAGGGTTTCTGAGGTAACTTCCAGCTGCAAAAATCCTCAACTGAGAATCTAGGAAACTTTCACGGAGTATGGTCAGTCGGAGCAAAAATAAGGAAGTCGTTCGTTCCTGCAGTGTTTCACAATGCTACCTTTCCCGTGAGCAGTCGAACAGACTAAATGATTTTGCCACAGACTGCGACGGTAAGCTCCGCAAAAACGTAATTCTTTAAAGCAGGTGTAAGCAACACAACGTTATTGGGGGACACCGCGTGGAAACAGATACTTCGGTGTATCTCGTCCATGCTCACCACATAGCCAAAATTAAACAAGTCCCATTAAACAACGAGCTCATGGAAACAGAAAGGTGAAAGGTAGAATGGCTTCAACTTTCAGTGCTGGATGCCACTGAGCTGCAGCGAGGCTGACGGTGGCTTGTTTCTGTAGTGTAGTGGTCATCACGTTCGCCTTACACGCGAAAAGTCCCCAGTTCGAAACTGGGCAGAAACTGCTTTGCTCTTCAACTGCAGCCTTTGACGTAGAAAAGAACGGTGCTTTCTTGCTTGCTTTCCCATGTGCAAACCTGCATTCGAGTTTGCTTGAATCAATCTTCTCTCGGAGTGCAATGCAATGCAATTCCGTTTACTTACAGTGCAAAGCATTGTAAAGTTTTTCTCCAAGCTGGTTCTGATCATATGCCATTCTGTTTGAGAGTGTAGTTACCCCCTTCTGATCCTTCCACGAAAAGCATTACCGCATTCGCATTCCTTGCGCAGGCGGCCCGGTTCAAAGACAGGGAAGAAGCTGATGCGCTGGTGTCACAGCGCACCACGGATTCCTCAACTAGTCTGTCTGTCAAATGTATCCCAAAGTCGTCTCTGAAAGACCTCATTTGGAAGGTGTCTGTCGTTATTCAACGTGCGAGAATTGGCACCAGAGGTCCTGAATCATGTTTTGGAGCAGTTCGCACGTTAGTGGCTCATTCAATCAGCAACAGCAATGAAAGAAATTACACTCTCAGAGGAACCTCTGGACCTGCGCTTTCATAGCGTCGCTAGTATTAAGGTGCGCCCCGAGATCTAAGCCACGTTGGAACTGAAACGGAGGAATCGGCAGAGAGGCTACAGAATGACGTCGCATCCATTTGGTTTTCTTTAAATCACTGACGAGCAGGAAAATGTAAACGGGGAGGGCGAGTGGGGAAGTGAGGCAGTTGCAGCTCTGGAGAAAGTCCTTCTTTGTGATTCACTCAGCAACCAGAGACGTGAAGGTGACTCAGGCGTGAGAGCTCTTCACATCGTGAACAAAAAGCAATCAAGGGCAGTTAGCACCTCTTCCGGAGTGGGGGTGGGGTGAGGTAATTACCTTTTGACTTCTGTGACTATGTTCAGAAACTGCCTTTTGGATTGAGGTGAACAGAAACTGCATTTCTAAAAAGCACCATGGAATTTGTTAAACTTTATTGAGTCGCTTTTTCTCATCGATTCCCACACAGGTTTCCAACTCAGTTGGTATCCATGAGGCTCATGTCCAGGTGTGATAATCTCTGCAGCAAATTGCACGGTTAAGGTAAAAGGCAAGGAAAGTGGCATCTCGAACCGGGCCCGAGGTCAGAGCATCCTGTCACTGTAATCAGTCGTTCTCGGATTGTAATGCTACCTCCGGTTTTAGGGTGGAACATTCTTTGTGAACCTTATTCTGCAAAACAGACACAGTGACTGAAACTATGCTGCACGGTATGATTTGGGACACGGCCTGCTCAGCTTTGTGCATTTTCCCTGTGGTCCGGTGTGTTTCATGTTCCGAGCAATGGGTGAAATCATTCAGCAAAGCAAGAATCGATATTGCAGTAATGTCAAGTAGCTCATGGTAATTTGACCCAATCATAACCGATCGAATATTCTCACGCACTCACAGATACATTTGTAGCTGAATCCAGTCTGAGAAGATAGACTCAGCTTACCAGTGATTTTTGTCTGGATTGATGGGCTATCGTTAACTGCTGAGAAATTGATATTGTAGACGGGCACATCCGAGCAGCTGTGCGAGTCGGAGAGGGATCATGGAACCCTTTTCACGTGAGTTGACATCTGTTGTTATGCAGGAGCACAATTGGAAGTGCAAGAAGATGGGGACATGGGCGTGTTGGTAGTGTGGCCGAGCGGTCTAAGGCGCTGGATTTAGGCTCCAGTCTCGATAGAGGCGTTGGTTCGAATCCCACCGCTGCCTTTTATGCTGAACAGCTCCAACGGCACAGCTGCTTTAAATGCTGTTTCAATCCCTGCTGCATTTCTGTTCAAAACAGAAGAAAAATGGGTTTGCTTCCCGGGGAATTGACTGCGGTGTGGGAAAGTGCCGAATTTTCCAAAGTGTCTGTGCTGTCATGATCGTGTTCGCCTCCCGCGCGGAAAATCGCCAGCAGCTCCACTGTTGCTTTCTGTTCCAGGCAAGTGGAGCTTTTTACTGGAACCGAATGGAGACTGTTATTTCATCGTTGTTGCGAAACAGAGTCCTACGGTGACTCGACTCGTCGTTATTTGGTTTTCTGGCCAATGAGAAAATCGTTCCAATGTATTTCGATGTCATATGTTAGTGAATTTCTCCCACTTCCTTCATTTCCGTCC
Organism: Chiloscyllium punctatum; assembly: GCF_047496795.1. Taxonomy (NCBI): domain Eukaryota; kingdom Metazoa; phylum Chordata; class Chondrichthyes; order Orectolobiformes; family Hemiscylliidae; genus Chiloscyllium; species Chiloscyllium punctatum. Next base: position 31,707,571 of record NC_092751.1, read on the forward strand.
TGGAGTCATCGGAAGGGAAAGGTAATCTAATCGAGACTGTGATTGGTGAAATTCACTTTTTCTGGCCCATTCTTATTATGTTCTTTCTTTGTCTCTTTGCAGCATTGTCTGGGAAGTGGTGGTGCACTCAGGCTCCAGTATGTTTGAAGGAGTAGTTTGGAATTGCCCTGTTGTTAGTTGAGTGATTACTTTATGGCTCATGCCCCCGAACTGTCTCACATTTAGCATTCATGCATCTCTGTGTCTGAAAATGCATTTGGTTTTCCAGTTTTGTTTGTGTTCCGTGTTAAATGCTTTCTGTTTTGCGATTCGCTCAATACATTACGAATTAACAGGGTTTCTGAGGTAACTTCCAGCTGCAAAAATCCTCAACTGAGAATCTAGGAAACTTTCACGGAGTATGGTCAGTCGGAGCAAAAATAAGGAAGTCGTTCGTTCCTGCAGTGTTTCACAATGCTACCTTTCCCGTGAGCAGTCGAACAGACTAAATGATTTTGCCACAGACTGCGACGGTAAGCTCCGCAAAAACGTAATTCTTTAAAGCAGGTGTAAGCAACACAACGTTATTGGGGGATACCGCGTGGAAACAGATACTTCGGTGTATCTCGTCCATGCTCACCACATAGCCAAAATTAAACAAGTCCCATTAAACAACGAGCTCATGGAAACAGAAAGGTGAAAGGTAGAATGGCTTCAACTTTCAGTGCTGGATGCCACTGAGCTGCAGCGAGGCTGACGGAGGCTTGTTTCTGTAGTGTAGTGGTCATCACGTTCGCCTTACACGCGAAAAGTCCCCAGTTCGAAACTGGGCAGAAACTGCTTTGCTCTTCAACTGCAGCCTTTGACGTAGAAAAGAACGGTGCTTTCTTGCTTGCTTTCCCATGTGCAAACCTGCATTCGAGTTTGCTTGAATCAATCTTCTCTCGGAGTGCAATGCAATGCAATTCCGTTTACTTACAGTGCAAAGCATTGTAAAGTTTTTCTCCAAGCTGGTTCTGATCATATGCCATTCTGTTTGAGAGTGTAGTTACCCCCTTCTGATCCTTCCACGAAAAGCATTACCGCATTCGCATTCCTTGCGCAGGCGGCCCGGTTCAAAGACAGGGAAGAAGCTGATGCGCTGGTGTCACAGCGCACCACGGATTCCTCAACTAGTCTGTCTGTCAAATGTATCCCAAAGTCGTCTCTGAAAGACCTCATTTGGAAGGTGTCTGTCGTTATTCAACGTGCGAGAATTGGCACCAGAGGTCCTGAATCATGTTTTGGAGCAGTTCGCACGTTAGTGGCTCATTCAATCAGCAACAGCAATGAAAGAAATTACACTCTCAGAGGAACCTCTGGACCTGCGCTTTCATAGCGTCGCTAGTATTAAGGTGCGCCCCGAGATCTAAGCCACGTTGGAACTGAAACGGAGGAATCAGCAGAGAGGCTACAGAATGACGTCGCATCCATTTGGTTTTCTTTAAATCACTGACGAGCAGGAAAATGTAAACGGGGAGGGCGAGTGGGGAAGTGAGGCAGTTGCAGCTCTGGAGAAAGTCCTTCTTTGTGATTCACTCAGCAACCAGAGACGTGAAGGTGACTCAGGCGTGAGAGCTCTTCACATCGTGAACAAAAAGCAATCAAGGGCAGTTAGCACCTCTTCCGGAGTGGGGGTGGGGTGAGGTAATTACCTTTTGACTTCTGTGACTATGTTCAGAAACTGCCTTTTGGATTGAGGTGAACAGAAACTGCATTTCTAAAAAGCACCATGGAATTTGTTAAACTTTATTGAGTCGCTTTTTCTCATCGATTCCCACACAGGTTTCCAACTCAGTTGGTATCCATGAGGCTCATGTCCAGGTGTGATAATCTCTGCAGCAAATTGCACGGTTAAGGTAAAAGGCAAGGAAAGTGGCATCTCGAACCGGGCCCGAGGTCAGAGCATCCTGTCACTGTAATCAGTCGTTCTCGGATTGTAATGCTACCTCCGGTTTTAGGGTGGAACATTCTTTGTGAACCTTATTCTGCAAAACAGACACAGTGACTGAAACTATGCTGCACGGTATGATTTGGGACACGGCCTGCTCAGCTTTGTGCATTTTCCCTGTGGTCCGGTGTGTTTCATGTTCCGAGCAATGGGTGAAATCATTCAGCAAAGCAAGAATCGATATTGCAGTAATGTCAAGTAGCTCATGGTAATTTGACCCAATCATAACCGATCGAATATTCTCACGCACTCACAGATACATTTGTAGCTGAATCCAGTCTGAGAAGATAGACTCAGCTTACCAGTGATTTTTGTCTGGATTGATGGGCTATCGTTAACTGCTGAGAAATTGATATTGTAGACGGGCACATCCGAGCAGCTGTGCGAGTCGGAGAGGGATCATGGAACCCTTTTCACGTGAGTTGACATCTGTTGTTATGCAGGAGCACAATTGGAAGTGCAAGAAGATGGGGACATGGGCGTGTTGGTAGTGTGGCCGAGCGGTCTAAGGCGCTGGATTTAGGCTCCAGTCTCGATAGAGGCGTTGGTTCGAATCCCACCGCTGCCTTTTATGCTGAACAGCTCCAACGGCACAGCTGCTTTAAATGCTGTTTCAATCCCTGCTGCATTTCTGTTCAAAACAGAAGAAAAATGGGTTTGCTTCCCGGGGAATTGACTGCGGTGTGGGAAAGTGCCGAATTTTCCAAAGTGTCTGTGCTGTCATGATCGTGTTCGCCTCCCGCGCGGAAAATCGCCAGCAGCTCTACTGTTGCTTTCTGTTCCAGGCAAGTGGAGCTTTTACTGGAACCGAATGGAGACTGTTATTTCATCGTTGTTGCGAAACAGAGTCCTACGGTGACTCGACTCGGCTCGTCGTTATTTGGTTTTCTGGCCAATGAGAAAATCGTTCCAATGTATTTCGATGTCATATGTTAGTGAATTTCTCCCACTTCCTTCATTTCCGTCCTGGAGTCATCGGAAGGGAAAGGTAATCTAATCGAGACTGTGATTGGTGAAATTCACTTTTTCTGGCCCATTCTTATTATGTTCTTTCTTTGTCTCTTTGCAGCATTGTCTGGGAAGTGGTGGTGCACTCAGGCTCCAGTATGTTTGAAGGAGTAGTTTGGAATTGCCCTGTTGTTAGTTGAGTGATTACTTTATGGCTCATGCCCCCGAACTGTCTCACATTTAGCATTCATGCATCTCTGTGTCTGAAAATGCATTTGGTTTTCCAGTTTTGTTTGTGTTCCGTGTTAAATGCTTTCTGTTTTGCGATTCGCTCAATACATTACGAATTAACAGGGTTTCTGAGGTAACTTCCAGCTGCAAAAATCCTCAACTGAGAATCTAGGAAACTTTCACGGAGTATGGTCAGTCGGAGCAAAAATAAGGAAGTCGTTCGTTCCTGCAGTGTTTCACAATGCTACCTTTCCCGTGAGCAGTCGAACAGACTAAATGATTTTGCCACAGACTGCGACGGTAAGCTCCGCAAAAACGTAATTCTTTAAAGCAGGTGTAAGCAACACAACGTTATTGGGGGACACCGCGTGGAAACAGATACTTCGGTGTATCTCGTCCATGCTCACCACATAGCCAAAATTAAACAAGTCCCATTAAACAACGAGCTCATGGAAACAGAAAGGTGAAAGGTAGAATGGCTTCAACTTTCAGTGCTGGATGCCACTGAGCTGCAGCGAGGCTGACGGGGGCTTGTTTCTGTAGTGTAGTGGTCATCACGTTCGCCTTACACGCGAAAAGTCCCCAGTTCGAAACTGGGCAGAAACTGCTTTGCTCTTCAACTGCAGCCTTTGACGTAGAAAAGAACGGTGCTTTCTTGCTTGCTTTCCCATGTGCAAACCTGCATTCGAGTTTGCTTGAATCAATCTTCTCTCGGAGTGCAATGCAATGCAATTCCGTTTACTTACAGTGCAAAGCATTGTAAAGTTTTTCTCCAAGCTGGTTCTGATCATATGCCATTCTGTTTGAGAGTGTAGTTACCCCCTTCTGATCCTTCCACGAAAAGCATTACCGCATTCGCATTCCTTGCGCAGGCGGCCCGGTTCAAAGACAGGGAAGAAGCTGATGCGCTGGTGTCACAGCGCACCACGGATTCCTCAACTAGTCTGTCTGTCAAATGTATCCCAAAGTCGTCTCTGAAAGACCTCATTTGGAAGGTGTCTGTCGTTATTCAACGTGCGAGAATTGGCACCAGAGGTCCTGAATCATGTTTTGGAGCAGTTCGCACGTTAGTGGCTCATTCAATCAGCAACAGCAATGAAAGAAATTACACTCTCAGAGGAACCTCTGGACCTGCGCTTTCATAGCGTCGCTAGTATTAAGGTGCGCCCCGAGATCTAAGCCACGTTGGAACTGAAACGGAGGAATCGGCAGAGAGGCTACAGAATGACGTCGCATCCATTTGGTTTTCTTTAAATCACTGACGAGCAGGAAAATGTAAACGGGGAGGGCGAGTGGGGAAGTGAGGCAGTTGCAGCTCTGGAGAAAGTCCTTCTTTGTGATTCACTCAGCAACCAGAGACGTGAAGGTGACTCAGGCGTGAGAGCTCTTCACATCGTGAACAAAAAGCAATCAAGGGCAGTTAGCACCTCTTCCGGAGTGGGGGTGGGGTGAGGTAATTACCTTTTGACTTCTGTGACTATGTTCAGAAACTGCCTTTTGGATTGAGGTGAACAGAAACTGCATTTCTAAAAAGCACCATGGAATTTGTTAAACTTTATTGAGTCGCTTTTTCTCATCGATTCCCACACAGGTTTCCAACTCAGTTGGTATCCATGAGGCTCATGTCCAGGTGTGATAATCTCTGCAGCAAATTGCACGGTTAAGGTAAAAGGCAAGGAAAGTGGCATCTCGAACCGGGCCCGAGGTCAGAGCATCCTGTCACTGTAATCAGTCGTTCTCGGATTGTAATGCTACCTCCGGTTTTAGGGTGGAACATTCTTTGTGAACCTTATTCTGCAAAACAGACACAGTGACTGAAACTATGCTGCACGGTATGATTTGGGACACGGCCTGCTCAGCTTTGTGCATTTTCCCTGTGGTCCGGTGTGTTTCATGTTCCGAGCAATGGGTGAAATCATTCAGCAAAGCAAGAATCGATATTGCAGTAATGTCAAGTAGCTCATGGTAATTTGACCCAATCATAACCGATCGAATATTCTCACGCACTCACAGATACATTTGTAGCTGAATCCAGTCTGAGAAGATAGACTCAGCTTACCAGTGATTTTTGTCTGGATTGATGGGCTATCGTTAACTGCTGAGAAATTGATATTGTAGACGGGCACATCCGAGCAGCTGTGCGAGTCGGAGAGGGATCATGGAACCCTTTTCACGTGAGTTGACATCTGTTGTTATGCAGGAGCACAATTGGAAGTGCAAGAAGATGGGGACATGGGCGTGTTGGTAGTGTGGCCGAGCGGTCTAAGGCGCTGGATTTAGGCTCCAGTCTCGATAGAGGCGTTGGTTCGAATCCCACCGCTGCCTTTTATGCTGAACAGCTCCAACGGCACAGCTGCTTTAAATGCTGTTTCAATCCCTGCTGCATTTCTGTTCAAAACAGAAGAAAAATGGGTTTGCTTCCCGGGGAATTGACTGCGGTGTGGGAAAGTGCCGAATTTTCCAAAGTGTCTGTGCTGTCATGATCGTGTTCGCCTCCCGCGCGGAAAATCGCCAGCAGCTCTACTGTTGCTTTCTGTTCCAGGCAAGTGGAGCTTTCACTGGAACCGAATGGAGACTGTTATTTCATCGTTGTTGCGAAACAGAGTCCTACGGTGACTCGACTCGGCTCGTCGTTATTTGGTTTTCTGGCCAATGAGAAAATCGTTCCAATGTATTTCGATGTCATATGTTAGTGAATTTCTCCCACTTCCTTCATTTCCGTCCTGGAGTCATCGGAAGGGAAAGGTAATCTAATCGAGACTGTGATTGGTGAAATTCACTTTTTCTGGCCCATTCTTATTATGTTCTTTCTTTGTCTCTTTGCAGCATTGTCTGGGAAGTGGTGGTGCACTCAGGCTCCAGTATGTTTGAAGGAGTAGTTTGGAATTGCCCTGTTGTTAGTTGAGTGATTACTTTATGGCTCATGCCCCCGAACTGTCTCACATTTAGCATTCATGCATCTCTGTGTCTGAAAATGCATTTGGTTTTCCAGTTTTGTTTGTGTTCCGTGTTAAATGCTTTCTGTTTTGCGATTCGCTCAATACATTACGAATTAACAGGGTTTCTGAGGTAACTTCCAGCTGCAAAAATCCTCAACTGAGAATCTAGGAAACTTTCACGGAGTATGGTCAGTCGGAGCAAAAATAAGGAAGTCGTTCGTTCCTGCAGTGTTTCACAATGCTACCTTTCCCGTGAGCAGTCGAACAGACTAAATGATTTTGCCACAGACTGCGACGGTAAGCTCCGCAAAAACGTAATTCTTTAAAGCAGGTGTAAGCAACACAACGTTATTGGGGGACACCGCGTGGAAACAGATACTTCGGTGTATCTCGTCCATGCTCACCACATAGCCAAAATTAAACAAGTCCCATTAAACAACGAGCTCATGGAAACAGAAAGGTGAAAGGTAGAATGGCTTCAACTTTCAGTGCTGGATGCCACTGAGCTGCAGCGAGGCTGACGGTGGCTTGTTTCTGTAGTGTAGTGGTCATCACGTTCGCCTTACACGCGAAAAGTCCCCAGTTCGAAACTGGGCAGAAACTGCTTTGCTCTTCAACTGCAGCCTTTGACGTAGAAAAGAACGGTGCTTTCTTGCTTGCTTTCCCATGTGCAAACCTGCATTCGAGTTTGCTTGAATCAATCTTCTCTCGGAGTGCAATGCAATGCAATTCCGTTTACTTACAGTGCAAAGCATTGTAAAGTTTTTCTCCAAGCTGGTTCTGATCATATGCCATTCTGTTTGAGAGTGTAGTTACCCCCTTCTGATCCTTCCACGAAAAGCATTACCGCATTCGCATTCCTTGCGCAGGCGGCCCGGTTCAAAGACAGGGAAGAAGCTGATGCGCTGGTGTCACAGCGCACCACGGATTCCTCAACTAGTCTGTCTGTCAAATGTATCCCAAAGTCGTCTCTGAAAGACCTCATTTGGAAGGTGTCTGTCGTTATTCAACGTGCGAGAATTGGCACCAGAGGTCCTGAATCATGTTTTGGAGCAGTTCGCACGTTAGTGGCTCATTCAATCAGCAACAGCAATGAAAGAAATTACACTCTCAGAGGAACCTCTGGACCTGCGCTTTCATAGCGTCGCTAGTATTAAGGTGCGCCCCGAGATCTAAGCCACGTTGGAACTGAAACGGAGGAATCGGCAGAGAGGCTACAGAATGACGTCGCATCCATTTGGTTTTCTTTAAATCACTGACGAGCAGGAAAATGTAAACGGGGAGGGCGAGTGGGGAAGTGAGGCAGTTGCAGCTCTGGAGAAAGTCCTTCTTTGTGATTCACTCAGCAACCAGAGACGTGAAGGTGACTCAGGCGTGAGAGCTCTTCACATCGTGAACAAAAAGCAATCAAGGGCAGTTAGCACCTCTTCCGGAGTGGGGGTGGGGTGAGGTAATTACCTTTTGACTTCTGTGACTATGTTCAGAAACTGCCTTTTGGATTGAGGTGAACAGAAACTGCATTTCTAAAAAGCACCATGGAATTTGTTAAACTTTATTGAGTCGCTTTTTCTCATCGATTCCCACACAGGTTTCCAACTCAGTTGGTATCCATGAGGCTCATGTCCAGGTGTGATAATCTCTGCAGCAAATTGCACGGTTAAGGTAAAAGGCAAGGAAAGTGGCATCTCGAACCGGGCCCGAGGTCAGAGCATCCTGTCACTGTAATCAGTCGTTCTCGGATTGTAATGCTACCTCCGGTTTTAGGGTGGAACATTCTTTGTGAACCTTATTCTGCAAAACAGACACAGTGACTGAAACTATGCTGCACGGTATGATTTGGGACACGGCCTGCTCAGCTTTGTGCATTTTCCCTGTGGTCCGGTGTGTTTCATGTTCCGAGCAATGGGTGAAATCATTCAGCAAAGCAAGAATCGATATTGCAGTAATGTCAAGTAGCTCATGGTAATTTGACCCAATCATAACCGATCGAATATTCTCACGCACTCACAGATACATTTGTAGCTGAATCCAGTCTGAGAAGATAGACTCAGCTTACCAGTGATTTTTGTCTGGATTGATGGGCTATCGTTAACTGCTGAGAAATTGATATTGTAGACGGGCACATCCGAGCAGCTGTGCGAGTCGGAGAGGGATCATGGAACCCTTTTCACGTGAGTTGACATCTGTTGTTATGCAGGAGCACAATTGGAAGTGCAAGAAGATGGGGACATGGGCGTGTTGGTAGTGTGGCCGAGCGGTCTAAGGCGCTGGATTTAGGCTCCAGTCTCGATAGAGGCGTTGGTTCGAATCCCACCGCTGCCTTTTATGCTGAACAGCTCCAACGGCACAGCTGCTTTAAATGCTGTTTCAATCCCTGCTGCATTTCTGTTCAAAACAGAAGAAAAATGGGTTTGCTTCCCGGGGAATTGACTGCGGTGTGGGAAAGTGCCGAATTTTCCAAAGTGTCTGTGCTGTCATGATCGTGTTCGCCTCCCGCGCGGAAAATCGCCAGCAGCTCTACTGTTGCTTTCTGTTCCAGGCAAGTGGAGCTTTCACTGGAACCGAATGGAGACTGTTATTTCATCGTTGTTGCGAAACAGAGTCCTACGGTGACTCGACTCGGCTCGTCGTTATTTGGTTTTCTGGCCAATGAGAAAATCGTTCCAATGTATTTCGATGTCATATGTTAGTGAATTTCTCCCACTTCCTTCATTTCCGTCCTGGAGTCATCGGAAGGGAAAGGTAATCTAATCGAGACTGTGATTGGTGAAATTCACTTTTTCTGGCCCATTCTTATTATGTTCTTTCTTT